>NC_138202.1:291955399-292462899 GCF_964194415.1 Vipera berus | reverse complement strand
CACAAATAATGAGCTGTCATAAGTTGACTAGTTCCTGTGGATAAGCCCTGAGCCGGGCCAAAACAGGAATGAAAGAGTTAATTAGCAAGGTCCATTCAAAAAACCTTGACAAATACTTAAACATATATATATATATATATATATATATATATATATATATATATATATATATATATATATATATATATATATATATATATATATATATATATATATATATATATATATATATATATATATATATATATATATATATATATATATATATATATATATATATACATACATACATACATACATACATATTCCTCTTGATAAGATTAAAAATGCAAATCCCAGGCATGTTAAAATTAACAAACTAAATGAACATTGGGATGGAATAAGAAAAACTAAAACAGTTTTTATTGCTAAAAGATCAAGCTTTCGTTGGCTAACAGCCAACATCCTCAGGATGGAAACGCAGGGGTGGGGAGATCGCGTTTATATTGTTGGTGTCTGCACTCTGCTCATGGAGCGCGTCACCGGTCTGTTTGTTGAGGTCGGCTGTATTTCTTTGAGTTGTCGTGCATCCGTTTTTGGGGGATGTTGTTTTCTCTGGGTATTGTTGTCAAAAGTGAATTGCTGACAGTTCCATGTGTTGTAGCCATAGCTCTAGTCATTGCCTGTGTTCTCATACCAGAGGTCCTAAGTGGTTGTTGCTCTTCTTACCTGTGTTCTACATTGCAGGGTGGTTGTGTTTGTGCAATCTTGATTTTGATACAATGAAGCGCTCTGTGAATGCTTGCACTGTTTGCCTTCATATCGCGCACATTGTTCCTCTTCCCAATTCCTTAGTGCCTGGTATGCAGGGGGGAGGTCTATGTGCCGGATGATGGAGGAGCGGTTTGCAAACCAGGTTTCCTTAAACAAGTGGCCGCCTTTAGTGTTGTCACTGGCAATTGCCTCGGTCCCTGTTAGATTAAAGACGTGGCTATGTGTAGCCATGTGCCCACACCTGTGAATGTTGTTCTTGTCTTCTAATAGCGAGCTTGTGTTCATGCACCCTAGTCCTCAGTCGTTTTGCCGTCTCCCCAATGTAATTGCAATTGCAATTCTGGCATGACATCTTATACATGACTGAGGATTTTTCTTCATTAGGGAGTGGATTTTTAGGGCGCATGACACAAGCTCGTAAAGTCCAATCAGGTCTGTGGGCAACACCAACCTTGTGAGGGGCTAGTATGTGGCCTCGGATACACCGTGGATAGAAGGCAGTGTTATCCGTGATGTTAAGGTGTTTTCACATTGATGGCGGGTAGATTCACCTGGCATGCTGTGTTGTCTAATGAAGTTAGATGGGTATCCGTTGTTTCTGCAGACATGATAAAGGCGGCGTCTTTCTTCCCTTTTTGCCTTATTCGTGCTGCAATGCGTGTCTATACGTCTAAAGAGGGTCCTAATACAGCTGGCCTTATTGGTTGTGGGGTGATTACTTTCGTAATGAAGTATCCTGTCCGTATGGGTGGATTTACGGTAGACTGATGTGCGTAACGAGCCGTCAGGTTGACGTCTGACTAACACATCTAAAAAGGCCATAGCTGCATTGGTCTCTTCTTCCGCAGTGAAGCGGATATCAGGATAGATGGAATTGAGCTTCCTCATCAGCCTGTCTTTGTCCTGCCTTTTGACAATCACAAAGGTATCGTCCACGTATCTCACCCAAAACATGGGGCGATACGTGGACATCACCCGGGTCTCTGTTGCAGGACTGCTTCTGCAATGACACCAGAGATGGGGGACCCCATAGGGGTACCCTTCGCCTGTTCATAAATGGTGCCTTGAAATGTAAAAAACGTTTTCAGGCATAGGGACGTAAGCTGAAGCAGATCTTCATTACTAAGTGAATCTTGATGCTGCCCCGCTCCCTGCTGTTGCAAGCGGTCCCCAATTATAGCAAGTGCTAGGTCTTGTGGAATTGAGGTGAATAGGGAGGTGACATCATAGGAAACCATGATCTCCCCCTCCTCTATGCTGACAGATCTAATTTTCTCTATAAATTCACTAGAGGAGTTCACAGTGGTATTGTTCATTACTAGATATCTTAACCTGCCATATAGCCATTTGGCCAGCCCCAAGGCTGGAGTTCCCCTAAATGTCACAATGGGTCTTAGGGGAGCTCCTTCCTTATGGATCTTGGGGAGTCCATAAAATCTGGCAGTAGGTGCGCCTTTGGGGCGCATAGTTCTTAAAGCCTCCTCCCCTATTTTCCCTTGCTGTTTTAATCTATCCAGTACCTTGGAAATTTGGTTCCTGAGGGTTGTCATAGGGTCTTTTTTGTGCCAGTTGATAGAGGAGGGAGACACATGCTTAGTAAAAAATCAAACATTATTGCAAGAGTGGACCACAGTTTCCCCATAAACAGATTCAAGAATTAATTGAAGTAAATTGGCTGCTGCATACAAACAACATACTATTGTTGTAGAATCGAAACAGGAAAACAGAGCAGAAATTTCCATCAACTTCTGAAAGTTTTAATTTTTTAAACATAGACATGAAAGTCAAATTAAATAAAACTGAATTAGTCATTAATAGAGCATTTCTCTATTTATTAGCACATGTATGGATGTAGGTTCAATACCTGGTATCTTTGGTTTGTAAATCTTACATAACGATGATGTGGCAAATTTTTGTTTGGAGAATTCTTGGCTTTCAAATAAATTACTATTGGACAATAATTAACTAATGGTCTGATTCAGTGTATGGTAGCTGTATTATTTTCCAACAAATGTAACTTGGAAAGTCTCACTTAGAAGTAGGCACAAGAATAGAATGCTACAAGTATTATTATTTAACCATTATTCCTTCCTTTTTGTGTTATGAATTGCTTTGAATATATTTCACAGAAGGCAAAAATGATCAAGATAGTGATGCTGATCAAAATTGACACATCAAGGTAGTTTCATCTATTTCAATAAGAATGATTTCCAGCAGCATATCTCACAAGAATCTACACATTTGCAAAGTATAGAATATTTAAGCACTTCTATCAATCGGTTTAGCTCTGCCTCAAAACTTTACTGTCAGCAAGCTGGAATTAATTATTTACAATTTGCAACTGACAAGACAAAACTTGTACCATCCATACGCCTAATATTAACATACTCCTCTTAACTTACTGCTGTACAGCAACCCAACCCTATAAAGGAAAACGCCATTCTCTTCTGTAATGCTAGCCATAGTTAGCTTGGTGTAGCGGTTAAAGCACCAGGCTATAAACAGGGAGTTCTAGACCAGATTTAGGTAGGAAACCAGCTGGGTGACCTTGGCCCAGCCTCACTGTCAGCGCTAGGTAAGGAGGCAATGGCAAATCACTTCCAAAACCATTTGCCAAGAAAACTGCAGAGATTGATCCAGGCAGTTGGCAGGAGTTCAAAATCAATTGAAAGGCAGCCCTACACCACCACCACCACCCCAAAAAAAAAACCTGCCAGCCACAGAAATATAATACCGTAAACATGTAAGCCGTAGAGTCACTACAGGCGGAGGGGACTAGCAGGAATGGATGAATAAGATGCAACCTGAACCTAGAGAACAAAGAGACTAACCCAATACTGTGTAGCACAAAGTCTCTTTCAGATTCACAACAAAGCCTCCCTCACATGGGCTCCACCCACAAGCCCTTCCTATCAACATCTTTCATGCAGAGGAACCCTTTATGTGGCTGTTTAACACGGGTCTGCTCGGCGTGGGCAATTACAACCCTTGCAATCCCCGGCCCCCTTCCCGTTGTAAACCCGTATTATAAGAGCATCTCTACTTTGCCCGGATGGCACTGTTAAGGTTGTCGACGACCTTAATCGCTGCTGGCACTCAAAATCCGGAGGGAAGGTTCCCTCCCCGCCGAGCCAGGCATATACACAGAATGAAGGCTATTGCTAAGCACATTTGATTTGTGCTTAGATTGTAAGCCGCCCTGAGTCTTCGGAGAAGGGCGGGATATAAATGGGATTAAAATAAATAAATCCCTGCCCCTTTCAGCCCGCTTCGTCCTGCGTGAGTCGCCAAACCCAAGCGAAAACGGCTCTAACGCACAGCCATGTTAAAAAGACAGGCAGGTGGTTCGGGTGCTAGTACCGTACGTATGCCAATGCCTGCCGTCGCTTCGCCACAAGCCTGAGAATAAAACGGAGGCTGCGACGAAGCAGAAAACCGACCCTGCACTGAGACAAAGTAAGCGTGAGAGGGGCCGAAAAGAAGAAGAAGAAAAAAAAAGGAAGGCTCCCCTTAACGGCCGCCAACTTCGCCGCCTTCCCGCCCTCTCCCCCGCTCCCAGGCCGCTTGTCCGCCGGCCCCTGCCCGCTTCCCCCAGACTTACCCGCCTCATCTTCGTCGATGCGCAGAGCCGTGGAGATGCACTCGAAGGCGCGCTTGTGACAGGCTCGTACCGACTCGGGCGCATCGCCTGCTCGGCTGGTGCCCGCGGCGGCGGCGGCCATCAACGCCCCGCCGCGGGAGAAGCGCTCGCAGAGCCAGGCGAAAAGCAGCCCGAGCTGGAAGGCGAGGAAACGAAGCAGCGCGAAGACGGCGAAAAGCGGATACGAGAAGTAGTAGAGATTCCGCTTGTGAGGAGAAGCCACCGCCGCCTGTTGGCGGTTTGGGGCGGGAGCCGGGCCGGCGGCGGATGAAGGGGAGGCCCCGGCGGCCCGAGTCGGGGAACTGGAGGCGCTTAAGCCCTTTTTCTTCCCTCTCCCTCCCGGAGAATTCATTCATCACCACCGTAGCCATAACCCGCTGCCAGGGACTGACAACCACCACCTGCGAGGGCCTGCCATAGCAGAGGCTACGCCCCTTTTGCTCAACCCCACTCTCTCACACGCGCGGACGGGGAAACTCTACGTAGCGAGCCTTTCTGAATAAGAAACCCCGTAAGCTCCTTTCGGAGGTCTATTGTTAGTTTACAAGTGTGATCCCCGCCAGAGCGCAACGCTTCTTTTCCCAAGGAAATAGCGGAAGTTTGGGTTCCGCTCCACGTTAGGAAGTTCGCCCTTTGTGTGAGAGCGATGCATTCTGGGTACTGTCGTTAAAAGAACGTTTGCATAACGGGAGTGAGAATGTTTTTCCTCGTGGTGTCTTGTCAGATAATCCTGGAAATGTGGTTGCATTGCAAGTTCCTTTCATGCTTTCAAAATCAGCAAAGCTATACGTTGCATCGAACTCCGTGACCTGATTTGCATATCCCAATAAATAGTAATGTGGTCGTTTGAGCTGAATATTGAAAGAGGAAGGATTGTTATGTGTGAGCTATGCCATTATGGTTTGGTCAATGTATCATTTGTAAATATAGTAACTCCTATATAGCCTTATGTTTAATTTTACGCTACTTTGCCTTTCTTTTCTTTCCTTTCACTTTGTTAACACATAATACAGTATTCCAGATGTGGCCTAGAAAGTCAGGCACTGAGTTTGCTTGCTACCTGTGCAAAGTGGCTTTTTTGCCCATCCCAAAATAGTAATCAAATAATTCAGGTAAGGCAAAAAGTATTTATTAAGTGGGGGATGTCAAGTATTTTTATAGGGTACAGAAACAAATGATACATACATTAAGTATATGGGATACATAACAAAACAAGTGATCAAAGAGTAAAGTACATTGATTACATGTGAGAACAGAACAATAGAAAACATTGATTTTAGCCCTATTATTCTCCATGACCCTCTGTGGAATCTCCCATCTGGACTTGGGAGGATCTAGTCCATACACCGCAGAGGTCCCTGAACACAGTGCCAGCTACTTGGTTATGCTGTTCAGTATATGCTATTCCTGCCTGCATCTTACACTCTGCTGCTATGTATTGGACTGTCTCTGAGGCCTCTTTATACATTCTGCAGTGGTTGTAGATGTAGCCGTACCAAGTAACAGCAACATCAGGAATAAGGAGTATGAGGAATTGGAGAAGTACCAGGACTGAAGGAGGAAATAGCAAGGAGGTGGAAAGTAAAGGCCAAAGTGCTCCCAGTGGTGGTAGGAGCACTTAGGCTGTGACTCCTGGGCTGGGAGACTACCTCTCTCAGATCCCAGGAACAACAGCAGAGTTCTCTATCCAGAAGAATGCAGTGCTAGGAACACACATATCACTCATAGGGGTAAGAAGGCAAATATATATGTATCACAAGTGTAAAAGAGTGCAGTGCTAGAAACATACATATCACTTATAGGGGTACGAAGGCAAATATATATCATGAATCATGTGTAAAGGTAAAGTTCATCTCTTATTGTTTCTAACTGTAAAACAGACATGTCAAACTCACAACATCACATGACATCACACAACGTATTGGGACGGTTTTGCCATTGCTGGCAATGGGGTGAGTGCGGCTTCTGCATGATGCATCCGGCCCACAGGCTGGCAGTTTGACACCCCTGATGTGAAACCATGCTGCAACAAAATGCAGTCAGATTAAATATCTTGTAGGCCCTGTTTCTCTTGAATCTGTCATCACATCTGTAGTGATAGAAACACCTTCAAGGTTGGACAATTTTTCTCAAAGTGCTTATATGGCACAATTTACTCTTGACTAAACAAGACAACTTCATTCCAATGTACAAAATTACATTTTTATCACCTCCCTCTTCTTAAAACTATTGCTGCAAATCCAATTTTCTGTAAACACAGTGAATGTAATAGACCTAACTTTTAAATAAACATGGCTAGAATGAGAAAGAGGAAAAATGGCAATCTCTCACACTGACTCCTTGAGCTTTCCACACTATAGGATAATATTGTCACTACTGCATCCCAGTATCCTCTTCTCCCTCCCTTGGTTCAGTTAAGTCAGTACTAATGAACTATGCCTAGTTCACATAAGCCACAGAGGAGTATGTTGATAACCTTGAAGAAGAAATGCAAGACCATTAAATAATTGACAATTCAGAAGGGATGAAAAATATTTTCAAGATAAAAAATATTTTCAAGATAATCCTGCCTTGATTCCATTTGGTATAAAAGAAGGCAGATAGATACTCTGCAGAATTTCAAGACTCTGTTATTATGTCCTATAAAAATAAATGTTCCAGTAGTCCTTATGTTATGTATTCTTGGTCCTGGCCTATCTTGAAAGGCTGATAATGAATAAGCTTGCCATATTGAATAAATCAAACTTGGCCAAGTCTACTTGATGCACTAAACTAAAATCAAGTAAAACAAATTCGAGCTTAATGTATTGTTTTACCAAGCATATGCTTTGCAGACATAGGCTTCTTAAGATTTCATGCAACATAAATCCTCATTCCTTCCAAATTTTGAGATTATGTCCCTAACTGTATATTGTAATTGATCTCATTTTAAGAAGCATAAAGTGATATGTTCTTAGTAGCTTAATTGTAAAAAGTGTTTATCAAATTTTCTTGTGACACATTAGTGCAATATGATATATTTATTCTAAACTGGGCAATAAATCAGGGAAGGAGTGGAAAACTGCATCCTTTCCTTCTAAGGGATTTCATATAATGATCAATCCTGCTCCACCCACTCAAAGAAGCTGGAGCTTTCTGCTCTCCTTGCCAGAAATACTCTTCTCCAACTATGACTTGTCCTTTGAAGGCACAAAGAAGCATTCTTGCCCTGTGGCCAGGGGAAAGAGCTGATGAGTTAAATGTGTTTGATAGTGTATCCTAGTTTGAACAGTGGAGTGCGCTAATTTTGCATTTTAGAATTCATTTGGGATCAAGCTGTTTATAATATACACAAATTGCCTCTGTAAACATCAGACTCTACATTTGGAGAGCTGGTCTGCAACAATTCAGACTATCAATTAGATTTTAGAAGACACCAAATATACAGGAAACATCAAATTTACGGGACTTCAGCTGCCCAGTTCTGACAGCCCCAGCTTTTCCCATCTGAGTTTTTCAAAGCAAGGAAAACACTGAATGCTTGCAAGTTAAAGAAGCCTATTGGAACAAATGAATCCGTACTTAATCCAGAACAAAATTCTGCTTCGTTGTGAGCTCTTTAGGGTGACAGCTTCTTTTCTGTATTGTCAAATTTATCACAAACGTCTGAAAATAAAGATTCTTTAACCCTGATTAATTCTGTGACTAAGCACCATGCTAATTTCGAGGATGCACAGCCTGCATTTTACACTGCTCAAACCAACCTGAGAGGTGTTTTCCTAACAGCCTTCACCCTCGGCGCAGCGCTTGAGGGAGGAGACATTTTATTATTACGCAGGCGCACAAATCAGCAAAAAAAACAAACCTCCGTGGCCTGTGAAGTGCGACATCCTTCCTTTCCATGGCCACAACATTGTACGACAACCAATATCTTTTTACGACTTGTAACGACGGTTGTTTTTCTTGTTGCTCCGCGACGGGCCGTTTCTTGCCGGTTATATCTTCCAACCGAATTTAGTTGACCAAGTGTAAGTAAGAAGAGTAGAGGCACTCTGAAGCCTTAGGCCAGGGAACCTAAGGAACCACTTACTTCCTCCATGCTTGATTTTAACTGCAAAAAAAGAAAAGAAAAAAGCTTTTGTTAGGGCGCCGAGCAAAAGCTGCATCCAATCTCCGCTTACTTGAAATAAATCGGGCTTCGTTTTGAATTAATATATGTCTCATCCGCGGTCTTTTTAAATTATGGGATTAACCCAATCGAAGCAGTGAAATCACTTTAAATATCTCACGCTTAAGGAGTTTTGTTTTACTGACTTAATATAAAAAGTACTCAGAATCCGGGAGAGTAGCAAAATATCTTTGAGATTACGGATGTTAACTTTGTATCTCAGTGTATTAACTTTGATAATCGTCATTTTTTTAAAAGTTCTTTCAGACAAACTTCTGTACATCATGGATACCGAACAGATTATCGAGGGCCAGCCACAGGTAAGGCTAAAAGAGCAAGCATAATAATAATTCTTGTTTTCCAAAGAGGCAAATATTCCTTTGTTATTTTATGGTTGTGTGTTGCTTTACAGGTTCCAGAAAATCCACATGCAGAATATGGCCTTACAGAAAATGTAGAGGTAATTGTGTTTAAATTATTTCTAACTGAAGTTAATGATACACTGCTCTTGAGTGTATAATTTAGGATACAGAACTGCATAGAGTTGCTGAATGAAGGCTCATGTTTTGTATTAGAATATTTGATTGGTGCTGAAATTATACTATATTGAAAATTAGAGAGGTTTCTATTAGTTTAATGAAAGAGTTTTTACAATTGCCTTGCAAAAGCTGTGGTTAGTTGCTCTGTGATGATGCAAATTACATGGAGAGATGCTAGAGATGGAAATCTGTTTCCCACCCACCCACCCCCCCATGTCTTGGGAGTACTTATGGGGCATTTATGACATTTTTGAAATTGTACTAAACCTATTTTAGGTTCTGCTTGATGCCTGGAAATTGTGGAAAATTGCAGTAGTGAGTTTCAGGTGTTACAGTTTTACAGTACAGGGACTCCAGAGGTTCATACAGCCATGGGATTCTGAATCGGTCACCCAATTCTATGAAATATATTTGCATACTTTGGTACAACAAGACTTCAATCACACCTATAAATCTATTGAATGAAGGTGTGAGTATTTTCAAGCAAATAAATCAGCTTTGTTGCTTGCGATTCTGTACCATTCAGAAGAATATTATTTTGCTTGTGTAGATTACAATAAAATGCATAGGTCTTTGGAAATATTCTGGATAGGGGGCGTGCAACTTGAAGGGCATATGGGTGCGGTTTCAGAAGTTTTAATTGGATGAACATGGGTGATTTATATACCTCGATATTTTAGGACACTAAATTTGTTTCTTAAAACCTCAAAAATGCAAGAGATCAATTTTCCACATTTTTGGTTCTACTCATTCCAAGGACCACAAAAGGAATGCCTGGAAACTAATTTAATTAAGAAATTTGGATTTTAATTAAAGATGGGATAGATACCTTCATAAAGCATATGTTTATGATTTTAAGCGGATAGTGGAAAATGAGAAAACAAGTGCAGAAAAAACATCAAAGCAGAAAGTGGACCTTCAGTCATTACCTACACGTGCATATCTGGATCAGACAGTTGTTCCTATCTTATTACAAGGCCTTGCAGTCCTTGCAAAGGAGAGGTAAGTTATATATACAATTATCCAAATCACTCTCTTGATTTCTTATTTGTATATTTCTTTTAATTATTAAAGCATCTGCTGTTTCTTTTGTACGTCCAGGATAGCATCTTTTTGCATATACTTGCATTCTGTCATTTTAAAATTTCAGATCATTCTCAATCTTGTCAGATAATACTTGTTCCTCTCTCATAATATCTTTTAAAGAAGGTCCATTTAAGTTCTTACTTCAATTAATAAATCAGCAGGGCCTGTAACTTAGTTATGAATTATTCCATATACTTTAGAGGCTGGCTGTATAATAAAATGCTTAGCAATCTGGAACGACATTCAAAGTATTTCTTTTTAAGCAAACAGCGTGTTCTATAGATTGAATATGCAGTATTTACAATTTACAATTATGGATTTGACTTACGTGTTAATTTTTATATTAACTTCATAAATTAATTGAAGTCAAAAGATCTTTTTATTTTACATCTATTGTTTCTCTTTTTTCTTTTCAGGCCCATAAACCCTATTGAATTTCTAGCAGCATATCTGTTAAAAAATAAGGCACAGTTTGAAGACAGGAATTAAATTCATCTGGAAATTGACAATTGATTGCTGTGTTCTATACTAAAAACATGAATCATTGTCTGATACATAAATCCTGCAGAACCAAAAATTCTCATGTACAGACCATTAATTGAATTATTTAATAAAATACCTTATATAAATTATGAAATGTGTATTAAGATGTCATGATTCTCCCACCATGATATAAATACGAAAAGGCTAGAGTTTATATCACAAACACATTTTGTTATTTGACCTCATCTAATTCAGATACCCTTGGAAAATTCACAGGTGAGAATAAATAATTCCAAAAGTATAGTCCTTCCTATAGTTCATTGAACATAAATGCAGTGGAACCCAGAGGTTAATTCTAATGAAACATGCAAGAAAAACTATAATAAGATATTTATCAGGATGTATTACTTTTCTATTGAAAAACCAAAAGTATGATTGCTCTGGTATAATAGTTGGCATATTTTGCAGAAATAGGAAATGATGTGTGTGTGTGTGTGTGTATATATATATATATATATCTCAGAAGGGTATGGCTGACTGATGAAAACTAATAAGTTTGAAATGCATATCAGTCTCCCTTAATTCTTTGTTAGCAATTTAAAATTTACACACACACACACACACACACACACACACACACACATACATATATATATATATATATATATATATATATATATATATATATATACATTCATTCATTCATTCATTCATATTTGATTATTGTATATGCACTGTTGGAAAATCATTACACCAGCAACATCTTATTTCTATGTATATAATCGATTCAGTCTTGTAGAAACTTTACTTATGAGATACTTCAATCACAATAGCAACTGTAGGTTGTTTTCAAAATATGAATAATTAAGGCTAAAACAGAAAAATCATGACAAGGTGTGAAGGAAACAGCACAACTAATGACCAACTACCGTGTTTTCCGGCGTATAAGATGACTTTTTAACCCATGAAAATCACCTCAAAAGTTGGGGGTCGTCTTATACGCCGGAAAATACGGTACAAATGTTGCTCTTGTGTGCCTAAACTGCTGTTCTTTTAATGATTTAACCATATGAAACCATTGGAATTAAACACATTTGAAATATAAGATTATAGCTAATGGATAGATAAAACATTTCATTATAATAGAGCTTCACAGTGCCCCCCCTTTTTCAATTTCTGATGATTTGGGGGAATGGAAGGCATTCAGTGATAACCCTGATAAACTATTTTTCATGTAAATATATCTTTGTTCTTGTCTCTCCAATCTCTGCTTTCCTTTTAGAAAGCTCTGGATAGCTACTAATAAAAAAAAGACAACTTCCCCTCTTCATGTAAATGCATAGGAGGGCTAAGGTGTTGAGTATGCACCGTTGATAAAAATCAACGGTAAAAATCAAATCTGGACAAAAGATGGTCTTGGAGATATGTAGGAGCCATGTTGGCTGAGGCTCAAGACTAGGAGTTTGAATCCAACCTGGAGGTTTATTGGTAATCAATGCAGCAACCAAAGCTCTAGAATTGCACTGCTATACTTATGCCCATTAACAGTCTATTGTATTTGGGACTGACTGTAGTTGCCAGTTTCTTCAAAAGCAATCTCGTCAAATACATCACAATTTAAATGCTTGCTAAGGGTGGATAGCTGCTATAAATTTTCTAATCCAAAAGGGCCTACAACTTTTACACAAGGCTGGGCAGAAACCTTCCGTTCCCAGCTTCTATCTGCTGTCAAGCATGAACTGAATGCAGGAGGACCTCAAATCACAGAACTATATCATAAAGAATGAGGCCTTGTACAAAATGATTTGGGGGACTGGAGTTAAACCAGACATTTGATAGTACAGTATTTCCTGATTTGGTGGGTTTAATGTGAGCTTGTTTTGTCCCAGTTTCCAAGCACCAGGTAAGGATCTCCTAACATCTCCAGTCCAGTCCTAGGTAGAAAAATACAGTTGAATATTATTAACACACTAATATGGGGCAGGATGGCTCAGTTGTTAAAG
Organism: Vipera berus; assembly: GCF_964194415.1. NCBI lineage: Eukaryota > Metazoa > Chordata > Lepidosauria > Squamata > Viperidae > Vipera > Vipera berus. The sequence goes on along the minus strand of NC_138202.1, from coordinate 292,450,248 downwards.
ACACTGTGCTTGACAGCTGGAAAGTTTGACAGCCCAGGTTTGAGACCTGAGCGCTATGCAACAGGGTGAATGTTTGTTAGTTGCCCCAGCTCCTGTCCACCAAGCAGTTTGAAAGCATGCAAATGTGAATAGATAAATAGGTACCACCAGTGCTTTTTTTGTAAAAGAAAAAGGTGCCGGAACTCTCACATGTCATACAACCCACCTTGCCTACCATACAAGGTTCCATCCAAAAAAGGTGCCGGAACTTGTTCTATGACAAAAAAAAGCCCTGGGTACCACTGTGGTGTGAAGGCAACAGCATTCCATGCACCTTGGTATATATAATCATGCTGGCCACATGACCACAGAAATGTTTTCAGGCAACGCTGGCTCCCTTGGCTAAGAAATGGAGATGAGCATCACCCCCTAGAATTGGACGCCTGGACAGGGGAAACCTTTACCTTTGGTGCAGTATTGATAGCTCCCTCCAAACCAATGGATTACTCTCCTTTTCTAGTTTCATATAGATATTAAATAATAAATAGTGGGGTTCATATTTCCAAGCATCCTTATCAACTTTCTCAGACTCCTAACACTTAAAAGAATTGCATATAAACTCACAAGACATCTGCATCATCTGCTCAAGTACTATCTAACTCGTATCAAATATGAATAAGAAAAGAAGGTTCTGCAAAGAACCTTAAAAGTTTGCAAGATATCTGCTTCTCCTTTCTCTTGAAAGGTATACGGTAAGTAATCGTGAACACGGGTTTACAAGAATCTGCAGATGCAGAAATCATGCAGTAATATGTACGCTTAATCTTTTCATCACCATAATTACCTTATCAGATCTCAGACTTGCACCCATAGCCAATGTTAGTCTCTTATTTTCTACTACTGTCACAGTAAATGGTTGGCACAAACCAGTCTCCACCCCTTCCCGCCCCCAAGAAATCAGCTTAGTGATAACACGCATGTGGATTAAAAAATGATCTGACTATGACAAAGGACTGATGATAGGGACCTTTTTCAGATACATTTTTACTGCTGCAAGATAAACTACCAGTTCTAGTCATGATTGTTTACATATGTCATTCCTGAGGTTCCCTGGCATAAACTCATGAAATCCCAAATCCATCCAGGTTCTATCCCCAGGGCGCGGAGTCCCATACTGAAAGCATGAAGGACAGCCATCAATGCTATTATGAATGCTAAGGGCCTGGACACACTTGCCAAGCAGTAACATGGACTGTACCACCAACAGCAGCCCCAATTTGTCACTCAGGTTATCAGCAGGGTGATCACCTCTATTACAGACAAAGTCTCATGCAAAATGATCACCGTACCTTCTTTGCAGCATAAAAACCATGGCTATAACTGCATCTGGATAGGAATACAGGAAATAAAATGTGGAAAAGGCCCTGTCCTTGTCAAACCAGGTTACGATGATGCAGTCCACATTCACTTGCTTGTTCACACCAAATTGAGTAGGAATTCACCCTTATTGCTCACAGACCTGGCATTAACCAGCAACAACTGGTGGCCAACATTCCCTAGATCCAAGGAGGAGGTAAATAGGAATGAATGTGGATAGGCACAGCTTCATGATCTCATAACAGCCGCCCAGTGTCTCTGTTTGAACCTCTCACTGGCTATAACTATGCGTTCATGTTTTCCCAATTCTCTTGTAACTTTTTATATATAATTACAGGTAGTCCTCAGCTTACAACCACAACTGAGCCCAACATTTCTGTTGCTAAGTAAGACATTTGTTAAGTGAGTTTTGCCCCATTTTACTACCTTTCTTGACACATTTGTTAAGTGAATCACTGCAGTTATTAAGTTAGTAACACAGTTGTTAAGTGAATCTGTCTTCCCCATTGACTTTGCTTGTCAGAAGATTGCAAAAGGGGATCACATGACCTTGGGTCACTGCAACCGTCATAAATAAGACCACTGAGATGCTGTATTGATTATAAGTGTGAAAAACGGTCATAAGTCATTTATTTCAGTGCTGTTGTAACTTCAAATGGTCATTAAACGAACTGCTGTAAGTCAAGGACTACCTGTATTTTATTAAGTAAAAAGGCAACAGGAAAAACAAATCGGGAGGAAAGCTGAAGAATACTATGGAAGGTTGGGGGCGGTAACAGAGAAAGCCTGCTTCCTCCGTCCTACAACATGGAAGTGTTTAATTGAGGGGACCTAGAGTAACCTAGAGGGACGTGGTGGCTCAGTGGGTTAGGACGCTGAGCTTGTCGATCAGAAGGTCAGCAGTTTGGCGGGTCGAATCCTGAGTGCCGCATAACAGAGTGAGCGCCTGTTACTCGTCCCAGCTTCTGCCAACCTAGCAGTTTGAAAGCACGTAAAAATGCAAGTAGAAAAATAGGGACCACTACGGTGGGAAGGTAACAGCGTTCCGTGTGCCTTTGGCATCTAGTCATGATGACCACGGAGACGTCCTTGGACAAGCGCTGGCTCTTCGGCTTTGAAATGGAGATGAGCACCGGCCCCTAGAAACGACTAGCACGCATGTGCGGGGGAACCTTTACCTTTACCTAGAGTAACCTACTCTGCCTGAATATACTGGAGGTATTAGTTGAAGTGAGAGTTCAAAAGATGAAATTTAATGTAATGATTAAAATAAAAGAACAAAACAAAGTCTGTAAGAAAAAAAGTTTCCAGAAGACTCCCATTTTGTTCTTCCTTTCTTTTCTTTTTTATCTCAACCACTAGAATGTTTATACTATGCTTTTATGCTGAATACAGAAGGTAGCCATTTCTGCTTGAATTTGGTTAACTTTCTATTATGCATACAGTATTTACAGGCAATTTTTTCATTGCCACATAGTCCCCATTTTTGATCTTCCAATATTAAAGAAACAATGTGGTCATATGGATGGGTTTACTGTAGTAGGTTTGATTTTAAACAAAGTTATTAAAATCAGGAAAAAAATCTAAGTTAATGGTGCAGGATAAAGATTAAAAACCAGAACGTTATATGTACATGTACAACTTAGTACACCAAGAAATTGGGTTTATCATATAAACAGCTCCTCCAGCTAAGCTACAATGTTGTTATTGTCAAATAATAGCAAGGAACCTCTCCACAATAAAAAATGGTTTGTGGTTAGATAAAAGTTATATTATGTAATATTATGCTGACATGTAATATTATGCTGATTATGCTTTTAATATTTTCTTATAGCCCTGTCTGATTTTGCAGCGAAGCTACAACCTGCTCTAATATATTTAGTTTCTATATTTCAGATTCCTGAGAGTTTATAAAAAATATTTGAATACTCTTTCAACTTGATAATCCATTCAGATCCCACTCATATGTGTTTTTTATGCTGTCATTAGAAAAACTGTTAAAAACTTTACTGTTCATATTCTGTCATAAGAAACCACAACCATAGTAGCTTTAACAAAATATCTTCTTTTCAAACTGCAGTACAAGTAGTCCTCAATATACAACCACAACTGAGCCCCAATTTTTTGCTGCTAAGTGAGACATTTGTTAAGTGAATTTTGCTTCATTTTACGACCTTTCTCGTCACAATTGTTAGGTGAATCACTGCAATTGTTAAATTAGTAACCCAGTTGTTAAGTGAATCTGCTTTTCCCATTGACTTTGCTTGTCAGAAGGTCACAAAAGGCGATCACATGTTCCCGGGACACTAATATGGTCATAAATGTGAGTCAGTTCCCAAGGGTCTGAATTTTGATCATGTGACCATGGGGATGCTGCAATGGTCATAAGTGTGAAAAATGGTCATAAGTCACTTTTTTCAGCGCCGTTGTAACTTCGAATGGTCACTGAATGAACTGTTGCAAGTTAAGAACTACCTGTAATTCATCCATTACTTGGATCAAATGCAATACAGCTGTCTCAACCTACTTCATTAAGTTGTTACCGTGGGAAAAACTGGAGGAGGAAGAATTATGTGCATTGCCTTGGGCATATCTCATAGAAGAAAGGCAGGATGAAAAACTAAAAAAAAATGAACCAGAAAAGTTGCCCTGGTTTAATTAAACTACTGTTACTGTTGACCTGGACGTAGCCAGGAGAGGGAACCCTTGAGAAAAACATCTGTTCTGTTTAGAACAGTGCTAAAAAAAATTTCCGTCATCTCCAAGATGCATATTGAAACCACAGTGTTTACAATTTGGTACTATTTTTTTAAAAAAAATATTTATGTTTGTTATTATAACATAAGATTTCTTTTGGTTCTTTTGCCTTCACTTATTTGTAGCCTATTTTATTGATTTATTGTAGTTATAAATATTTTTATTGTTGTGCTTCATTATTTTTGCTATCTCAAATTATATATCTGTGAAATATTAATATCTAAAATCATGTGATTATAAAGAAAACCATTTGGGGAAAATCAAAATAGGATGGGACAAAAACTGGGTAATTATAAAAAAACCAAACTGAAACAGACATATTTTTACTTGCCTGCTAAGGGCTAAAAAAAAGCTGAATTAATTACATAGAAAGTAAATTATAATCTACATCATTAGCAGATGACTTCTGGGCCAATCTTATTTTCCCATAAGATAAAATATAGAGTAGGGCTATATAGAGTATAGAGTAGGGCTAGGTCCTATGACTAGTTGGGGAGGGTGTCATATAAGACAAAATATTTAATCCAAACCTAGATCATAGAGTTTTAAATATAAGAGCAGATAGAAAACTAGTTTGAGCTAAGGTACATATATCAAAAAGCTTGTTAAGTAGTAAATCTGCTAAATTCAAGGTTGACTCAGCCTTCCATCCTTCCGAGGTAGGTAAAATGAGGACCCAGATTGTTGGGGGCAATAAGCTGACTTTGTAATAATGCCGCTTGGGGGGGGGGCGAAAGCCCTAATAAGCAGGCATATACATAGAATGAAGGCTATTGCTAAGCACATTGATTTGTGCTTAGAGTGTAAGCCGCCCTGAGTCTTCGGAGAAGGGCGGGATATAAATGGGATTAAAATAAATAAATAAATAAAAATTCTACATTACATACAGTAACTGCAATTGCTATGCCATAGTATCTTCAGAAACAGATGGATTGCATTGCAATAGTTCTGATTAGGTCCAAGGATGCTTCGAACAGGCTTAGCAAAAAAAAAAGGTAAAATTTTTTAAATGTAGGTTGGACTGGTCAATCATACAAAATGAAGGCAAAACTAAGACCCCCCCCACAACAATGGTACCACGGACCATTCCATGTAAAGAGAAATTGAGCAGAGTATTAAAGACTGAATCATATATATCATATAAGATTATGATGTTGATTTTTTGACATAGCATTGGACATGAACCAGCCAGTATAGTTCATAATACGTGTTTTGTGCTCAACATTTTGTATAAATACATATACAGAGTAAGGAAGATGATCTTGAAAAGATAGACGTGATGGGTTATGAAAGGAAAAACACATAGCTCAAAACAAGGAGGCATGCACAAGCAACTCAGGCAAACACCTCCCTAATTCATATATGTAGCAGGCGGGATGGGGGGAGAAAAGCATTATCAGATTGCAAGATTTTTTTTATTATAGCCAATATTAATAAAAGTAGTTTGAGCCTTCTTGTACAGTTGATTTCTTGATTTGGTCTGCCTGGTGGGGCTGACATCTATCCAATTGGGTTTTACTCAGTAAAGTGTATTATACAAAGGAAGATTACTGAGTGACCATAATTAAACTTTTAAAGAAAAACATAACTGAGTTGAAGAAAAGAGGCTGACTGCTATACAGGGAGTGAATTCTACCATTCTGTAAAAAATCATGATATTCAATTAAGAGCCTTTTTCAATAATGTTTTAAGGTAATACTTGACTGTTTTGAACCAATTTCCCCTGGCCTTTTGTACTTCTTGTACTACTTGGAATTATTTCTTCCAAGATCCAGTGGCGAAATAATAGAAACAGATTAATTTTATTACACAGGATCAATTAATGGTTGCTTGGGAAAGCAGATAACTTTTCTTTCTATATCTCTGCAAAACATGTTCTTCCGTTATTGTTCTGTCCACAAATTCAGTTTGTATGCATCTATAGTATAAGTAGGTTCTCTTCCAAATCTAAGAGTCCTCCTATGTAGTTCAAACACAAAGTAAATCTTAGGTCTGTATATTTAATATCACTTTTTTTTTAAAAAAAGTGGTTTAACAGAACCCTACCATGTAGAAATTTATAATCTAAGAATAGACACAAAGCAAATAACAATGAAGTGAACGGCAATGGCTGCAGAATTAAGCAATAAAACAATATTCTTTTAGATTCAATGGAGAAAACATTTAAAGCAAAAGTATAAGTAAGTATTATATTCAAACTCGGGTTTTTCTTTTTTTCTCTTCCACGATAAGTGGCTTTCCATATCCCAAAGATTGAACAGAAGGCTATCTTGATTTTGATTTTGATTTTTTTTGAGACAGCTCGGATCATCTGTCTCTCTGAAGCAGTGAGACAGTGAAATTATGGTTCCTATTGTTTAGTCCACAGACTTCCATTCTACTAATGAAACATTATGTTTCAATGGTGATACGTTTATGAGAGGAGTGGGAAACAAGGCAGATGCAACTTTTTGGTCTTCCCCATGCCTCTTGACAATATGTCCTCTTAGCAGTTAGGATTCAAATAGTGTGAATGACTGAAATTATTTTATGTCTAATTGCTTTGTTTGGTGGGGAGAGAGAGGGAATGAGATGAAAAAGATTTATTGGTGAATAAAAATCATACTGACTTGTGCTTGAAAAGCATTTTGCAGCAGAAATTTCAAGTAATGTTAGGAGCTATCTCTTTGAAAGAACTACCTTATATTTCAGAGTTCAAACTTCTTAACATACTTGCTAGCTCAGCTGCCGTATACAGTCACAATTGCTATCATCCAGCTGTCTCTCATGTCAACGTTGCTCAAAATATAATGGTCACCCATCATCTGGGTAAACTAGGCAGAAGGAAAAATAATAAATCAAAAGTAATAATTTGTAAAGGGCCTCTTAGGTAGGATAGACAGGTGAAAATGTAATGTTTATACTGTTCACAACACTTTAAAGGATATGTATATCTATATCTGGATGTTTTCCAAGATCATACTTGTATATTTGCATGGTAAATAATTATTTAGAAAATGTGTATAGGAAAAATAAGCCACAAAAATAACATGTTTAAACAGAAGCATAGAACAAATCAAAAGAATCCACAAGTCAGAGCAAGCCATTATTATAAGTAAAGCAAAATGCAGAAAGGCAACATATCTTTCAATTTAGAACATTTAGTATTGAATTACCCTCTTTGATTATCCTTATGAAATTTTGAGGTGAAAATATATCAAACTTAACTATAATTTAAATACAATTATTTATGTTTCCAAAGTAGGAAAGTTTGTAGAAAGATAATTTAGGTGCCTGTTGCCTGCTCTCCAGGTACCAGTTTTTGCTGAGCGAATTCAAGGCACCTGGAAAAGAGTGAACAGGTTGTATATTTACAAAAATAATAGGGAATTAATATGTTATGCACATTCTAAGAGCTTAATTTCAGCTAATCTATCAACTAGAGAGAATATCTGAACTCAAAATATATATGAACAAATTGAAATTAGATCCATACTCACAAACTACTGATTATTGATCATATTTCATATATATTTTGTTCCATTAATTAGCACTATGTATATACTTGGTTACCACATGTACTATACATGCAGAAAATTCTCGTGTAAACCATTGCATATGAAATGGATACCGGTGTAAAGCAGCCACATATTATTTCTGTAAAATTGCCATAAACTCATCTTGCAATTATCCCACTGAGTTAAACTTCAACTCAGCTCAGTGGGATAAGAATAGGCAAATAGGCAAACAAGAGTGATTTATTTGTCTTAACTTAGAAATATAATATTATAAAATATAATATACCGTATTTTCCGGCGTATAAGACGACTGGGCGTATAAGACGACCCCCCCAACTTTTGAGATGATTTTCAAGATTTTTCGTCTTATACGCCGGAAAATCAGCGAGCCCGGGAAGGCACGCCTTCCCCTCTCACTGTGGAGGAAGCAGGGCAGGCTGGCGTCTGGCGGGAGCCGGCAGGGCAGTCCTGCGCACGTGTAGCCGGGGAGTGTGCGCGTGTGCAAGACTGCCCTGCCGGCTCCCGCCCGACGCTCTTCCCTCTTGAGGCAGCATCCCCGAGGACTCCTTAGGAGCCGGGGAGCGATGCTGCCTCAAGAGGGAAGAGCGTCGGGCGGGAGTCGGCAGGGCAGTCCTATGCCTAACAAACTATGCCTAACAAAGTCTTACTGAATTAAGTGTAGTAGTAATACATCCATGCTTTGCGAGACTGACAGTTCTGTTTTGAATCTTCATACTTAAATGGATTATCCCAATTCAGTAAATAGAATGTCTTGCAGAGGTGCCATAAAAATGTGATCATTAGCCAGATGCACTGTACATTTCAAGTTCTTCTGGACATCACCAGAGATAAGCAGAGGGCAGCTCTTAATTTATTATAGATATCTGAATTATTTGCAGGTTATTTTTCTTTCTCTTAACAATGGCAGTAAAACCATACTGAAGAACAGTATGGAGCTCTTTTCAGTCTTGAAACCTGAAAGAAAATATCTCCTGGTGGAAATTATCAAGATCTTGTAAAATATATATATATATATATATATATATATATATATATATATATATATATATATATATATATATATATATATATATATATATATATATATATATATATATATATATATATATATATATATATATATATATATATATATATATATATATATATTTCAAATGTTAACTATTTAGATTACCTTGCTAGGCCCCAAACATGGGGCAAATCTTTATTTCCTGTTTTCAGCCTATCTTGAAGGCTATCAAACAGGCAGTAGTCACACCGGACAATTCATATATTTGTGTAAATTACTAACAAAGAATTAAAGGGAAACTGAGATGCATTTCTGACTCCTTAGTCATCATCAGTCAGCTATACCCTTCTGAGATTTGAACCTGGGCTGATTGCATACAAGGCAGTGTTATTTGCCTCTAAGCCACAAGGTCCCTCTCGCTTCTGTTAGCTTTTTTTTTTTTCTGCAAGGGAAGATATGTTTCAAATGTTAACTATTTAGATTACCTTGCTAGGCCCCAAACATGGGGCAAATCTTTATTTCCTGTTTTCAGCCTATCTTGAAGGCTATCAAACAGGCAGTAGTCACACCGGACAATTCATATATTTGTGTAAATTACTAACAAAGAATTAAAGGGAAACTGAGATGCATTTCTGACTCCTTAGTCGTCATCAGTCAGCTATACCCTTCTGAGATTTGAACCTGGGCTGATTGCATACAAGGCAGTGTTATTTGCCTCTAAGCCACAAGGTCCCTCTCGCTTCTGTTAGCTTTTTTTCTGCAAGGGAAGATATGTTTCAAATGTTAACTATTTAGATTACCTTGCTAGGCCCCAAACATGGGGCAAATCTTTATTTCCTGTTTTCAGCCTATCTTGAAGGCTATCAAACAGGCAGTAGTCACACCGGACAATTCATATATTTGTGTAAATTACTAACAAAGAATTAAAGGGAAACTGAGATGCATTTCTGACTCCTTAGTCGTCATCAGTCAGCTATACCCTTCTGAGATTTGAACCTGGGCTGATTGCATACAAGGCAGTGTTATTTGCCTCTAAGCCACAAGGTCCCTCTCGCTTCTGTTAGCTTTTTTTCTGCAAGGGAAGATATGTTTCAAATGTTAACTATTTAGATTACCTTGCTAGGCCCCAAACATGGGGCAAATCTTTATTTCCTGTTTTCAGCCTATCTTGAAGGCTATCAAACAGGCAGTAGTCACACCGGACAATTCATATATTTGTGTAAATTACTAACAAAGAATTAAAGGGAAACTGAGATGCATTTCTGACTCCTTAGTCGTCATCAGTCAGCTATACCCTTCTGAGATTTGAACCTGGGCTGATTGCATACAAGGCAGTGTTATTTGCCTCTAAGCCACAAGGTCCCTCTCGCTTCTGTTAGCTTTTTTTCTGCAAGGGAAGATATGTTTCAAATGTTAACTATTTAGATTACCTTGCTAGGCCCAACACTGCCTTGTATGCAATCAGCCCAGGTTGAAATCTCAGAAGGGTATAGCTGACTGATGACGACTAAGGAGTCAGAAATGCATCTCAGTTTCCCTTTAATTCTTTGTTAGTAATTTACACAAATATATGAATTGTCCGGTGTGACTACTGCCTGTTTGATAGCCTTCAAGATAGGCTGAAAACAGGAAATAAAGATTTGCCCCATGTTTGGGGCCTAGCAAGGTAATCTAAATAGTTAACATTTGAAACATATCTTCCCTTGCAGAAAAAAAGCTAACAGAAGCGAGAGGGACCTTGTGGCTTAGAGGCAAATAACACTGCCTTGTATGCAATCAGCCCAGGTTCAAATCTCAGAAGGGTATAGCTGACTGATGACGACTAAGGAGTCAGAAATGCATCTCAGTTTCCCTTTAATTCTTTGTTAGTAATTTACACAAATATATATATATATATATATATATATATATATATATATATATATATATATATATACACATTCCATAAAGCTGAAGTCTGATTATGAGACTCACATGCAGCATTTCATAGTGATTGCATGAACTGGAGTAAAGAATATTGAAACAGCCAAATCTGTTTCTTATGACGATCCTGCATATAATATTAGATGCTGGTATCAGTGATTCTAAAGCATCTGAAATAACAACAACAACAACTTGGAACATCTTACATTTTAAGGAGGTACCTGGTTGATACCTAGGATGCTGGCAGCAAACCGTGTCAACCATCAGCGCCAGTCAATTTGAATGTTCAGTTGACTGTGGTCCATGTCTAATGAATAAAATATAATAATGCCTTGCGTACAGTCACTCATGCGCTCGTGACCTCTCATCTAGACTACTGTAATGCTCTCTACATGGGGCTGCCCTTGAAGTCCACTCGGAGGCTCCAACTGGTGCAGAATGCAGCCGCGCGAGTTGTACTGGGAGCTTCCCGATACTCCCATGTTACACCTTTGCTCTGCGAGCTGCATTGGCTGCCGGTTGTCCTCCGGGTGAGATTCAAGGTGTTGGTAATGACTTACAAAGCCCTACATGGCATGGGTCCGGAATACCTACGGCAACACCTGCGGCCGGCGTCAACTTCCCTCCGTCCAGTGCGCTCCCACAGAGAGGGCCTCCTCAGGGTGCCTCCGATCAAAGAATGCCGATTGGTGGCCCCCAGGGGGAGGGCGGTCTCTGTGGGCACGCCAGACCTGTGGAACCGCTTGCCGGTTGAGCTCCGGATGGCCCCCGACCTTCGCTCCTTCCGGCGCGATCTAAAAACGTATTTATTTGAGCAATCTGACCTGGTTTGATGGGTTAGGGCAGGGGTGTTAATATGTTTTTAATTATTGTTTTAAATTTGGGCATTATATTTAATCGTTTTTTAACTTTTGTATTCTGTTTTTATATTTATTGCCCTGTACACCGCCCTGAGTCCTTCGGGAGAAGGGCGATATAAAAATAAATAAATAAATAAATAAATAAATAAATAAATAAATAAATAAATAAATAAATAACAATAATAACAACAATAACAATAACAACAGAAAACTTTAATGAACATTTGGGAAATTCCATTGTAAGGCACTAATTCCATTCCAGACTCCTTTGCTTTTGTTGTTCTGTTCTTCCTCTTTGCTGACTTCATTGGCTCTGTCTTTCTTCACTCCCCCTCTCCAGTCCAATGATGATTGTAATTCCCCACCCGCCCGCCTGCACTTTCCAGTTCAACCTTATTAGCTATTTTGGAAGAAGAGGCCTTTGAAAACTGTTGGTGTCTCCATGGCAGCAGGCCAATAATATACCAGATGACAAATTAGGTGGGTGAACAGTTGAAGTGGATTAAGTGCCTGCCTTTGTATAACCCACTGTGATCCTGTTTCATCGCATCAAAATGAAACCAAGCGTGCAGCAGTATATATTTTAGTCCTCCTGTTAATAAATTATTCAGTTATTTAAACAAATATTTCTGTGCTTATAGAACTTTTACATTTGGGACCTGCCAGCTTTCTGTCACATAGAAACTCCTGAGCATACCGTTCAAATGCTTTTCAGAAGTTATTTGGCTATAATTCTCAGTTGCCATTCTGTTTGGTTTGTATTCCACTCTATCTTCCCTTTTATAAATCTCTGCCTATAACCAATTTATTTGGGGACCAGCCCATTTTGCTAGGGGAAGCATAATGCTGTTTCTAATGCAAAATATACTAGGCTGTAGGTTTTGAGTCCCATCTAACTACTTCACTGGCATCTCTTAAAACTTGGGCTTGTTGGGTGAATCAAAATTGGCATATCTGCTTGATCTGCAATAATCACATCCTAAAATCAAGGTAATGAGTTTGCATTTGTTACATGAGAAAATGGTAGCTCATTGGAGACTTTGAAGGAAATGAACATTTATGAGATTATACAGCTGCATCAGTCTGGAACAAGGCCCATAGTTCAGTCCAGAATATCTGGTTTCTATGCAAAAACCCTCATTTTCAAACCCTGGCATCTCCAATAAAGATTAAGAAATAATATTATTTGAAAACCTGGAGTGAAGAAATACCAAATTTGCTTTTGATGTTAAGAAAAGTATCAGCTCACTAAACTTGGAAAGGAAAGCTGCTAAAGAGGAAATGGTTGAAAGAGATTTTAAGTTTTGCAATGTTTGCAATGTTCTTGGAGAAGAACATCTTAGAAAAAAAGACAAAAAAACCCTTGTCATCTGATTGTTGTTTTAGTTAATATAAAACATTTATAAGCTTTAGTTGACAATAAATACAAAATATATTTGGCATTTATATATTGTTCCTTGTTATATATTTTTTTTCTTCACTTTGATCTATTAAGCTTATCTTGTATGCTGTCCAGTCATACAGATTTCAATAAATCTGGATTAAAAACTGTAAAAATAAAATCTTTAATTCTAAGTAAAATCACCCTAGCCTTCTCTTAGCTAGAAGATGGAATGCCATCAACATATTCTCCCAGAATTTTCTGTTCCTATTCTAGATCTTTAATTTTTCCAGTGGCTCCTTATTTACATTAGATCAATTGTCCCCAACCTTTCCATCTTTGTGGACCAGCGGAGGGGGCGAGAGGAAATGGTTCTGTGTGAGTGGCAGGCCCACACATTTGCCTGAGCACCGGGCACACTTGCACACATGTGAAGCTCCATTTGTGCACCTGCTGCTCACACAAGTGGAGCGTCAAGACACATGTGAGAGTGCCCTCCGCTTGTGCAAATAGGGCTGTGCACCCAAGCATGTGGGCCTGCTGCTTTCACAGCCCAGATCCAAACAGGCCATGGCCCAGTACCAGGCCACAGCTTGGGGGTTGGGTTAGATTGATCTTTATGAGATCTTAAATCACTTGGGTTGCTTTCTTATGGCTAAGAATATAATCTGAACCAGGAGCAACTGCCATTTTCAATTAGTATCCAAGAAAACTTAGCATCCAACAATTAACCTTGGTTATATATTTTGGTGCTAACAGGAAAAGGTGTTTCAGTGCTAGGCTTAATTCTACAAACATCACTGAGCCTTATTAAGAAATCATATGGAGATAGGTTAATGACATGCAGATTGCCATTTAATCAGTATGAGTGGCTTATTTATTTATTTTAACTATTGATAGCCCAGCCATTATTCAGAAGATCTTGCCATTTATGAGGCAATTTTAGCTGCTGTTAACCTGTTTAAATTTAAACCCTGGAAAGTGACTGTCAATTTTGTCAATTTTTTATATTCTTGTGTTCTTTTTCCACATCAGTTTGCCTTTTGCCTTTGGTTATTATCTGTTATTAATACCATTTGAGCTGGCCTTCATAGCATGAAAGCCAATTCATGAACAATTCTCTATTTTAGGGTGATGGCTGGCTGATTGCTTTTACTAAGTGGTATCCTTCTCAGATCTTATGAATGAAAAAGAGGCATAATCCCTCCCTGCTAAACTGTAATCTTTCTCAGTTTAGAACTATGGGTGTACAGGGCTGTGCCTGTAGCTGTGATAGGGAACAAAGAGAAATCACAATAATCAATGAGATAAATTTGATCTGACAAATCTAGGCTGTTAAAAGTTTTCTATCTCTCTTTACTGTCATCCAGTGGATCTTAATAGCTCCACCTCTGGGGAGATTACCTCTTTGGGGATCTGATGCTGGTATAGAATTTTATTTCTGTTAGAAGGCCTAGCAATTTCGTCTCAACATGCTCATCTAACAACTGGAAGGCTCACCACACACAGAGAGAATAATAAGTGTATGTACCGTACACCATGCAAACAATTTTACTGAGGATATTCAATTTATTAAGTCAAAGTTGCTTAGAACTAGATAAAGAGGTATAATGTAGACAATAGAAACATTTACATAATATGCAACACCAAGTCTGGCATTTCCCAAAAGCCATTGGTTCAGCCAAAGGTAACATGGCAAATGACAGCCAATGATGGCTTTTTGGATACCTACCATTATTCTAGCCATATACCAGTACACATATCTTGGTTATTTCACATTTCTATTAAAAACCAAATTAAAATAAATGGGGTTGGAGGCACTGAAAATAGGCTGAAAAACCCCCAAGCTTTTCTTATACCTTTTATGTGTATCTCACTTTTACAACACTTGAGAACAAAATGGAGCACAAATTGCCCTATTTTGTAGCTACACTGGGCTCTCGTCTATTGGGAAATCAGGAGGAGGAATTAATTCATCAGTCTGGATTACATGACATGTAAGACTGCGTTAGGTAAATAAACTGATGACAAGCCAGGAATAGAAGTTGTGGCTAAGATGATCCTCCATGCTCTGGAGGTCACACTCTGGAGGCTTAGCCACAAACTGGGTTAGGCTACAGGGTCTTATAGTTATCCATTGGCAGATTGGTAGGAGCCCCATAATACACACAGACACAGAGAGAGATACACAATATCCACACTTCTTACAAAATGAGCATAAACTACATCTTTCATAATTTTGGGAAAAGTAGGCAATACTATAAAGGCCTTGACACTAAACTGAGCATCCAAACACAGTAATAGAAGTGATGACATGTGACAATCTAGTTGGGAGATGGCTGTTGCTCCCAAGTAGAGAAACAAATTTAATCTAACAGCCCATCTATGCTTTGGTGGAAATCAGGAGTACCTAAGATAAAAACCTTTCCCTGAACTCATACTCTTTAGTGGCATGTATGTTCAGCTATACATATTCTGCCTTTAATCTAGACCTTGCTCTAACAATGTGTATATTTTGAGCTCTACCAGATTCATGCCAATACATTGCAATTCTGGAACACTTTACCTTAATTCTGAATGGACTTTGGCCATATCTTTACTGTATCACCATCCTGTGCTAATTTCAAACTTTAGACTTGGCTTCAGATTTTACCTTGCTATCTTTACAGAATCTCTACAGGACACGCATGCTGGCTATTCCTACAGTTGACAGTTCGATGAGATATAACATCTGTGTAGAGTAGAATAAGACAAAATCTTCCTCACTATGGATAGCTACAATGTATTTGCAGTAATTGTTTCTATATTTATATACAGTGCAAATATAAATGGCCCAACCCCGTGCAGAGGTTAAGGCAGGGGTGTCAAACTTGCAACATCATGTGATGTGTTGCGCCGTATCAAGACTTTTTTTCCATTGCCGGCAATGGAGTGGGCGTTGTTTCACCATGACACATCCAGCCCATGGACCGGCAGTTTGACACACCTGGGTTAAGGCATCAGGCTGGAAACCAGGAGATTGGGAGCTCGAGTCCTGCCTCTGGCATGAAACTAAATGGGTGGCCTTGGGCCAATCACTCCTTTTCAACCCTAGGAAGCAGGCAATGACAAACTGAAAATTTTGCCAAGAATAGTCCAGGCAATTGTCAGGAATCAACACTAATTCAAAGCCATTTAAAAAAACCCATAAATGCATAATTCTATGTATACTACCAAAATGTGTATTCCCTTATTTCCCTCTTTTTCATAGAAAGAAAGGCATCACCTTTGTTTGAAAAATCCTGAAAAAAAGCATTTGATGGAAGTATTGTCCTTTTTTTGAATTCAGTTCTGGGTGGCTTTTCTCTGCATCAGTATAAATCTGAAGTTGTATTTCATTTCGGTCAAAACACAAACCAACAAGTAACTCAGTTGTTAACTCCAGGCAACACACTATGTATCTATAGTTATGATGTCTGCCTTCGGCTGGTAGTGAAATACGTTTTCCTCTTGTAATGGATAATATGAAACAACAATCTTCACAGCACTCGTGCCCTGATCTTCTTGCTTGCTCTAAGCTACTTAATAAAAAGCAATGGAGGGAAAAAGAGAGACACAGACCTTAAAAAATAGATGAGTACAGGTTTTAAAAGAATACCTTTTAAAATAGTGTGCAATTAAACTAATAATTATAAAAATAACCATACACATATTTCATTTATATGTGCTACTAAAGTTTAGATTTATATGAAATATAGCCACAGCCATAATACATATAAATATTTTAAGTGCAATATATTAGTATAGTAGTTGTTACTGAAATACTATCTTTCTAGAGGAGTTTGAGATGCATACCTGACAGTCTCCCTTCATTTTAACTCCCAATAATCCTTTGAGGTTGGTTGAACTGAGAGAGAGTACTCAGTCTCCCAATGAGTTTCCATGGCTCAATAAAGAGCTGAACCTTGATCCCCTAGTCTTAGTCCAACAATCATACCGCATGCAAACAAACAGTACCTACAACATATAAAGTCATGTATGTGAGATGGAGAGCTAGATAGAATAAATGAATACACAAATAAATGTTAAAATATTTTTGTTGTGTAGCCGGTTCTTTGCAAGTATTGAGCGAGACGGAAGGTTCAAAGCAGCAACAGGCTTTATTGAAGGTCAAACATAACTGAAGCAACAAGGGAGCTGCTGCGCAGCTATTTATACGGTTGGCCGATAGGCGGCGACCAATAGGTTTGAAGCATAGGTTTCCCGCCCCAAGACCTACTTAGCCGGCTGGAGACAACCAGTCTGGGCCGGCTAGCAACCTTACAACATACAGTGAACTAGCACTTAGCAATTGAATTCAAGCAATTAGCAAGTAGTGCAACATGAGCAAACACTTACAACATATACAAAAGGCCAATACATTACATTTTTTTTAAAAAAAATAGCAACTAGAAGAAACTAAACAACTTAAGTTTAATAGCAAACATTGAAATGGCTCAAGTAAAAATATATTCAGTGCCAGCTTATACGTGAATTGTTACTCTGTCCACAAGAATGTCATTACAGTTCCTAATCAAATGAAATTCCCAACTTCCAAAAGAACTCTCAATAAATTGATACATTAAATCCATAACTTCATAGGTTTTGTGTGACATTCTTTCCAATACGGAGTTGCAAAATATATGTCCTTTGATTCTATATATGTAAAGATATTCTGCACACACAAACACACACACACACACACACACACACACACACAGAGAGAGAGAGAGAGAGAGAGAGAGAGAGAGAGAGAGAGAGAGAGGAGAGACTGATTTAATCATTGTAATTTCTGAGTAACATTCTAAGGAATCCAGTTATTGGATTAGGTAGCAGGTGATGAGAAAGACCTCTGCACAAAATCCTAGACAGCTTGTTAGGCATATGGTGTTAGCCTACAATGTTGGGTTGAAAATATATTAACCATAATGCTATGTCTTTAAGTTGTTAATTGGCCAATGGGTGTGTAAGTGTTCTCATGGCCATAAGAGGAAGCTAGGAAAGTAGCTTCTCTCTCTCTCCGAATTCACTGATCTCTACTATTACTGTTTTTGCTCTGCTGTTGGTTTACTACTGTTGTAAACCTGAACTGTGTATTGACCTCTGGACCGGTAAGAAGACTTTGTAGTTTGGATTACTCCTTGGACTGTTGCTATTGTGTATGACTTGGACTGTTTATTTTTGACTGTGCATTTTTGTTCTTACACCACCTCAAAGTAAAATACTTTTTGCTTTTAGAACTCAGTGTATTTCTGTGTGTGACTTTTACTGCTCTCAGTGCCCTTCCTTGTCTGTGCAACTCTTTGGTAGCACAAGGAGACCTCTGCACAACAAATTCCTTAACACTGGTTATGGGCCCAGGCCTGTACTGAGAGTTAGTACACACAGTATTCCTAGCTGAGTTTGTGTTAGCTATTTGGTGTAAAATGGCACAGGACCTGTTGTCAGGCATCTCCTGGATAACCCGGTTGGATGGGACAAACTATGTTTCCTGGTCCACGAAATGCTGCTTGCTTTTGCGCAAGGAAGGACTATGGACTGTTGTAAATAACCCACCAGATACTACTGCTTGGAATCCAGATGACGAAGAGGATGCAAAGAAGTTAGACAACTTTAAACGAAGCAACGAGAAAGCTCTTTGCATTATTGGACTAACACTGAATGACCAGCAGCTTGTCCATATTCGTGGTGAGGAGTCTGCTGCTAGGTGTTGGGGCGTTTTGCGAAGGCTTTATGTTCGTGACAGTGTGGGTGCACATATACACCTTACACGTAAGCTGTTTAGGGCTCGTCTGCAGAAGAATGGAGATATGCTGACCCATTCAAATTACATGAAGGCAACTTTTCAAGAGCTTCATGAAAAGGAGCTGATTTTTTCAGAGTTGCATCAGGTCTACATTATTCTGTCATCTTTGGATGAGAGTTATGATGGATATGTTTCTTCTTTGGAAGTCCTGACCAGAGAGGAACTGACATTGACTAACATTACTGGGAGACTGCTGGAAGAGTCCAGAAGAAGGCGTGACAGAGACCAGCTGAGAGAGACACAGCCACAAGAGGAGCAGCCATTTACCACTGCTCACAATGTCAAGAAATGTTATTCTTGTGGGGCTACAGGGCATATAGCCAAATTCTGTAGAAAGGGTAAAAAACAGAATGTGAATAGCAGTGGGAAGGCTAAGAAGGGCATTGGTTTGGCTATTTCTGGTGAACCAACATCCAGAAACAATGAATTGTGGGTTGTTGATAGTGGGGCTTCACAATGCATTACTAAAGAGAAAAAGAGGTTTATTACTATGAAAAACAGCAACCAATATGTTTCACTAGCAAACGGTTGGAGGATGAAGGCCTCTGGTGAAGGTAATTCCTATTGTCCATGCATTGATGAACAGTTACCTATGTTATATATACCTAAACTAAGATTCAACCTGTTATCTGTAAGGGAAATGGTTTATTCATTCTCACAAGTAACCAGGTTAGTACAGTTAAAGCTAACTCGATATGTGAGAACAAGAAGCCACATGATGAGTGTATACATTTATTGCATAGGCGGTTAGGGCATGTAAACTTTAACTCACTACGTAAAACAGTTGAGTTAGTAGAAGGAATTAAACTGAAGCCATGTAGTAAGTATTTGAATTGCAATGCCTGTAATCAGGAAAAGAGTAAGGCAAGTCCGGCAAACAGGATAAACAGCTTCAAAACAACTGTACCTTTGGAAGTTGTGTTTGCTGATTTAATTGGACCCATGAAACCAAGTTTAGGAGGGTCATGTTATATTTTAAGTATATTGGACCACTACTCTCGTTATGGATTTTGTTATCTGCTTAAGTCAAAGGCAGACACTTTCGAACAATTTGCAAACTGGCTGAAGTTCGTGGAGAGAAAAACAAAGAGAAAGGTTCAGTGCATAATTACTGATAATGGTACTGAATTTACAAACAAGCGTTTTGTTGATATGCTACAATCAGCTGGTATTGAGCATAAACGTTCAGCCCCATATAGGCCTCAACATAATGCTTTTGTTGAGAGACGTGGGCAAACGTTACAAGCCATGATTAGAACCATGTTACAAGATTCTGGCTTAACAGATAGACTGTGGGGGGAGGCAGCAAAATGTGCAAACCATGTTCTGAATTTAGTTGTTAATACTTCTACTGGTAAAATACCATATACAATATGGCATGGTAGAAGGCCAAACCTTGATTACCTGCACACGTTTGGCACCCCAGCTTGGGTCCACATTCCTGCACAACTCAGGAGTAAAGGCCAACATAGGGCTAGGCAATTATACTTTGTAGGTTATGAAGCTAACCATAGATCATATCGTTTCTGGGAACGAGGCACAACTAATGTATATAACAGTGCTAGTGCAAAATTCCTTGAGCACGTTGGTTGGGATAGGTTAGAGCAAGAAGCTGTTAATACTGATCCTCTAGTGTTTGAGGACTCCTCTGATAACGTAACTAGTAATGATAATACATCTCCTGTAAATATAAAAGATGAAGAGGAGATAGGGGAGATAATAGATGAATCAGAGGAAGGAAAGGAGACAGAAATTCAAAGCCCTGTAATTCCTTGGCGTTCAATGCGTATCAGACATCCACCTGATCGCTATGAAGCTAGTATAGTATGTCAAGTTAGTGTAGAGCCATCTAACTATGATGAGATCAGGATGTATCCTGAAAAGGAACAGGCATCATGGAAAGCTGCAATGAACAGGGAGTTGAAGTCTTTGCAGAATCTTAAGGTTTCTGTGAAAGCAAAACTGCCACCTGGTGAGCAAGCTATAGGTTGTAAATGGATATATAAAATAAAGAAGGGTGTAGACGGAACTATAACCCATAAGGCACGTTTGGTTGCACAAGGTTTTGCCCAAACTACTGAGGATTATGACGAAGTGTTTGCACCCAGTTTAAGGGCAACTACTTTAAGAGCAGCTTTAGTATGGGCGGCTAAAAACCAATATATGGTTAATCATGTAGATGTTGAAACTGCATATTTACATGCTCCATTGCAACATACTATTTATTTAAGAATACCACCAGGATTGACCAGTGATAGAGACCATGATTGTTGGGAATTAAAGAAAAGCCTCTATGGATTGAAACAATCAGGCTATGAGTGGAACAAATGTATAGTAAATGAGTTAAGTGCAATAGGTTTTGTAGCCAGTAATGCTGATCCTTGTT
This sequence comes from Vipera berus, assembly GCF_964194415.1. Taxonomy (NCBI): domain Eukaryota; kingdom Metazoa; phylum Chordata; class Lepidosauria; order Squamata; family Viperidae; genus Vipera; species Vipera berus. The sequence goes on along the minus strand of NC_138202.1, from coordinate 292,429,234 downwards.
TGTTTAGAAGAGAACACAACGGAGCATTATCTTTTCTCTTATTATTCACAGATGATATTGCAATAATAACAAAAACTGAGTTAGAAGCACAAACTATCATTTCAAGATTGCAAAATAAATTCACAATTAGAAATCTTGGGAAAATAAGCCACTATTTGGGGTTAGATATTGTGAAAACGAATAGGGGTTTTAAGGTGTCGCAAGCCAGTAAGATATCTCAGTTATTAAAGAGATACAATATGGAAATGTGTAAACCAGCTAAAACTCCGATGGCTATGGATTTTAAGGACACTAATGTGGAGAGTCCTGTATTTGATAAGACTATGTACCAATCTTTGATAGGAAGTCTTATGTATCTGAGTAATTGGACTAGACCTGATATTTCTTACTGTGTAAATCAATTAGCTAGGTACAACAATAATCCAACTTTTAGACACTGGCAATCAGCTAAACGAGTATTAAGGTATTTGAAGCAAACTATTCACTACTCGTTATATCTAGAGCCAAATCGTGAGTTAATCCTTACTGCATATGCAGATGCGAGTTTTGCCTCTGATACAAACACTCGTAAATCTACTTCAGGGTTGGCTGTAATGTTGGGTGATTCTTTAATTGGATGGAAGTCTATTAGACAAAAACACATAAGCTTATCTACAATGGAGGCTGAATTTTCATGTTTATCAGTGTTATGTACAGAACTGCTAGTGTACAAACAATTATTGTTAGATATGGGTTTAAATGTAAATGATCCATTTATTGTGTATGAGGACAATCAAGCTGCGATAAAGATGGCTAATAATGCTGCAGTAAGAACAAGATCTAAACATACTGATCTTCGTTATTTAAATGTCAGACAATGTGTCAAAGATAAATTAATACAGTTAGAGTATTGTCCATCTGATGTAAATATTGCAGACCATTTTACGAAGGTACAAAGTGCTGTGAAACACAATGCTAATTGTGAAAGAATGTGCATAAGATTGTAAGAGTTATATATTATTCTACCCAAAGGGGAGAATGTTAGGCATATGGTGTTAGCCTACAATGTTGGGTTGAAAATATATTAACCATAATGCTATGTCTTTAAGTTGTTAATTGGCCAATGGGTGTGTAAGTGTTCTCATGGCCATAAGAGGAAGCTAGGAAAGTAGCTTCTCTCTCTCTCCGAATTCACTGATCTCTACTATTACTGTTTTTGCTCTGCTGTTGGTTTACTACTGTTGTAAACCTGAACTGTGTATTGACCTCTGGACCGGTAAGAAGACTTTGTAGTTTGGATTACTCCTTGGACTGTTGCTATTGTGTATGACTTGGACTGTTTATTTTTGACTGTGCATTTTTGTTCTTACACCACCTCAAAGTAAAATACTTTTTGCTTTTAGAACTCAGTGTATTTCTGTGTGTGACTTTTACTGCTCTCAGTGCCCTTCCTTGTCTGTGCAACTCTTTGGTAGCACAAGGAGACCTCTGCACAACAAATTCCTTAACACAGCTGATACCAGGCAGAGCTATCAATGCTGAATTAATTAGATAAGTTAGCATAAAACAGTTTCATTGTTCAGATATTTGCCTTGTTAATAATTTTTTCTGCCAATTCTGATTGGTAGATTTTCAAAATAAAGGAAGGGTGTAGAACTAGAAACTCAAATGGCATTTCCAAAAAAGATTTGCATCAAAACACTCAGTTGTTCTTCTAATCTCTTCTTAAACATGAGACTCAAGAGTCTAAGCTGGGCTACTCAGAATCTACCACAGGCTCATTTTGAAATGGTTTAAGCTATTTTGTATATTTGAGGGGGAACCTGTTTAAGTAAAATAGTTTATCAAAGAACAGATAAAAAAGTCTTTAGCCTCAGAAGCTTGTTATTTTTGTTTTGATCATTTGTGTTATTTCTAATATTTTTTAAGTGCTACATAAATGTTGATTTATAATAAAATTAGATGCTTTACAGCAGAAAAGCACATAAAGCTAAATTAGTAACTTAATTAATAAGCCTGAACTGGATTTTTCAATCTGCATTTATTATGACATTTATGTGCCTGGTAGCTAAATAGTGGAGGAGTGACCCTGCTATCAAAGCAATACAAAACTAACTGGACAATTAACTTAGCAAAATACAGGACGTTTTCTATAAAAAAAACAAATATACACAAGCACACTGAATACTTTATTTGGACAAGTGTGATTAGCAACAGAAGGAATTTGTCTTCAGTACACAAGCACAAGTATTGGTGAATAAAATTTTTAGAAGCGCTAACACATGAACAGCATCTGTATGCTGTAAATGCTTACATCCTAAAATTTTAGATCATTTTAATGCTGGCTAGGGAATTCTGGGAGCTGAATTCTATATCTGAAAGCTGCTAAGGTTGAGGAACACTGCTTTACAGAATGATCTTTTGCATGACATACTTATTCAAGAAATAAATCCTACTGAATTCAATTGGGGCTTACTATTAAATAAAAGGATGTATGATAGCAGCCAAAGTCATAAACATAAACAATGCCCAAGAATTTATATATTCTATTACACCAGGCGTCTCCAAACCTTTGCAACTTTAAGACTTGTGGACTTCAACTCCCTGAATTCCTCAGCCAGACATGCTGTCTGGGGAATTCTGGGAGCTGAATTCCACAAGTCTTAAAGCTGTCAAGTCTGGAGAGCCCTGTATTATACCGTCACTGGTCTGATTTACAGGATACAGAGTGATTTTTGGTTTAAGATTAAAGCAAGAAGGATGGAAGAAATTCAGCACAGCATTTCATTCATATTCAGCCTAAACCGATGTAGTACCAAAAGAAGCAGTATCTGTGAGGCTGTGCAAAACCTTTGAAAGACGTATTTCACATAGAACTTGAGTAGAAACTAAGAATATTTCTTTTTGAATTATTGAAACAGGTGTGTCCTTTGCAAAGCTAACAGGGCTCCCCATGAGCTATCAGACTTCACATGTCTCAACAGTAAATCCTAACCCTCCAGCCACACAGCTTCTTATTCAGTACTTAGCTTGACTCCGTAAAAAATTCTCTGAAACAGGGGTAGATCAGAATCTCTACCCAATTGGGTTCAATCCTTTATTTGCTTAGACCTAATGGACAGAAGTCCCTTCTTTTGCTTCTTCTATCCCACGCTATTCAGCTCCATCACAGAATAGCATGAGATAGAAGCATTCAGATAATTTTCTAGCCAGAAGTTTGGCAGTCAGTGTACCATGAAGAAATGCAGGCCGTAGCTTGTTTTCTAATATTAAAGTGATGGATCATTTTCGATATCTTAAGTCAGGGCTTTTCAACCTTTTCACCCATTGTACCACTTTTAGGATATGGCAACATCTGAGTACCACCAGTCGCCTAGCAAGGTGTCAAAAACGTGATGACCAAAAAAACAAAAAGGAAAAAAATGATGAAGTACAGGTAGTCCTCGATTTACAACAGTTCACTTAGTGACTGTTCAGTTACAATGGCACTGAAAAAAAATGCCCTCCAAGCCACATCCGAGCAAGACACCTGCCTGTCAGCCCAGCAGCACTCTTCCTCCTGTCTGAGGTTTTCATTGTTGTGAGCATTTCTGTTGAGGATTGCAGCGGAGATGGGGTGGGGGGGGGTGTTTGGTTTTTACTTCCCCCGTCTGCTGGGTGGTTGCAGCAGGTTTTGGTCACTTCACATGACCCTGGGACACTGTGACCGTCATAAATATGAATCAGCAGAAGCACCGGGATCAGCTGGAGTCTGGCACTGATCTTGGCGCTTCCGCTGAGCCCTGACAGCCCTGCAGCTCCAGCCATCTCTCGCTCAGGCTTGTGCGATGCTGCCACTGGTTCAGCTCATTCCCCTCCCCCGCTACCACTTTTCTAGGATAGTCGCGTACCACCTGCCAGGTGCCAATGTACCACAGGTGGTACCATACCACTGGTTGAAAAGCCCTGCTTTAAGTACCTATCTGGCTAGCTATTGTAACAAAGCTGCAAAAGGTCTTCCTTCAAGGAAGGAGAGATAGATATTAGGGGGCTGGAGGCTAAAACATATGAAGAATGGTTGCAGGAATTGGATTTGTTTAGTCTAGTACAGGGGTCAGCAACCTGAAACAGTGAAAGAGCCACTCAAAACCGGTTCCCTCACAAAAGGAAAAACTCGGAGCCGCAAAAAAATGTGTGTGCATGCGCATACATGCGCGCATGCGCAGAACAGGGTTTGACTGAAGAGTGGAGCCAAGGCAAGATATGCACCTACCCTGCATATTTGAATTGATTGGTTGAACTTTTTTAGTCCCACTTTTTTTTTGGACTACACATAGCAAAGGACTGGGAGCCGCAGGAGACGGCTGAAAGAGCCGCATGCGGCTCTGGAGCCGCAGGTTGCGGACCTGTGGTCTAGTAAAAAGAAGGAGTAGGGATGACATGATTACAATGTTCCAATATTTGAGGGGATGCCACAAAGGAGGGGATCAACCTATTTTCCAAAGCACCAAAAGAAAAGACAAAAAACAGTGGACGGAAACTAATCAAGAAGAAAAGCAACCTAGAACTAAGGAGAAATTTCCTAGAGGACCTCCAAGGTCCCTCCCAACTTATGTTGTTCTGTTCTACCAGGCTATCACATGCACCCTGTAGGTGAGTTGGGCTGAGAGAGTCTACTTTCATGCCTAAGGTGGAAACTGAACTCAGTCTCTTGCTTTCTAGGGTGGTGCTTTAACTGTTTCTGGATGAATATTGTGCTGACTGAATGTCCAACTAGTATGTCAATATTAATAATAATAATAATATAAAGTTGGAAGGGACCCTGGAGGTCATCTAGTCCAACCCCCTGCTCAGGCAGGAAACCCTATACCATTTCAGGCAAATGGCTGTCCATAAATCAATGCCATATAAATATTACATATTTAAATAATTATACCATTCTTGGTTGCTCCAAAATAATAAGAATCTTAGAGCAACTCATGTCTGGTAATAAAAAAACCCCTGCAAAATTGAGATGATTCTTCTGAAATTTCTAGGTTCAACTGCGGATGTGATTTGGAAAGAGATTATTCTGAATACAATAAGGCAAACTCTAAGGTGTTGAATATTAATAGCATCGTTCTAATACTCACTTGTCATTATTTAAGGCCTCCTCTATATGATATCTTATGTTCTTTCAGATGCAAAGAAATTCCCTTCTCCATCCCTTTTGCAAATTTGAAACTGAGCAGCTGCCAAATACTGAGTTAATTTGGAAGCCTTCCTATGTGCTGGACCAGGGGTAGGCAACCTCGGCTCTTTTATGACTCGTGGACTTCAACTCCCAGAATTCCTGAGCCAGCATAGCTGGCTCAGGAATTCTGGGAGTTGAAGTCCACGAATCATAAAAGAGCCGAGGTTGCCTACCCCTGTGCTGGACTAAAGCTTCCAATACCCACTGCTTAGCTGCACACATTATGGGCGTTGTAGTGCGACACATCCGGGTGCATCAGTTCCCGGGATATTAAGCGGCGACATACTTTTCCAGGAATCCACCTTTTTTGCGTTCTAACTTTCTAGCGGACTCTGCGGAGCAGAAACAGCGACTCTCACGCGCGCTTTTTCACCCCCTCCCTTGACAGCCCTCCCCCCCCGCCGAGTTAGTAGGCATCCCTGTCCTCCCCTCGAAGTGGTCCCGCCTCCTTCTCTCACAAGCCCACCTCTTCCTCTAATCTTCCCTTCACCTCAGAGACATCAACCCCCCAATCAGGGAGGCCAGATGCCATCGCCACGGCAACTTCTCCGGACCAATCTTAAGTGATCCCGCCCGCACCTTTCTTTTCATCCAATCGAGGGGAGGCTTTTCAGAGCGCCGCCCAATGGGAAGCGGCGATGATGCCCGTCCGGCGAACAGGGAAAAACCATTACCCAATCGCCGCAGGACCTTTTTTCTTTCCCTTGCCCAATGGAGAGCCACGCTGGTCTAGTTATTATGCCACAGGAGCCGAGTTAGGCCAAACCCGGCGGCTGCCGCCTGCTCTGTGGGTATCACCCGGGCGGCGGTCGCTGCCTTGGCCTTTGTCCCCGTTAGGCGCTGCCTTCCTCCGCCTCCTTTCCTGCCCTCTGGTGTCTGCACAGGCCGGCGGATCCTTCGGCAGCTTCGAGCTCCTCACCGCCTGCCGCCTCCACTGGCTTCCGTTCTACCCGGGGTGCCTCCAGCAGCACCGTCCCCCGTCCCGGGGGTTTTACTTCTTGCCGGGGGAGGAGGGGGACTTAATACCGCCGCGGCCGGACTCGTCTCCTGCCCCCTCCCCCCTCCCGACACTCCCCCAACACCATAGGCGGCTCAGGCACCAAGATGTCCAACCGAGCGCTCTGCCGGGAGGCCAGCCATGCCGGCAGCTGGTACACTGCCTCAGGTACGAGCTGGGTCACAAGCCTCCGTAGGTGGGGGGGGTGTTTGCGGGGCCTGCTCGAGGAGCCACGTTGAGGGAGCGGCGGGTCTGTCGGGCCGAGTTTTAGCACTCGAAACTCCCCCTTTCTTCCGACGGGGGAACCGCTCGGATGCTTGATGCGGTCTGTAAATATGGGGGGGAAAAAAGTGTAATATTAAGGCTGACGGGGGACGAGAATGAGGGTCAACGGTGCTCCGAGGCATTTAAGCCAGACTCCTTCCCGTAGGCCAGTTACATACACCCCCACAAGAGACGGATCGGTAACTATTGCGGCGGCGGCGGCGGCAGCTTTGGAGAGTCCCGAGTCGTTCGCTAAATTGCAGCCGACCGAAAAAGTCGACTGTCATTCCCCAAAGTCCCCCCCTCTCCCTCCCTGTCCTAATAAGGCTGCGATCTTGGACGCGTTCGTTTGCTGGGAAGGAGATCCCATTGAATCCGGTAGGGCAGCGTTTCCCAACCTTAGGAACTTGAAGATGCGTGGACTTCAACTCCCAGAATTCCCCAGCCAGCATAGCTGGCTGGGGAATTCTGGGAGTTGAAGTCCACGCATCTTCAAGTTCCTAAAGGTTGGGAAACGCTGCGGTAGGGCGCTGCCCGAGCGGTGCTTCACTTCGGTGTGTAATCGCCGTTAGGCAGCTCTGACCAAGGAAGGGTGGTGAAGCTGTGTTGCAAAATCGCCCGAGGTTCCCCTGCCAGGAAGCCGGGAGGCGCCTGTTGCTTTCTGGGGTGGTAGCGATAATCGCGGGAGCCGGCCTGGTTTGTGCGGAAGAGGCTTTTCTCCTCCCATGGTCGCTGGGGCCGGGTGGGCCTTTTGACTGAATCAGCACTTTTCGCCGGGAATGCTGGGATCCTCTTTTAGATTACAACCCAGCCCCCCACCCCCCCAAAAATAATAATCTTCCTCTGCCTGCCCCAGACAATGAACTGCTTGGCCTGCCCGAGGTTCGATTCCCAGGGAATCGACAGAGCCTGGAGGAAAAGATGTTTCCTAAGGCTGGCCCCGGAAATCTCCCCTGCTTCTCTTTAAAATATTCTCCTGTAGAGGAAGCGGACGGCGCCTTTTTCAAGGAAGGTGCCTAGGACAAAGAACCGATGAGGAATCCTCTCGAGGGGGGTGGTTGGTTCATGTAGAATCAGGGAACCCACCAAGATCCGAAGTATACGTGTGAATGAAAAGGGGTCATTTAGGGTAAAGCGAGGGAGGGGGCGAATTGCATTGTGGGAACGCAGTAGTTGTAACTCGGGACCAGGCTGGTAGGCGGTTGTCTATTCAGGCTTCTTCCTTACTGTCCAGGGGAACAATTTGGAAAAAATACATTTTTAAATACTGTATTGAAATCCCATGGAATTGAAGATGTAGTGCATGCGAGATTTAATGTTTGGAAAGGTTATTTTAAAATCTTTTGTTTGTCCATATTTGAATGTTTGCACCATAAGTGGCAGTGAAATTGTAAAGAAGACGATGCTTCTCGGGGTGCATTTAGATGTCCCTTGATTTCCAGTATCGTGTAAAATAACCAGTTATCAATATTTTTCTTCCCCCCCCACCTTTGTTTCTTATACAGTAGTTTCTTGAGAAAACATGCACAAGAGTGCCCTCTGCAGGATGTAAGATTCACATTGTCTACAATATGATTTCTTTCTGTATGTGCTCATCAGATATTTATTTCACTTGGCCTAAAAAAAACACTCTAGGGAAAGACAAAGCAGTGAAAGCAACACATACTCACTTCATCCAGCTTGTGGGTGTATATTTTCATCTGAAAAATGTGATAGAGAGAGGGAATACATCAAATTTTGCAAGCATATAAATAGCACATCTGGCTAGTTGCTAAATGCTTAGAAATTTAAACTAAATCTTTCACGTCAGCAATTATAATTTAGTTTTGTAGCATGCTTTGCTTTTTTAGTTTAAAATCTTTGCAAAATATTTGCAGTTTTATTTAGGTATTTGGGAAGATGTGATTAACTGGGTTCTGTATTACTTTTTAGACAAATATTTATTATATCCATCAAAGAAAGCATATGTCATGGTTTCAGAAGAGTGGAAGGTAGGCTTAAAATGCTGTCTCATACCATTTGAAGGCCTGATGATAAACACAGTAAGGCTTCCTACTAAGCAGAATTGAAGAGGAGTTGGCTGCCAAAACATACCTTGTTATATCTGGCACTCTATACAGGTATGATACACTGGTATTGGTACTGTCACCAGTATTCTATCCGGTGATCTTAGGTAGATGATTTTAAAAATTGAGGGCTTCTCCAATTATATAGGAGCAATAATTTTGACTGGTATATTGCTGTCACTTCCCTGCTTTTCTTAAATTAAAAGCTTTTTTTAAAAAAGTGAGTAATGAAAGCTCATCCATTTCAGCCACTTCACATATATTTTAATGTACTTACAGTGATGATTCAGCAGAAGCATCCCATATTTGCAACTACTCTAGTTTTCTATCTCTTCATGGGAGGTCAGAAAATAGGACTAATTCCAAGCCAATTATTATATTGGATGATATGATGATCTAAAGATTATACAGAAGCATAACCCAATCTCCCATCAGGCTACTAGGTTTTCACATCCATATGATACATTGAGCCAACGTTAGTAGTTCATGAAAGGTCAGTATATCACTTATTAAAAACAAGGAGATAAGGTTGTTGGAGCAAAAAAGTAATGAAGAGACTGTATTTTTTATGGTCTTAAATGGCTAGCTATATCTGCTGCTGTTTATATGGCATCTCCTACTTTTCTCAGCCCTTTGGAACTCTTCTCACAGTTTGCCAGTAGCCTCCTCTTTGGCCTTCAATCCTAAAATGAAAAGTAGACTGCAAGTAGAAGGAGAAATCCTTTCACAGGCAGATGTTATTCTCAGTCATCAGAGATGAAGCTGCAAGGAAGAAGATTGCCATCTTTTACATCTAGAAAGCAGACTTTTCCCCCTTAACTGTCCTTGTCTTCTAGAAGAATTTTCAAAGGAAATGTTCCATCAACTCTCTACTCTGGCACCAAGAACGAGAGAGACCAAGAGGGAGAGGCCAGAAATTGATAACAAACTCTCTGTCCACTATAGTTTACAAAAATGCTTCTCTGTAGGCTGATTAATATGACAGCAGGAGATTGTAGCCACATTGCCAAGCTGACAGATTAGTGTAGGAGATGGGGAAAGAACTTGATCAGGTCTCCAGGTGGGCACAGCATGGAGATGAGTGGCAACACTGGCTTCGAGCCTATGAATAATCCTGCAAGGTTGAAGGCCAGTTCCTGTACTACAGTAAATAAGGACTTGGGCAGGGCCATAATGTGGGCAAGTCTATGAACATCCCACCACATATTGCAATGGGAGTAGTGAGACTCAGAAGGCAGAGGCTGATTAAGAGACCGACAGGATGACAAGAGGAGACAACAGTGGATAGCCCCTTGGACCTCTTCCTCCCCTGACGGCTGAGAAGGCACTGGGGAATACCTGTGAGAAACTAGGGAGGGTCTCTTCTGAGTCTCTTGCCTTGCCCAGTATCCAGCTATGGTGTCTCTTATCTGATCACTCCCTACGTAGTATTTTTTTTCCCCTGTCTCCCAAACTCTTTCCCAGGTATGTTACAGACTCAGACGTTGCCTGAACTAACCAATAGTGGAAAGTCAAACTTGCAGAAAAGCCCTTCATTGGGAAGAAGCTATTAGAATAACCAATAGTATTGCTAAGACTGATTTTGCCTATAGCCCAGTAGAAGGAAGAAAGCAAATACAAGAATTGTCCTGCATCTTCTTTTCACACCAAAGATCGAATTCCCTACTTTGTTCTGGGCAGAAGACATTTGAGTGATGTACCCTCTTGGATTCCAAGACTCAATAGCCAAAACATCCATCAGTTGCCAGGTTTAGCACACATTTCCCAGCTTGATTCCATTACTTTTTAAGTGAGCCTACCACTGCAGAAATACAGATATACCTACAACCTCACCTACCAGAATAGGTAGATTAAGAGTACATATCCCAGAAGAGATCTACATTGGTGTTTTCTCTTTACATTGCCAAAATACTTTCTTGAACTGAACCCTGGGCCTCAGAATGAATTTATCAGGCAGTGAACCTTTAAAATAGAGTAATTAACTTTCTAATGTTGATGGATTTGTCAGAAACTTGCTTAACATCCCAACCAGGAACCCTCCTCTCTTCCCAAAGGTTCCTCAGATTTGTATGCAAGAGCAATCAGCTTCACTTCACAGTTCTCTTTTTCCCGTCTGGCTTTGTCACTGAGACTATTCATCAAAATGTAAAAATGGCTCCTCTGGGCCATTCAAGAATCCAGTGGCTCCACATTTATGGTTACCTAGACAAGCTGCTCATCATAATGTCCTCTATGGCAAAAATTCAGCTTGATGCGTTAACTGTTTCTAGGCCTTGTTTGAATTTAGCTAAAAGTATGCTGGCACCGCATACAATAGGTTGATTCTACATCTGCAGTTACAATTAATAAAGAGGGAAGGAAGGAAGGTTTTCTTGACTCAGGGATGCAATGCCAAGAAAGAAAACTTACTATCTGGATGGCTGAATCTTATAAAGCATGATTATCACAGCATGGAACTTCAAGGACAAGCCAACAGCTCTACTTCTAGGTAATTCATGTGTATTGAACCTCTAGGGACATGCTCCTGCCATCCCATTTCCCTACATGGGTCTTGTCAGTAATATACAAGTTCTTAGTGACACCCCCTGAACTAATTTTCTATGAACTTTTTTTACCAGGAATCCAGGACTTTGATAGCCCAAGCCTTGGATTGAAGGTTTGGGGAGGTAGGAGTGTTCTTGGGGACCTGTACAAGGTATTTCTGGCCACATCTTTCCTTCATGGTTTAGATTTTAGAACACTTTCCAGATTTCACTGAGCCCAACATGTGAATATGACTATGGATCTAATTTAAATGTAGAATATACCAGCAAAGGAATGAATGTCTCCTACTAAAAAGGAAATTGGGGAAATGAGTTTTCTGTCCCACAGTTAACAGATTAATTGGATAATACATAATCCTGGTGTTCTCAACAAGAAAATGTTTTCTTTGTTCTTAGCCCTTTCTATAAAGGAATGACTGTTGGCAGACTTAACAGCAGGAGTAATGTTAATAAACATTTTAAGCAGCTTTGGAGTAGAATCACCTACCTTTAAAATCATTATAGAATATATGTTCATTTCCTCAGACACAGATTTGGGGCGCCCATAATAACCAACTGACCAACCTGTGAATGATGCTGTAGTACAGGGGTGTCAAACTGCCATCCCATGGGATGCGTCATGGTGAAACCGCGCCCACCCCATTGCCGGCAATGGAAAAAAAGTCAAGATATGTCGTGACACGTGACATTGCGAGTTTGACACCCCTGCTGTAGTATATCTTAGATCCATCTTCAGTGACCAAGAAGACCAGCGGTATCTTTTTCACAAGAAGGAGAATTTGATGATCTTAACTCTAGTTAGAAAGAGAAGTAGATTAAGAAAATGGCCCAGTATCTAGAATGTGCATTACTTTGCTATACTATATATTCTTGTGCATTACTTTGCTATACTATATATTCTTCTGTTTCCATGTCTCTTACTGATTACACATTTATTGTTACAATGAAATACACAATGAAAGAAGTTGAATCAGCTGAAGTGAATACATTGCCGAAAGAAATGAGCCTTCTTCCATAGGCTAGGACAGGGGTAGGCAACCATGGCTCTTTTATGATTCGTGGACTTCAACTCCCAGAATTCCTGAGCCAGCCATGCTGGCTCAGGAATTCTGGGAGTTGAAGTCCACGAGTCATAAAAGAGCCAAGGTTGCCTACCCCTGGGCTAGGAAGAAGCTTGTATTTCCTTTCTTACTGGATCTGTCATCTGGTGACCTGAAAGGTACTTGTGCATTTCATTGTAATAACAAATGTGTAACCAGTAAGACACATGGAAACAGAAGAAGAAGAATATAAATCAGGCTACTCTCCTAATATCAGTGGACACAGTTAGATCGTACTATTTATCTGAAGACTAAATTTATAGTGAAAGCTATTTATCTTCCTGAACATTATACCTTTTACATTTGCTGTAAATGGGAGGCCTTAGATTATATACCACAGATTGCCAATGTGATGAGCTTTGCAGGGGCTCAGAATTCCTTGGGCTTTTAATCTGAGCCTTTTTTGTGGGTAATAATTGTTTGTTGTGATGGAAGAGTCGGTATAAGAGTGCAGTCTTAACTTTAGAAGCTAGAGGGGGAAAATTTGAACTGCTGCTGTCTATTTTTTTTTTGTTAGGGAACCTCTCACTCATTTCATGATGTCTTTTCTCAGCTTTGTTTTAGTTATATATTTTTAGGTGCACCTCTGTTGACAAGGTAAAGTGAGCTGCAGCTCACAAAAGGTTATGTTTTTTAATAAAATTTGTTGGGAAAGGTACTCCTAGACTATTTCTATTTGTTACCAGACCCCTTCTATTTGTTTTTTTCCAGTTAGATACATCTGCATTTCCTAGTTGTTTATAAACGTATAGAACAGAAATAACTAAATCAGAAATGGATTTAGCATCTCTTTATGAAGTCAGATTTGAGCTATAACTGGAGTTGGAAGGCTTAATGTAGAGGGAGAAAACCCTATTACATCAGTTGAAATAAAGGAAGATTTTTGTTCCTGTTAATAAATTCTCAGTGTATATTACAGATCTTGAAGGAGGATAGGGGAAATAGACAGAAGGCCTGTTTTGTCAAAGCAATAATATAATTGTTCAGCAGTCTGAATTTGAAAGGGAAAAGTGATTCAGAAGAGGACATAGAAACATGCACATTGCATTTTTTAGGAAAGGATGCAGCTTCCTTAAAGATTTGCTAACAGATGTAATGTTTGTGCTTTACATTTTTTGAATCATGTGTTTCCTTTTGAGTCCATATTTTTGCACAGTCCTAGAAATATATGTCAGTCTTCAGCTGAAAAGCAGAAGATAAGCGTTATAAATTTGGAGAAACACACAAATGTATGAATACCTCAGATTTGCTTCCTTCCATACCAGGTCTTGAATACACTGCATGTGGAAATTTAAAAAAAAGTCAAGGTGAATGATGTTTTCATTCCCTTTTCACAGAATTAAATCAGACTCCTGAGATTACTTGAGGCAAATTATAATTTTAAATAAATGAAGTAATAGGTTTTAAATGATATGGAGATACTCCTATTGTGTCCAAACTTGTATGTACTGCAGAATAAACACATTCCATACTCTAGGGAGTTGGCAGCAAGATAGAAAACTGAACTGGCTGGCTAGACAGGTTTGCTGTGGTCTCTTGCTTATTCTACAAAAAAATAATCTGACATGAGTTCAGTAATTACAAAAGAACTTGTATATGCCAGCCCATTTTGCTGAAGCAAATGCTGATTAAGCATCAAAGTATAAAATGATCTGCAAGCAAATGTTCTTTTAAGAAGTGTGGTGACACCTTTGGGACCATCAACTTCAGGCACACAGAGGTTTATCCACAATTGGCAGGTTTTTATCTGTCTGTATAAATATAAATATATATAGTTACAACTGAAAATATGTAAACAAATTGAAATTGGGTTGCTCAGCGGTGACCGACCCAAATTCAATTTCAAAACATCATTCTGGGACATATATATTTGCCTTCATTCGTGGGACAAAAAATCTCTAAAAGTTCAACATTTGACAATTTAATGTAAACCTTAAAAATACCCTCTGGATATTTTTATACTTTCTTGGATAGATTGACTAACAAGTGTTAAAATATTGTCTATTGAGTTGTATTTTGAAAATCTTAAAAATTATTATTTTCTTTCATTTGACCATTTTATATTGTAAATGTTTCTTTTTATTTCTCTAAAATAATGCCGTGAGATGAAGGCCTATGAAAAGAGAACTTAATTACAAATAGTGTCACATCAAATAGTAATCTGTTGTATTCCTGTTGTCTTCTGATTGTCTGAGTTGTATGCTTTCCTCAATTGGGAAAAGTTCACCTATTCAAGAAGCATTTAGCTTATGCTATTACTGCCTGAATTTTTTTATTTGCATGTATCATCTAATATGATATACTATTAAGCATTGTGTGTATGTGAACCAGTATGCTATGCAAAAAGGATTATAGATATAGATACATAGATAGATACATAGATAGATAGTCATAATGACAGTGTTTTTACTTGTTTCATTTACTAAGTTTATATTCGCCTAAACTGTAATGGGTTTGTTTCACTTTAGCTTAGCACATTGAATAAACATTATATCCTGTAAAGCATGGCATGTGCTTGGCAATTTTAATTGATTATTCAATTCTGATGAACAATTAACACAGTTGTCAAAATTAAAATACAAATCAATATAAGCAATTAAAAACATAAGTTAAAAATCAATGCAGTTACTTTTAACAATAATTAAAACTTTTGACAATGAAAAGTTTGGTGGTATATCTTCTTTTCACAAACGTCAAGCAGTGGGGTGGAATACAACTTCTGACTGAGTGCATTCCAAGCTTGGGAGTAACACAAGTGAAGGCTCACTTCTATTGTCAGAAAAACCTCAGATTTTTAACAGCCAGATAAATGTAGACAGTCAAATTATAAACCGTTTAAGTACCGTATATACTTGAGTATAAGCCGAATTTTTCAGCCCACTTTTTGGGCTGAAAAATTCCACTTCGGCTTATACTCCAGTCAACAAAAAAACTTACCGAGGACTTGTGCGCGGCCGAGGCTTTGGTGCTTCCGGGATCGCGCGCACCTCTCCCAAGCCACCGCCGTCCGAGACCTGCCGAAGTTTGGGGAGGTTTGGGGAGGTGCGCGCGCACCTCCCCAAACCTCCCCAAACGTCGGCAGGTCTCCGTTCCTCCGCGCCCTGCCTGCCTGCTTCTTTCCGCAGCGGAAAGAAGCAGGCAGGCAGGGCGCGGAGGAACGGAGACCTGCCGACGTTTGGGGAGGTTTGGGCGCCTCCCCAAACCTCCCCAAACGTCGGCAGGTCTCCGTTCCTCCTGCCGACGTTTGGGGAGGTTTGGGCACCTCCCCAAACGTCGGCAGGTCTCCGTTCCTCCTGCCGACGTTTGGGGAGGTTTGGGCGCCTCCCCAAACCTCCCCAGGTCTCCGTTCCTCCGCGCAGACCTGCCGACGTTTGGGGAGGTTTGGGCGCCTCCCCAAACCTCCCCAAACGTCGGCAGGTCTCCGTTCCTCCTGCCGACGTTTGGGGAGGTTTGGGCACCTCCCCAAACCTCCCCAGGTCTCTGTTCCTCCGCGCAGACCTGCCGACGTTTGGGGAGGTTTGGGCGCCTCCCCAAACCTCCCCAGGTCTCCGTTCCTCCTGCCGACGTTTGGGGAGGTTTGGGCGCTTCCCCAGGTCTCCGTTCCTCCGCGCAGACCTGCCGACGTTTGGGGAGGTTTGGGCGCCTCCCCAAACCTCCCCAAACGTCGGCAGGTCTCCGTTCCTCCTGCCGACGTTTGGGGAGGTTTGGGCGCCTCCCCAAACCTCCCCAGGTCTCCGTTCCTCCGCGCAGACCTGCCGACGTTTGGGGAGGTTTGGGCGCCTCCCCAAACCTCCCCAAACGTCGGCAGGTCTCCGTTCCTCCTGCCGACGTTTGGGGAGGTTTGGGCACCTCCCCAAACCTCCCCAGGTCTCCGTTCCTCCGCGCAGACCTGCCGACATTTGGGGAGGTTTGGGCGCCTCCCCAAACCTCCCCAAACCTCCCCAGGTCTCCGTTCCTCCTGCCGAAGTTTGGGGAGGTTTGGGCGCCTCCCCAAACCTCCCCAGGTCTCCGTTCCTCCGCACAGACCTGCCGACGTTTGGGGAGGTTTGGGCGCCTCCCCAAACCTCCCTAGGTCTCCGTTCCTCCGCACAGACCTGCCGACGTTTGGGGAGGTTTGGGCGCCTCCCCAAACCTCCCCAGGTCTCCGTTCCTCCTGCCGACGTTTGGGGAGGTTTGGGCGCCTCCCCAAACCTCCCCAGGTCTCCGTTCCTCCGCGCAGACCTGCCGACGTTTGGGGAGGTTTGGGCGCCTCCCCAAACCTCCCCAGGTCTCCGTTCCTCCGCGCAGGTCTCCGGACGGCGGCGGCTTGGGAGAGGTGCGCGCGATCCTGGAAGCACCGAAGCCTCGGCCGCGCGCAAGTCCTCGGTAAGCTCCGGGCAGTCACTTGCTTCGCGTCTCCTGAGGGAAGGGGGGGCGACTGGAACGGGCGTGTTTCCTCGCCTGCTGGGCGCCGCGATTTGCCCGGGGAACGCACAGGCCCCGAATGGCAGCGTGGAGTGAGGAAGCGGACAGCCAGGGCTTCCCCGAGAGCCGCGGCCACACAGGGTATTCCTGTGTATTCAGGCTTGCAAAATGGCGGATCGAGCCTCTGCTGGCGGCAGAGGCTTGCAGAGCGCGGATCCAGCCTCCGAGGCTTGCAGAACGGCGGATCGGCTTATACTCGAGTCAACAACTTTTCCCAGTTTTGGGGGGTGAAATTGGGGGTCTCGGCTTATACTCGAGTCGGCTTATACTCAAGTATATACGGTATGTCAAGGTTAGTAATTAAGATATAGTTTATTTATTCATCTTTCTCTTCACACCATTTATATTGGATGTCTTGAGGAAACTTTCTTACTTAATATCAGAGTATTTGCTTCATAACAATTATTTTGAGTTAAAATATTTAATAGCTTAGTATACTTAAAATTAAAAAAAAATCACTCATAGCCAGGGTTACTAAATATGGATCCCGACCCTTCTTTACTTTAGGATTACTATGTTCCTTAAAATGGATTTTAACTTGGTTCTGGTGGACAACCTGGCGCCCTTTAGCTCTTCTGGAGCACAACTTCCATAATTACTGCTGCTGGCTTTGCTGGCCAATGCAGTTAGGCAAACCTTTGAGGAAAAAAATGTTGCATTAAGTCAATATTTCAAAGAATGAAATGTTCATGGCATAGTAAATACTAACACATTTATCATTATTTTAATTAATAAAGGCAAATTGTCTAAAAAGGTTTTGCTTTAGTTTTCAGTCATACCTTAAGCCAGACTTAAAACACTGCTCATTGCTTTTTAAATACTATCCATATGATACAGTTTACTTTAATACATTTACCAGTCCTCTTTCAAAATTGAAATTTTAGCAGCTGTAATTATGGGTACAGAGTAATTGTACCAGGGAATATAAAGTACATTGAAAGGAGAGGGTGCATAGAGATTACAGTGAATATACTGTAGAACACGGGTGTCAAACTCGCAATGTCACGTGACATGTTGCGACGTATCACGACTTTTTTGCCATTGCTGGCAGTGGGGTGGGCGCGGTTTCACTATGATGCATCCGGCCTGCGGGCTGACAGTTTGACACCCCTGCTGTAGAATATACTGTAGTCACAATAAATGTTAAAAAGCATCTTGTTAAAAAGATGCTCTTCTGAGGAGATGGAAAAGTTATCTTCTAAAAGATGGAAATTGCTCCTGGGTTTAGTATTGGTGGAAAAACTAATCTTGGAAGGCAATTTCAAGCTGCTCTAATCTAGCCTGAAATAACTCTTTCTCACTGATAGATGTCGCCTAGCCATCATGTTAAGGAAACTAGTTTTCTATTCTCTCATTTGAGAGAGGCTATGGCAGATGTAAAATTACATTCAGCAGTGTGCTAACTCAGCAGGTATTGTTGATCTTCTTAATAAGTTTGAATAGTATTATCTGTACAACCAGAGATTTATCTTCAGCAACTGGGTATATGTTTCTGGCCAAGCAAAGTTTGGAGAAATAATGACAAGTGAGATAAATGAGAAACTGTGGTTTTAAAACTGCAATATGCTTGAGATTTTTGCCTCATACTCTCTTGTTACCTATGCAAGAAATCTGACTCTTTTTTTTCTTTTCTGAGTCTTCTTTTCCCCCAGTGTTTATTTTGTACCTGAATAAGTCATTTGCATCAGTAGATAAAAAATATTCTATTCTATTCTATTCTATTCTATTCTATTCTATTCTATTCTATTCTATTCTATTCTATTCTATTCTATTCTATTCTATTCTATTCTATTCTATTCTATTCTATTTTTCCATCCCATAGAATTAGTATTAGTAAAACTAATGCATCAGTAGATCAACTTTGGCTGAAATGCAAAGCAGGAAATGTTAACAGCTACTTATTAGTAGCTCCATAATCTCTTAATGAGTTTTTCAGATTAAAAACATTGTTAAATACAATCAGGTTTGATTGAAAGTCAAGCTTGTACTGTTTTAAATTATTGCTGGTACAGCTCTAAGGAAGAATTAAATACGTGGGAACTGTAACAAGGGATAATTCTTTGATAACATTGTTTTAAAAATCTATTTTTTTTCTGTAGGACCTCAGCTGAGTGCACAACTAGAAGGTTGGCTCTCTCAAGTACAGTCTACAAAAAGACCTGCTAGAGCCATTATTGCACCGTAAGTTTTTCCCCCTCTCCCTCCCACTCACTGAAGATAATTCATATAAAGACATTAGAAAAAGATACTACTCCCCTCAGATAAATAGAGAGAGCACAATCTTCTTTATCTCAATTTGTATTGATTGGATAATAAGCTAGTCTTATCCCCTGACTTCTTGGTGGCAGTTTCTTACCATTTATTGAGGGTTGACTGTTGGGTTACAAGAACAGGTACACTTTAATTGCTTTGGTTTCATTGTGACATTTGGCTCTGGCTTACTCTGAACTCAGTCTGATAAAATATCAGTAGCAATTTGTTTATGGCTACGTGTGAGGGCAAACTAGTTTGAATGAAAGACATAAGAATAAGTCTACCTCTGTCTTATTTTTAATTTCTTTGAGAATAGCTAACCATTTCATGAAATTAGGCATTTGGAAAGGGCAAATTAAATCTTTAATCTAAATTAAAATATCTCCTACAGATGTTCAGCTTCAGTTTCTATCATATATTCAATGAGAGACACTTCGGTAGTTCTTATTATTAAGAATCCTTTTCTTATGTTCATCCATATTCTTTTCTCAAAATGCTGGGTTTTTTTGAGCCCAAATCACAGGAAATTAGACTTTATGAAAACCATCTTCTGCTACTCAACTGAGCAATGTTTGGAATACTTGAAATGTTAAGTCTTCTGAGCAACTTCTTGCCTGCAGTTTGAGAAAGTAGAATATTAATATCTTCAAATCACTTTAACCTTTAATTAAAATATACAGATGTAACTTTCTTTTTCTGTGCTCAGAGTTAACAATCTTGATATGGCATACACATCAGGGTTGAGGTTCTTTTCTTCCAACGAGTTTGTATTTTTTTTATAGTTCCCAATAGGCCTGATTTTACTTGCCAGTCCCTTTTCCTATAAAAGAATTACTTTTGAATGAATAATCATCACACTGGGCTGGGTCAGGAGGTCTTGGAGGCCAGATCTGATCATTTTGTCATAGTTTTCTCACTGCTAGTACCCACCTTATTTTCTGCCACATAAGTAACCTTTTCTCCATATTTTTTTTAGTACTTAGCTTGAAGCACTCACTCATCTGATAACTGTAGATTGGATATATCTGCTTATCAAACTCAGTTATATTTCTTTTGTTGAGATTTTTCTACAGAGATTCAAAAGAAGCCTCAAAGAAAGTGTCTTTTGTTTTTGGCAGACATGCAGGATACACTTACTGTGGGTCTTGTGCAGCTCATGCATACAAACAAGTGGATCCTTCAATTACGTAAGTAACATCCAAAAAGATTCTTGTCCTAAGTACAACCAGATGCAGTTTGTATAGATGCTGGCTTAAGACAACAAAAAATTATTTAGGGTGGATTTGTCAGGAGAGGAAATCTGTTTATCAGAGATACAAGCATAACCAACTGGGTCCTGAGGTCACGTAAACCATGTAGGGAACCTGTAGCATTTTTTTTTACTTTTCTAAAATCTGATTTTTGTGGATGGGGAATCATCTTGAATTAAATGGAAGGGAGAACTGGAGGTTGCAATAGAAAAAAGAATCTAAAGATTTATTTTGTGTTCGGAAGAAGCCTTTGTATTTTCAAAGACCAAATCTAAATCTGTCTCAATGCAGATTACTTTTTGCCTGGGATTGTGCTTGCCAAATTCTATTATAAAACTCTTCATGTGAGCCAGTTGTTATGTGATTCAATTTCCCACAATCAACCACATTGCAAGTATAATGTGGAAGTTAAACAAGAGAATCTATCAAAGAAGTCTTGATGTGATCATTTCCCTTTAGTCATGAAATGTGGTACTCAAATATTTTCTCTTATTAATCTTCAGGCGGCGAATCTTCATCCTTGGGCCTTCCCATCATGTGCCCCTCTCCAGATGTGCACTTTCCAGTGTGGATATATATAGAACTCCCCTATATGATTTGAGAATTGATCAAAAGGGTAACTGTACACAATTCATGTAATACACAAACAAAATGAATTCTTAGCAAATTTAGTCTGTTATTTTTCTGAGACTGTCTATTCTGCATAGTTTATCTCTTAACTATTTGTACAAAAAGGCAGCTGTATTGATGTTGGATATTTTGCAGAAAGTTTTAATAATACTTAGTGTTTCTTTTATGTATTGGCTCAGTTTGCATAGAATTTTAACAAACAAAGACTGAATTCATACAGTGTGCTGAGGAAAAACCCAAATCATGTTAATACTTAACTCAGTACCTGAACTACAATATATGCTAAACTTATTGGTGACTAGCTTAGATATATTTACATATAAGTATAATTTAATACTAACCGTAAAGGTAAAGGTTCCCCCGCACATGCGTGCTAGTCGTTTCCGACTCTAGGGGCCGGTGCTCATCCCCGTTTCAAAGCCGAAGAGCCAGCGCTTGTCCGAGGACGTCTCCGTGGTCATGTGGCCAGCATGACTAGACGCCAAAGGCGCACGGAACGCTGTTACCTTCCCACCGTAGTGGTCCCTATTTTCTACTTGCATTTTTACATGCTTTCGAACTGCTAGGTTGGCAGAAGCTGGGACAAGTAACAGGCGCTCACTCTGTTATGCGGCACTCGTATACTAACCATAGTGCATGCCATATACAACACAGTTTACTACAACCTGCAGTTGTTTTACTGATTGTATTTCCTTGCAGCTACTTCTCTATATCTTTGGTAACTGGCAGCTGTCAGTTGCAAGATTTTATATTTCAAACAAAAGTGCAGGAGCATATTAGTGATCTAATCAGTCATAGACCATTCATGTTTGGAATGAGCAAAGTCTTATCCTGCCATTAGTTCATTTAAAATAAGAACCCTGCGTGGAATGATTAAATAAACCAGAACAATGAAGATAATGTCAATGGAAGCAATTCTGCTTTGTTTCTCAGTTACTACATTGATTGATGATACTTAATTAACCAAATTAAGGTGAAGTGGAAAAAGTAAAAATTATTCATAGCCACATGAAAACTATGTGCCTGGGTTCAGTTGATTCACTAAGCCTAATCAACAAAATGACAAGTAAATATGTTTCTTTCAAAAGTATATATATCTAAACGTTAACCACATTTTTCAGTTAGGAGACCCATATTAAGCTGTTAGTTTAAATGACAATGTGAAAAGCTCATCCATTTGGGAACAGGGCATTCTAAAGCATTGCAAAACATCCTGTTCCCACTGCAGATCATACCAAATACCCTCCTTGACAATGTCATTCCAGGGGTGGTTGGTAGTTTCCAGGATATTATAAAGACTCTGGCCTAGAAGCTGATTGAAGTGATCCAGATGAAATGCTTATTTGGAATGCTATGTCTGGGATACCTAGAACTACTTCTGGTTTGTAAAATTTACTTATAGAAATTGTTGAACCACCCCTTAAATGACATTTCCCAAATTGATTAATTTCATGCATACCTAGCTCTGACTAATGTTCTCAGTCTCACAACTACAAAGGAACTAGAGAGAAACAATGAAAAAAGTTTTCAGATTCTAAAAAAAATTACCAGCTATGTATGAAAAATGTCCCTTACTATAATTTATTTTATAAACGTTAAAAGCTGTTAAATGTGCCATTATTCCACAGTTGTATTTTTATTTTATACAGTTAAAATCTTACATTAGTGTTCTCAAACTTATGTATGAGCAAATGCAAATCAAAGTAGGATATCTCCATATGTATTTCCCTGCTTTTTATGTGTAAACCTTCTCCACAACAAAATACCAATTTTAATATGTGTTTGTTTGGAGTGCCCTATTTTATTTATAGGCTAAGTGTATTCCTGTTGTGAGTCAGAGGTGGGGAACGTTTACCAGAACCATTGTGAATAGCATTCTTACTACAAGCTGTGATTCCTGTGATAATTAGGAACCATAAGTCTAACATATGAAGCAGAAAAGAGGGAAGTTTTTTTATGCAGTTGTTTATCCATTTGTTCCTTAATATATTAATATATTTGAAACTTTTCAGTTTATGCAGATTTGTGGAAGACTGGAATGTTTGAGCGTATGTCTTTGCAAACAGATGAAGATGAACACAGTATTGAAATGCACTTGCCTTACACTGCTAAAGCCATGGAAAGGTATTTGGATCATTTAAAATTGTAGATATTAAATTAGATGTATTTTGGAATAATAATAAATCCATTTTCACTAACATTGAATACGTCTGTGGCTTCAAAATCCTTAGGGCTTTGATTACCAAACCAATTAAAATGAGAGGACTGTGTATTGAAACTTTTAGACACATAGAGTATATGTTAAAAGAGTAGAAAAGCATAGGACTGAGCAAAATAGAATTTACAGGAAGAGAAGGCTGGAAATGTCTATCCTTTTAATAATGAAAATATAGTGTGCATTTTTAATTAAAGTGAGATTAAAAGGTTTGAAATCTGTAAATATTCTGCTCCTGACATCTATTTAGCCCATATATGTATTCTTTGAAATAATTTAGAATGATTGGCAAGAATAAAGATCATAAACTATCCAAATTGCATAGTTCAGTCCTGGGGTCTCTTATCTTTTTAGATTAATAGGCAGATATGAAATGTTGAGAATCATGGCTACTTTCACAAAATGACTGTCATGAAATACTGGCTAGCCATGGACTACTCATTTAATTTTTAATTTATCATGGGTCATCAAGTTATTGTCCGCATAGATAATATTCTCCAGAATGATCTGTGTCCAACATTGGAAACTGGCCTATTATTTTTGTTTTGTTTTATTTATGTAAAACATTTAGATAGCCAACCATCTTATAATCCTCTGGGTAGAGATTAAAACAACATATAAAATCTTATTAAAACTACAACTAAACAGACTAAAAGATTAAAAACAATAAGGACTTGGCACAAGGTCAACCTTCTAATGTGCAATTATCAAGTCTTATCCCAGTGCTTGGGAGGCGGGGGAAGCCAGGTCTTCCAATCTTTATGGAATACTAGGAGGGTGGAGGCCTGCCAAACATCAGGGGCAGAGCGTTCCATAGGGTAGGGACTGCTACAGAAAAGGCCCACTTCCTAGTTCAGAGATGGCAGTATTTAGGGGAAGGGACTAGGAGCATGCCCACCTCATCTGACCTGCTGTCCTTAGGGAAACGAAGTCCTGCACATAACCTGGCCCTGTGCCATATAGGTCTTTAAAGATGATGACCAACACCTTGAATTGCACCCATAAAGAAACTGGAAGCCGTTGTGGTTTGCACAACAAAAATGTTCCATGGATAAGCCTAGGGTCCCCCATTACTATATGTGCTGTTGCATTCTGAACTAGTTGAAGTTTCTGGGTGAGAATTGGGTCTCAGTAGCATATTGATGATATTAAGCTCCATACCAACTGATGACCTCCCCTAGCAGTTTCATGTAGATGTGACAAAGGAATTACAAAAGGCTTGAGCCCTGGGACATCCCACATTGCAGGTCTAGGGCTCGACTTCTACCAAACACCTGGACTGAAAATTTATGGAAGGTAAATTGGTAATGCTGCTCATTGCTGCATACTATGTCCCTAAGATGTTTTCTGATTTCTCCTGCAGCTTGCCTTTTTTTCCTGGCACTTGGGCAATCTTTCTAGCAAACTATTAATTTGCAACTACCAATGCCATTTTATTTTCTAATAATCTTTGTGTGGTTGAGGTTGAGGTTGGTGCTTTGTTTTGCACGGATTAACTTAGATTTTTCCAAATTAAAAGAATTAGTGAACTAAAACCAGGTGTCCCATGAAGAGAAATATTGCCAGGCACCTTGACATCTGTGACTATCATATATGGGATCCCGGCAGAAATTCAAAATCTAAATGTTTTTTGCAATATGTGCCAAACTCTATTCATCGTCAGGAATGGTCAGTCTTTTGCAATGACCTCACCAGGCCCTACAGAATTCTTTGAGGGCTGGACAAATGAATGAAGCTTATAGGTGAGAATTAAACATATCATAATTATATGTCCCCTGTGCTTAATATGAACACGTATGTTCATGTGCAGTGTTATGTTATAATGAAGTTTCCTATGTCTTCGTTAAGATAAAATTGTATACACAATTGATAATATGAGTACACAGTAAATATGCAGAAAAGAATCTGGTTTGCTCATAGATAACCTGTGCTTTTGTACATTTCAAACTTAAATCATGTTTTGAATTGCCTGTGAGGTGCATAGATTTTTAAAAATTGGGAAATAGGATTAAAATATGTTATTTTTAAAAGCAATATTGATTTTAAAAGGATTTGTGATTCAGGCTACTCTTTTCCGTGTATTTATGCAAGCTTTTGCATCCAAGATGAGAACCTGTTTGTTGCAGATTTTACATAAGAAGCCAGGTTAAATAAGAATGTGAGGAGAAACGTAGAATGGCACAGATCAAGTTCTGAATCTTTGTGAATCCTTGTTTTTCTTTTTAGCCATAAGGATGAGTTTACTATTGTTCCTGTATTGGTTGGAGCACTGAGTGAGACAAAAGAACAGGAATTTGGAAAACTCTTCAGCAAATATTTAGCAGATCCTTGTAATCTTTTTGTGGTTTCCTCTGACTTTTGTCACTGGGGTAAGTTAAATTATGTATCTGCACATGTTCCAAAAAGAACTCCTTTAAAATTAATGTAGTTTAAATAACAAAACCTGCTTCAGGAAAATAAAACGAAAGATGATTGCCCATTAACTTTCTCTAATTTGTTGCCTTTCTGTTGCGATGAATTATTCATAATTACAGTATATTACAACTAGGATTATAACTGTAGAATTATAATGCAATTGAAGAGCATCAGAATGGATAATTTATCTTGTGTTCTTGAATACAGGTAGTACTCTGGTTACGATGGCAATTGGGACCAAAATTTCCATCGCTAAGTGATGCTGTTGTAAAATGCAATGTCATATGACTGCATTGCTTAGTGATGGCAATCCTGGTGGTCCCAGTTGCTGTCATAATCCCGGATCTATGCACGTTGTTAATCAGGAAGAAGCAGGAGTCCCAAGCAAGCAGGCTGGTGGGTGAGTGTACAGGCGCTACAGAAAGGGCGCTACAGAGTGCAGGCAGCAAAAAAGCAGCAGGAGTAACTTCCTGCCAGCTTCTTCATTGATTTTGTAGGAAGCCAGTAGGGAACTTCAAAAATCATGATCACATGTAATCTGGGGGTCCTCCTGGATTTACTGCTCCTTCTCAAAAGATAGGTGGCATTCACGTTTGGGAGGGATTTTGCACATCTTTAGGTTGTTAACCCATCTGTCTGTTTCTGGACCAGGAGACCCTGCTCACTGTCCCTTATGCCCTTGTGATCTCTTGTCTGGATTACTGCAATTCCCTCTACATGGGGCTGTCCTTTAAGAGCATTCGGAAGCTTCAACTGGTGCACAATGTGTCAGCATAAGTAATATATGGTGCTGGTTACTTGTCTTTTTAACACCAATACTCTGAAAGCCAGTGTGCTTTCAGAAGCATTTCAAGGTGTTGATTGTCATCTTTAATGCCCTTCTTTGCTTAGGTCTAGGTTACTTAAGGGACTGTCTCTCCTCAGTTGTTTCGGTCCATCCAATCTGGGTCAACTAGGATCGGCATTATTTTGGTCCCATCAATCAAATAATGCCAGTTGGTGGGAGCTAGAAGACATGCTTTTTTTCCTTTTTGATATAAGCCGCCTTATGGAACATTCTCCTTCTGGAGATCAGGATGAATCCAACCCTGCTGATGTTTTATAAAGCCCTAAAGTCCCATCTGTGGGCCTTGAGTGTGTGCAGGGACCTACTTCTTTATTGTATTGAATTGCCTGCATTTAAATTTTTATAATGGTTTTTATTATATTTTAATTCTATTTGTCACCCAGCGACGCTCACTGAGATGGATGGCCATATAAATTGGATGGGTGAGTGGGTGGGTGGCTGAGTGGATGGATGGATAGATAATTACCTTAATCTTTCTTTCTTTCTTAAGCAGGAGGCCGTACTTCTAAACAATGCTCTACATTGCATTCTTCTCTCCTTCCCTTATCATTTTTATTTTCAAAAAAATAGTTCTCAGATTTATGCAATGCTCGAAAACATTCTTGAAAATTTAGGCTATGCTTCAGGCTGTCACTTTTCTGTGCAGTATGACTGTGCAAACCATCTGGAGGGATACTTCTTAAAGGGATTCTCCAGACCTACTGCTCATAACATTGAGATACCCATGTCATTTGAAGGCTTGCTTTACTTGTTTTAAGCAAACTCCACTCCCCCATTCACTGATGATGTTACCTAGGGTAGTAATAAAACATCTGCAGAAAAACAACCAAGTTCAGTGAACACCAGGAGATTAATCTTTATCATCTTAGCATGCGTGTACACATAGAGAAGGTACTTCCACCAAGTTTCCACCAAATAAAAGCAAAGAATAACTTCAACACTACGAGCAGTTGAATTTAAGCAGTAGGAAAGTGCTTTATTAAGTTTCCCCTGATTGGTTTGTGCAGCTCTACTTCCAGCAGAGTAGCTTCCCATTTGTTTTAATTAAAAGAAGCATTAGCAATTTAAAATCTGTGAGCAGGAAGCCTGGTGAACAATAAAAGAAAGGTCTGAAGTGAGAATAGTGCCTGGATGCATATTTAACATTCAGGATTTTTTGTCCTTAGAGGTGAGATTCTTGTACAAAAGAAATGTATTTTCCATGTGCTAAAGTATTTTCAGTTGTACATAGAACAATTCCATCATTGTAGGATTCATAAAACCTTTTCAAAATTTGCACTTTTTGCTTGTGTGCTTTTTCCTCCTAGGTTAATATTTCAGATCTTTCAATGCAGCATGTACTTGTGAATGTGGTTTGGGGTGTCTTTCTTCAGTTTTTACTAGAGGCATTTTGGAAAAAAGGAATTTCTTACAACTGCCAGTATTCCAGAATAACACAAATTTTCATATGTATTTATAAAATTTGTGCTATTGTGCCAGTGCACTATGCATAAAATACACACATACACACACTCATATACTTTATATGTGTGTGTGTGTGTATTCTCTCATACACACACACAGACACAGTATTTGTGTGTTCAATTCATGAATCAGATTTCCTGAAATTATTACATGTGTGATCATATTGTTCTACTTTAAAGATTGCTTTAAAGCAATTGTTTTATCTGTGTCAAGTGTTTTGAATGATATCTCCTGGAGAGTTACTTTGTATGGATTTTTAACAAATGTAATTCCATTTGACTTGCCATAAATATGTATATAGCTACTCATTTGGTCTTTAATTTCATATGGCTTTTTCTCTTAAGGTCAGAGGTTCAGATACAGTTACTATGATGAGTCTCAAGGAGAGATTTATAGATCAATTGAACACTTAGATAAAATGGTAAGTGTAAATATATCCTGCATATTTTCTGTCTTGAATCTGATCAAAGCATTACCCATTTATGCTCTGCATGAACCAATTCATACAGTATTATAGTTTTTGTTTGTTTAGGGCTTTTTGCATTGTGTGCACATAACCACTGAGGTTTGTCAATCATCGTTATTTATTGTATGAACCCAGACAGTCTTATTTTATTAGAAGTGTTTTTATGCTGTTTTAAGCAAACAAGTCTAAGCAAAGTACAAAAGCTAACTAGTGGTAATATTAAAAAAAAAGAAAAAGCAAATATATATTTCGTATACAAATTCAGTATCAATGGTAACATTGGAACAATAAGGAATATCTGCATACGTCCCAGGAACATGCTTCATTGATTCCTCAGTTCCCACAGGCAGTTTTTAATGACCTTTCTCAGTGTTAAAAACAAGAATGCTGTCTTCTTGATGCCAGTTTGGCAACCCATTAAGCCAGAAAACAAATAGAGCAGTTTGTTGCTTAACTAATCCTTTGTGATTTAGCCAGCCAGCCAGGAATAGGCAAGTAATACTCATTTATTGACAGTATAAGATTTGTTGAAACTGGGAATAAGATGACAGAAATGTAGCTTTAGGAAAGATTAACATGACCACACAGTGAAGGTCTAATTGGACATGAATTACAAAAGCAGTTGGGGACTGAAGGTGGATACTAGGGAATATAAATACACATTAGAGTGCAGATGATTTCAGCAAAGAATTATTTGAATTAAAATAAGTAGCACTAATGTTTAGTGTGATAGGCAGTATAACTGTCAAGTATATGTGTGTGTATGTATGTATGTGTCTGTATTATACAACCTGTGACCCCCTTGAATGATCATTTCAGAGGTATTTCCTTACCAGATTCCTCAATGTCTTCAACAATGACAGAGCTTCTAACGTTCTACCTTAAAAATTCAGGGAGATATTCAGAGATTTATCTGCTTTGAAAATAGCCCATGTTGAACTGGGCTATTTGAACATAGTTGAACATAGTAAAACATCAGCAGTTGATCATAGGAAATATTTTATACTATTTTGTATTATGAAATAAATGGATTTATTATTTTATGCTATAAAATGTGTTCTAAAGTTTGCCAAATTTCAATTCCATGAGAGTCATGGTTCCTAGATTTTGGATTATTTTGTAAGTTAGGCCACTTAAGGTATCTCAGTGCAAAACGTTTTGCCCAATAGCCTTTGTTACAAATATAAGAATTTTAGTAATATATAGTTATATGTAACATGTAATCTCACTCTCACCATACACAATGAGAGAGAGAGAGACTACTCATAAATGTTTTCTTCTGACCATTTTTGAACAATTACAGTATGGTTGCACCTGGTGTGGGGGTTACCAATAGAATTATTTTGAGAAATTGGAAAAGCAGTATTATTGCAGATATTAAGGATTGGATTTTGAAAATGTATTTTTGAAAATGAAGCAATATGTTTGTCTTTGGCATAGTACCCTGTTATTCTAATTCTATTTAATAATAATAGAGCACTGTAAGGTACTTTTCCTAAACACCATTCTTCAGCCGTGTGGGCTCGGTTACTGTCCTGGGCCCCATGCCTGGAAAAACAACCAAGTCTTTTAAGGTTTTTCAAAAGGTGAGCACAGTCAGGGTCAGCCAGGCAGGCCTTGGACCTTAGTGTTCCAAAGGGCAGGCACAGCTACAGAAAGGCATGCTTCCTGGGTCCCACTAAATGACAAACTTTAATTGACCAGAGTTGAAGCCTGCCCCTTCTGCCTGATCTAATGGGGCAAGTAGAAACAATATAAATCAGGCATTAGGCCCTGTGCCATGCTGGGCTTTATAGTTAATAACTGGCACCAGAATTGCTCCCAGAAGCAAATTTGGAGTCAGTGAAATTCATGGATCCAAGGTGTAAAATAGATAAGACATACCCATAATTGCTCATGCTACTGCATTCTGGAGCCACTGAAGTTTCTGAATGTTTTTCCAAGGTAGCATCATGTAGAGTCCATTGTGTAGTCCACTCAAGAGATAACTGAACTCTGATGACCGTGCCCAGTATCTCCTGATCCAGGAAGGAGGACAATTGGTGCACAATATGAAGCTGTGCAAAGCCCTCCCTGCACCACAACTACCAATTGTTCTTTGAAAAGATACTCTGAGTCCAGAAGAACCCCCAAATTAACATTACTTCTGTCTGGGATAATACAGTCCCAATCAGAACTAAGGATGAGAAATAGCCAGATCCAGGAGCCCCAAATACCAAAAGCCACTCCACTTTGTTAGGGTTGAACTAAAGTTTCTTCATCCCCATCCAGACTCCTCATACCTCCAGCTTCCCTTGGCTGACTGGGATGGAGTTATGTAAATGGGCATTACTGCATATTGATGATATCTCATCCCATGCCATTAAATAACCTCACTAGAGGTTTCATGTAGATGTTAAACAATAGTGGGGAAAGAATTGAGCCATGAGCCACCCCACACAATAGAGCTTCCATCATCAATAAGAATGAAAGGAAAGGGGAACCAGCTTAACACTGTGCCCCTAATTACTGTGCCCTGGAACCGCTTCAGAAGAATTCCATGGTTGTTGGCATTGAAGGTTGGTGAGAAATAAAGGAGAGGAAGGATGGATGCGCTACTTCCACCCCAGTCCTTCTGTAGATTATCCACAAATGTGACCAATGTCATTTCAGTCCTATACCTGATCTGACCCTTGGCACTAAGGTTGCCAAAAGAAGTGTGCTCTTGCCTTTCTGTCCTCCTCCTAGGCACTAGTAAAGTGACTGGATCTTCAGTGTAGTTCAGCAGAACCTAAAGATTTCAGCCCATATCCTTTCCTACAAAGGATATTTTTATAATTTATAATTTTATAATTTGCATTATTTGACGTTGAAACACTTGGATGAAATCAGTTACTGGAAATTGTCATAAAGCTGTTCTTGTCCTAGGCCTTGTCACTTTATCGTTGGGTGCCGACTCTGGTGTTGAAAATAAAACATAGAAGAAAAAAATTAATAGAACCTGTAAGAAAAGAAAATAATTATTGGTTTTAAGTTTAAGTTTAAGTTTATTGAATTTATATACCGCCCTTTTCCCGTAGGACTCAGGGCGGTTTACAAAGTATTTAAAAACATCAATACAATACAAGAGTTGTTTATGACTCACAAACACTCAAACACCCAATGTCACTCTTACTACTAGTTTTTAAAAGTCAATATAATGTATAAATGCTTTTTCCACAGATATAAACCATTAGAGTCCTTGGTGCTCTCTGAGCTTGGTTGCTCTCTCCCAGACATTTCATTGCCAATCTAGATAACATCATCAGCATCACCAGTGCTAGTGGGGAGTAGGGCTTGTTCTCCTTTATGTACTAGTGGCTTACCCTGTCAGTATTGGTGGGAATGGTTAATAGCTCAATGAAGGAACCACCAAGACCACTTCTATAAGAAAACAACTAAGTTCGGAGAGCTTCAGGGACCCCACAGTTCAACCCTGAGCTACAAATATTCTCTTCTATCAATGTGTGTTGTTATATTCATAGTATGCCGTGATTTAGTTTTATCTGTCAACCATAGTGCTAGTTTTTTTTATTAAATAATATATTTTTATATTTGAGGCATTTAAAAATTAATGTTAACTTTATAATTCTTCCTAGGGTATGAACATTATAGAACAGCTTGACCCTGTGTCCTTTAGCAATTACTTGAAGAAATACCATAATACAATATGTGGAAGACATCCTATTGGTGTTTTACTAAATGTAAGTACTGTTGTTAAATGCAATATGGAGTAGACGTTTTCAAGTTATAAATATATAAAAGCTCTTCCTGCCGTCAAGACTATTGCTTTCTGATTGCTTTTGCCTAATTGATAAGATCTGGCAGGGTTGGCATACTCCAGTTCCATCAAGAAAGCCCTGCTACTGTGCAGGACACTAGATACCCACCTTCCATGTGTGGTCTTGGGAATAGTAGTAAGTCCATGTGGCCCTGATTGGGCTTTTTCAACAGAGACGGGACAGGGTGATTTATGATCTCATTGATATATGCCTTGTACTGTTGTTTCCCATGGTCGTCAGTTATATTGGCCATATTGACTAATTGTTAGTCAATTTAAATACTCTTTTTTCCCCTACCTAGAGAAGCTTCAGTGATTGAGGCAGCTAATTGATTAAATAATAAACTAATTGAGGAAGTTCAGGAGGGAGAATCTGCAAGATAGAACTGATAGATTCTGAATTTTTAAAATATCCCTTTCATTTAGTAAAAGTCCCACCAACTAATTTTTTCAGTTGTAATTTCATCTAGCTGTGGGATAGGAGAGCATATCCCTTGGGGTACTTGCAAGAAAAAGTTGATAAGAGCCAGTAGAATTGCACCCTCCCTATTTGCCAGTGCATGGAGGAGTTGGTGCCATAACTTTACCATGACCAGTGGGTTATCCATCCAAAACTGCCCCATCTCCCTGTGAAAAAGGGACGAAACTTTTTCCTTTGCTAACTTTAAATATATTCTTGGATTGTGTGTGGGTGATATGCATGCATGCATAGAGCAAACAAACATACAGGCATTCAGCAGAAAGCCCTTTCTGTTAAGTTCCTCAGAACTCAGGAAGATTCGCAATTAGTAGAAATATAGGACTATGTGCCTTTCTATATGAGTCAGGAGTAAACAAAGCGATACATTCCCAAACACGTCCTTTGTTTGTCCCCCTTGACTTTTAAAAAAATATTGTTTTAATAAAAACAAATACAGTGGAAGATGGCATGCTGCAAAGTGAACATAATCTTTATTAGCAGGATTGCCTGTGGGCCCCATTAAGGTCCAGTTGAGATTAAAAAGCACTCTTGAGAGTTAATTTACCTTCTGACAATCAGCAGTGTTTTTAATGTGTTTCGAAGTAAATTTGTGCATCCATCTGCCTCAGTTTTCCATATGAAAGGTTATTTCAACAACCATGAGAAAAGTTGTTCAAAGTTCTTTTTTTTTTATTGAAAAGTTTTAAAATACAATTTTCCTTTAAAAAACCCCCCTTCCCCCTCCCTCCTCCCCCCCTACCTCCCCCCCTCCCTCCCTCCCTCCTCCCCCCCCTGCCTCCCCCCTCCCCCCCCCGACTTCCCAGAGCTGAATACAAGGTATATATATAAAAAGAAAAAAAAAAGAAAGGCAAATATAAGCAACCATGTACTAACAACTATAAATTCTAAAATCCATCACTCTCTAGCTTATATAGGATAAACCAAACCTTGGCAATATTAAATATATATAAAAAACTAAAATATAAAAGAAACACTTTCTAGCTTATATAAAATAAAACAAACCTTAATAATATTAAATATACATTAAAAACAGGAAAAAGAACCCCAAAATAGAAAGAGAAAAAAAGAACAGAAAAAAAAGGAAAAAAGAATTATTCAAATACTATATAATACTTCTCAACCTATACTTGTTGTTGTTCAAAGTTCTTGATTAAAAAAAACAAGTATCGCGAATGTGTAAGAAGTGTCATAAATGATCTGAGTAGTCATTTTATAAAACTTTCTTTTTATTCCATCTAGGCTATCACAGAGCTCCAGAAGAATGGCATGAACATGAGCTTTTCATTTTTGAATTATGCTCAGTCAAGCCAGTGTCGAAACTGGCAAGATAGCTCAGTGAGTTATGCAGCAGGAGCATTATTGGTCCACTGAACCTCAGGGATGACACCTGCACACTCAATGGGGTCCCAGCCTTGCCCTTGCAAAGATGCAGTTCCTGATCTTTGGGTATACTGAAACCTCAAACTAATAGAACTCTTCTTTTTTCTAGTAGGTGTAGTCCTTCCTTAGTTACAACTCATTTTAAAAATGCTTTCTTGTTTAGGACAAGGGAGGAAGGCTGGTGTCAAAATGTTGTGACTTCTAAAAACCAGTGGCTATAAAGGTATGGTGACAGACGGTCCTTGCAAAATACAACATGTAAAGCATTTACCACATCCCAGATTTGCACTCTGCAGACCTGTGCACATACTCTGCTTTCAGAATAGTTTTGCAAGTTTAAACAGAAAAGGATGGAAGCTTTTTAATAAAAAAAATGCATTTATAAAAGATCCTGTATTAGAATATAATAAAACTCCAGTATAGTCAATTACTACCCGTGTTGTACAACAAATATCTTCTATTTTAGTTGCTAATAAAGGGCTGCACAACCAAAATGGCTACATGTGATTTTTTTTTCCATTAAGCTAAACAAAATTGATTATGTCAGGGGTCTCTTACCCCCGATCCGTGGACCAGTACTGGGCCACAGCATGCCAGCAACCGGTCCGCACAAACAAGCAAAGCCCCATCTGCGAGATGCAGGTAGCACACAAAACCACGCACCCTCTGGTCCACGGAAAAACGTCTCTCCACGGAACTGGTCCCTGGTGCCCAAAAGGTTGGGGACCTCTGGACTATGTCTTCATCAAGAGCAACTTGGTGGTCTCCTGATATTTTGGCTTTCACTGCTCTTTGCAACTCTCATTGGAGAGCTTGGATCATGCATAGACTCAATCTGCATGGATTGACAATATTTTCCTCCCACAAGTTGATTCATAGGAGTGCAATGTTCTGAGTTTGCTGTGGCTTTAAAGATTTTAAAGCATAACTAAGCTCTCTTGTCTTAATTTAGAGAACCCACTCTCCACCTCTTCCAAAGTTCCTAACATACAGGTTGTTTCTAGCAACAGGATAAAAAAAAACCCTGTATCAAACTGCCTTTAGAAGAGCAGAGTAAATCACATGCACGTAAGTTGCACAAACTGGGTGGAGTGCTTATGGAGTGATTGTTGATGCTCATTGGGGAGAATTCTAGCCTGATCTGTTACAGCTGATAGACTTGCTTTGCCAACATATAAGCACATTACGTTATAAGCAATTCTCAAAAAGGTTAATCTGATGTTTCATTAGATATAACTGGCCAGACCTGTTTTGCAGATATGTTGGACTACAACCCCCACAATTCCCAATCAGCAAGGTTGATGATTTGAGGAGTTCTAACCCAGGGCATCCAGAGGGTATTGCAGAGGGGGAGGCTGCTCAAGAATCCTGGATAAGATCTATAAAGACATGCCTTTCTCTTAAGATTATTTTGTTGAAACTGACAGTTCCTAACAGTATTTGGGATGGTAGCATGCTTTTACCAGTTGTGTACAATAGAGGGAGCTGTTACCTTTGTGCTTGAAAAGAATGAGCAAGCAAAGAACAGCTGACAATTTTTCAAAGAACAAGTAGTATTCTTCCCCCTCCCCTTGTGAACATACTGCTTGTACTGTGGGTTTGTGTGGGAAAGAAAGGACTTGAACTGTGTACTCCCTTCCATTCCAAAGGCAATTAATAGCAAGGAGAACATTCATTATTCTTCCTGCTCCTTGTTAATTACTGCTACAAATGTGTATCTTCAGCATTGACTTTAGGTAGTGTCAACTGACAGCTTTGCTTATGCATTGTTCTTCTAAAAGATACGGTATTCAGACAAGCATCTGATCACACGTTAGGATTTTTATCTACTTCCCTACGTTGGAGCCACTAAAGTACCCGCAAAAAACAAGGGACTGAATAAAATAAAAATGCCCCTTCTTCCACATTGAAGTTCCACTAACCATACATCGTCCTCTTTCCCCCAAATGTATCCCCCCCCCTCTCAGTGAAGACAATATATTCTCATCCTGTTTCAGGAAAGAAATAAGTAACAGCCTGTTGTGGAAATTATTTCTTTCCACTTTTAAAGAGAAACAATAGGCTGCTACTTATTTTGCTTTCTCCGCCTAGCATGTCCTCCCAGTTTGGCTCCGTGTTTGGCCAAATCGTGAATAAAAAGATAACTTAAAAATTCCTAGAGGCGTGGTTCAAGCATCCTCTGCCTTTTTATCTTCATGGTTGATTTGAGGGAATAATGCCAGATTTGGGCTTGTCCCCTTGAAATTCTGCAGATTATTTGCTTAGGTATGCTTGGAAAGTCCACTGACTATTGTTAGTAAGCAAATATCCACATTCTCAGGGGACATTTTACCCCTCCAGCTCTGCAAAAGAAAAAAACTCCTTTTTCTCTGTTCCTCTCCCGCCTAAACTGGAATTCCTGTTGCCCTTTTCTCAGATGATGTCTTTCTTACAGAAGAAACATTTAATGTTGCAGCTTTTTTTGTTTCCTAGTCTATAAATAAACTTTATGTATGTTCCCAACCTTTCTTTGAAGTCAGTTTTTGTTCTTTCTCTCATTAAACTGATTGTATTACGTTTCATACTGTAGATCAATTACTGCTTATTTGATTGGTTTTTTTATGCTAGACTAAAATATTCTTTATGCTAAATTCCCCATAAACTGTCAACTGCTTATCTAATGGCCTTTTAATCTATATCAGGGGTGTCAAACTGCCAGCCCGCGGGCCAGAGCGTCATGGAAAAACCGCGCCCATCCCAGGGCATCCAGAGGGCAATGGGAAAAAGTTCCGATACGTCACGCGACGTCACGTGACATCGCGAGTTTGACATGCCTGATCTATATCATTAATCTCAAGCATTATTTAAGATATTGTATTGATTGGTCATTATGTATAGATGCATTTGGATTTCTGGAATGCATAAACTTGCTTAATAAGCTATATTTGTTGTTCGTGTTAAAGTTCCAAACTAGTTGATAATTAGCTGGAAAGCTCCATTTTCTAATAAGACCAATTTTTACAATATGACTTCTTCCTTAATCAATTTTGATTATTATACAGCTAGGTCTGTATTAGGTTTTAAACAAGGGTTAATAACCCTGAGCATGAAAGTTGTTGAAATGACTTGGACAGGATTAAAAGAAGTAAGAAAGAAAAAAAACTTTTATCTCTGTAGGATTTAATTACAGACCACTTTTCCAAGAAAAGGGCAATACCTTTCTAAAGCAACTTACCAAGTTCTTGAAAAGGAAGCCAACAAATACAATGGGAGATTTCAACACTCCTGCTATCTGTTGGAAAACTAACTCAATTAGGAGTGGGAAGTCTTGCAAATTTCTGCCCTCTCTTGCAGACAATTTCATTTTTTTAGAAAGTAGAAGAAGAAGCAAGGAGTAATTTAACCTGTATTAAAGCCTCTAAGAGGAATTGGTCCAGGGATTGAAGATGTCCGGCACCTTGGAAAAAATTAATTATTCCATGTTGGAATTCAAGACATAAAGGTAGTCCTTCAAGTTGGAAAAAGACACACTAATGTGCAGTTCATCTGTAGATAATGGAGGTAGCTCTGCAATCCCAGAATGGGAGCACTGAATCTAGTATAATGGGGGCACTGGAAGTCTACTGTCGTAACAATGGTGGATGTTATTGTGTGATGCCGCACAGTTTTCTATCAGTTTTTGGCAGCACCTGTCTTCACAGCTGATGGAAGCTTTGTACCACAGAGTCCCCAGCAGGTTCTGTCAGCAGCAACAACTTCTAATCCCCTTGGGTGGATATCACAGTGGTGTAGGGGTTCTTTCAGAGAGTCTTTGTAGTGCTTGCGTAGTTGACCTTGAGGTCTCTTCCCAGGCTCCAGGAGACAGTAGAGCAACTGGTGAGGCATCAGTGGTCATCCATTCTGATTAGATGTCTTACTTATCTCAGCTGGGCCGATAATCAGGGATTCACTAGCATTGAGTCTTCACCTAGACTTTGCACAATCCAAGACCTCCAGGTTAGAGATACTGTCTTACCAACAAATGCCAAGGGTGGAGCAGAGAGCACGTATGTGGAATCTCTCCAGTTGTTTGATATGCCATCAGTACAGAGTCCAGGACTCATATTCTTATAGGAAAGAATGGATAACCAAAGCCCTGTAGACTTTTAGCTTTGTGGAGATTTAGCCCTCTAGTACACAACCAGCCCAGAGCCTGGCTGACCTTGCTGATCATGGAGTCAATTGTTTTGTCCAAAGGTCCATTGCTCAAGATGATGCTTCCCAAGTTTTGAAGCTGTTAACATTTGTCAGCTGGGTGTCATCAACAGTTATTTTTGGTTCTACTGAGTTGATATTTGGCATGGGTTGATAAAGTACTCCAGTCTTTTTCAGACTGATAGGCTGAAAAGTATTTGTTCAGCATCAACTGTAGATTGCCATCTTTGTATGACAAAAGCACATAATCATCAGGAAAGAGGATTTCTTGAATGCCTGAATGGAGGTATTTCATCTATGTGTTCGAGTGGCAAAGATCAAAGAGAGAGCCATCTAATCAGTACCTGTTGTACACTCCCCAGACAGACCCTGGACAGCATGCAAGCAAAGAACAGATTGAACAGGACTGGAGCTGTCACATAACCATGTTTCACTCCATGGAATTGGCAAATGTGTGGCTGATTTTACCATTGTAAAGGACCTGTCCTATCATTTCATCATGGAGTAGCTGAATTAACTTCATCAATTTTCTTGGGTATCCATAATGTCTCAGGGCAATCTAGAAAGCTCCCTATTTACAGTGCCAAATGACACTTCATTGTCAAGTCAATGAAGACAGATAAAAGAGGTTTGTTCTCCTCAATGCACTTTTCCTGGACTTGCCTCATAAGAAATGTCATGTCTGCTATACTCCATTTTGACTGAAAACCCCACTGTGTCTCTGGGAGGTTTCTTTTCAGAACAGTGACAGTCTGTTCGGGAGAATGCAGGCAAAAATCTTGCCTGCGATGGACAACGTGAAATACCCCTGTAGTTTCTGAAGTCTAGATAACTAGAGGAGGAAAAGCTGACATAGTTACATATTTTAGATTTCAGGAAAGCAAGTTTTAATTTTGACTGAAACTGATACATTTTGATAAATTTCAAAGCAAGGTAAACAGCACACCTTGATTTGCAATCCTAAAAAATAAACATGATGGGAGACACTAGAAGAAAATGAGATACAAAGAGCAAAGAAACAAAACTTAGAAGGAAAAATAAAAAAATATTTTAAGATGACTGTAGGGAATCACTGACAAGCTAAGAAGCAACAAAGAGCTGTGTATGAAATAGAAATGGGCTGTCGCTAAGAAGCTATATAGACTGATAGTTTGTGTAAGCAGAGACAGAGTCAGGAAACTTAAAGCCTGGAATGAGTTGAGAAATAAGGAATGCAAAATGTAATACTAGCGCATTGGGAAGTATAAAGTAAAGGTAAAGGTTCCCCCGCACATGCGTGCTAGTCATTTCTGACTCTAGGGGCCGGTGCTCATCTCCGTTTCAAAGCTGAAGAGCTAGCGCTTGTCCGAGGACGTCTCCGTGGTCATGTGGCCGGCATGACTAGACACCAAAGGCGCACGGAACGCTGTTACCTTCCCACCAGAGTGGTCCCTATTTTTCTACTTGCATTTTTACGTGCTTTCGAACTGCTAGGTTGGCAGAAGCTGGGATGAGTAACAGGCGCTCACTCTGTTATGCGGCACTCGGGATTCAACCCACCAAACTGCCGACCTTCTGATCGACAAGCTCAGCGTCCTAACCCACTGAGCCACTGCGTCCCTATCATTGGGAAGTATATATCCATTCAAAAAAAATCAAGGAGATTGTTGGTCTGCTACACAGGGGAAATGGGGAAGTAGTAAAGGTAAATAGGGAGGAGAAAGAACTGATTTTCTCTTTTATATTTGTCTTCTGTCACAAGAGGAAGAAAGTGAGTGAATATGAATGAGAAAAAGGTAAAGAATGCAATACAGTTCCAAGAAGGGGATGGCATGTTAATTCACCCTGCTATGTTAAATATACTCAAGACAAATTACATCTCAAAAGGAATTGAATTGATAACTGCTGAGTAATTCTTGAAAAATCTAGGAAACTGGAAAAGTGTCAGAAGACCGAGACATTTAGTCTAAGTATTCAGAAAGAATAAGAGAGAGAACCTAGAAATGTACAGCCAAGTCAGTTTTATGTCCATCCTGGAAAAGTATTAGAAGGGATTGTCAAGTACCATGTCTCAAAATACTTAATAAAGAATGCTAGCCTTACCAGGAGCCAGCATGAATAAATCATATCAAAATAATTTCTCTTTTGATGACATTTTGATAGATCATAGAAATGGGGGGGGGGGAATGAAATATACCTTGATTTCAGGAGAAAGTTAAATAAATACTGATATCCTTGTAAACAAGATGGATAAATGTAGGCCAGAAAATAATACAGTCTGGGATTTACAATTGGTTGGACAATTGCACCTAATAGATGCTCATAAATTATTCTGTGTGGTCCTGGAAAAAAGAATCAAATCAGGTCTCCCAGGGCTCCATCATCATCATTTAAGTAGATATTGAATATCAGGATGGTTAAATGACACAGAGGATAGAATAAAAGGGATCTGATTACATGTTCAGATAAAACCAAACTAGGGCCAATGGCAACTTGCAACTGGGTAGAAAAATCAAATGCAATGTACAATTCATCAGAGTCTTGGTTTGGCTGCAGGATGTGACAGAAAGATCTAGGAGACCTAAGAGACCACCAACTGAACTTGAGCAAGTAATCTGATGAGCACCTTAAAAAGATAGAACTGGAGAGACTTCTTGGATGAGAAATGAAACATTTTCAAGGGGAAAAAACAAGAAAGTCCACCTTAGGTTAAAAAGTTAGTGCACTCTTGAGCTTTATGAAGCATTTGACCCAAATCACACAAATGCAATAATTGCATTTTGCACTGCTCTATTAAATTGCATTTGGAATGCTACATCCAGTTGGAGCATTGCAGTTTAAAACGGACATAGAGAAGCTGGAGTAGGTTCAGAAGATAGTATGCTAAAGTTTCTGGAACTGTAATACAAACTCTGTGAAGAATGGTTAAAGGAGTTGTCATGTTTAGCTTGAAAATTTGAAGATAAGGGGTTATATGGTAAACATTTACAGTATCTTGAAAACTGACACTTATGCTTAGTTGAAACCTGTAACAGGCAAGGACAAATGGATTAAAATTAAAGAATATTCAAAAAGTATTAGGAGTGGACACTGGAAATGCCACAGAACTCTAAGATCTATCTACTAAACGCCCATAGTTGGTGTCCCAATCAAATATCCAATTATTTCTCTGACATTTTTAAATTCAAGATCGAGCAACCCTGCAAGACCTATTTTAATGGCCATGGGAACTCACTACAAATTTTGGTAATTGCATTATAGTGCAATTATCAAAATATGACGGCATCATTTCCCGGGTGGGGACAAACAAGAACACAGTAGCATAGTATAAATCTGAAAATAAGCTTACTGTAGTTAACAACAACCAAAATCCTGAAAAATCTCTATCCTACCAATGTGGCCCGTCAGGCTTGTTCTCTTAGCTGGCTTAAACTTGGCTAAAACTTGTCACACCTATTACTGAACAGCTAGTGAGGAATCATTAAAACTGAACTCACCTCAAGTAATGGATTGCCCTGTGCTAGCTGAAGTTACACCCCCCTGTTTTCTCTTATCTTTAAACTCAGTACCATTTTCTTTTGTCATTCTCGGGATTTAATCCAAACCTTGTCTCGTATTTTTTTACACTTAGCACTAAATAACAGTCATTGACATTTTCAGTACTCCTGTCCCAGAAAACTAAAACTTCAATGTGTCCCCCATAGGTATGATGTTAATCCACCCAATTTGCATTCGAATCTACACTCAATACGTACACCTCAAATATTTAAATGTGGCTACTAAACAACAAAAGATTGCTCATCCTCACTTTAACTGAGTGTGAATGAAATGAAAAAAAATACTGGGTCTTCTACATAAGACACATACATTGTATGTCCTATTTTCACTAATACCTGAATGGGTTAATAAGATGTCAGCAGATTTAATAAACTAATTCTAAGGGCATTAGATTTAACCCCCAATAGCGTTTTGTCTATTTAGTTCTCCAAGGAAAAGAGCTGAAAAGACAGAGTAACTGAAAAAAC
This sequence comes from Vipera berus, assembly GCF_964194415.1. Lineage (NCBI taxonomy): Eukaryota > Metazoa > Chordata > Lepidosauria > Squamata > Viperidae > Vipera > Vipera berus. The sequence goes on along the minus strand of NC_138202.1, from coordinate 292,387,232 downwards.
AACCCTCTTAATTTCAGAACTCACCTCCAGGGCTTGACAACATACCATCATACACCTATTAAACACTGACTGATTGGAATGGCAAAGACAAATTGAGTGTCCACCTATAGAGTACAAACCATTGATGTCATGAATCCATGCCAATGCTCTGGTGGTAGAAGGCCTGGGCAGTACCAGTCTTTTCATAGAAACAATGAATGCGGAAAGTGCATACACAAAGTAATGACTTCTTATTTCCAGTTAATGTGATTGAGTGCTGCTGGAACCACTGGCAAGAAGATTTGTCTGAATTAGTGACTGAGTGGATTGAGTGAGTTGCACAAAGAAGGACCCAGAAAGTAATAAAACCTGTAATATTTCTTATATGTTGATCACTTTCCATTAAAGAATCTGGCAAATAACATGGACTAAATTCACGTCTTCTGCAGCTTGTGTGCTTGTCTGAAAGCATTCCAGTATGTTCTGTTGGATCATACTGTTGGATTAACTCACCAGTGGGTGTTTTATTGGATTTCAAGGGATTTAGCATTTGAGATATTTTTCATATTCAATACATTTTGTTTGCACAGCAGTCAAGCTAACAACTTGTTCTGCCCAAAAAATACAGGAAGGTCTCCAAATTTAGTAAATGTTAAGGAGCTGAGAACGTCTGGAGATTGATAGCCCACCCAAATGTCTGACTGGGCTTTCAGTAATGAGGAGGAAGTCCTGTGTTTGAAAGATTTTATCTTATTTCTTCAGTTGTCTGCATGTCTCTTGTTTTATGGCACATTGGAAAAGGAATCTAGTTTTTAAACTTCGCAAACCAATCAGCATCTCAGTGTTTAAATAAAAAAACACACTGAAGCACAAGAGAGACAAACACAGCAATTATAAATCATAGTGTCAACAGCGGAAGATAGGGGAAACAATGAAAACAGCTTATTTCTTTGAAATAAGAAAAACAGCAGCAGTTCTGTTTTATATGAGTTGTTTTTGGATGTGTTCTTAGGTTCCTGTTCAGCATTTCTGAGCTTTCCCATGATCGGGTGTCCTTCGGTCTTTCAAGCAAATGATGATGCCTACAACAAAGTTGCTTTTATGTCCATCTTCTTCATGATCTAGATAACATTCCTGATAATATTTCACTCTGAGAAATTGAAGATCAAGCGGGGAGAAAATACTGCATGTGAAAATATAGCCAGTGCTTCCCTCCCTGGATTCCTTAGTGCAAAGCCAGCTGCTGTTCTCCTGCGAAGATTCCCCAGAGTGGAAGAGGCAGGCAGCCACTCTGGAGATGCTCGTTGGTTCATATTGATTCCTGCACATGATTCAGCAGCAACAATGACACAGTTATGGCATATACACAAGTGAGTATAACACCCAGTAATCGTGGATATTAAGTCAAAGCATACTCAGATGCTAGGTTACAATGGCTATATTGTTTAAACCCAGATGCCGAAAAAGTGGAAGATAAGGACAACTATTGTTAGGTGGTCACTGGATGTTTGGTGAGGAATAGAAAGGGGGTCCAGAGAGAAGGCATAGGTGGAACATTCAATTAGGGAATTTTATATTACAAAGTTTAGTTGGAGATACCATTTTAAATTCTTTGGAATCCACTGGTTTTTACATATACGTAAAGAGGTATATACTTATGAATGAAGGCAAATATACGTGTCCCAGGATAATGATGCAAAATCAAATTTGGGTCCATCACTAGGACCAGTGATTTACTCCTCTGAGTTTTTGGCCTCATGCTGGAGCCCATTTTCAGGGAATTTCTCTCCTGAAATACATGCTTTGGGCTGTTCTGTGAGTCGTGTTTATGCAGTGCCTTCCTATTAGTTGATTGGTGTGTTGGTGGCGGGTGATTGGCTGTCATTTCCTTAGGCTACCAAGCCCTTGGCTCCTAAGTATTTGATAGGTTGGTGGTAAATCAGCAGGGAAATGATTGAAGCCTGGGAAATGGGCCCCTTATCAGTTTATTTTATTTATTTATTTATTTAGTTATATTTATATACCGCCCTATTCCCTGAGGACTCAGGGCGGTTTACAGGGAATTAAAAATCCAAAATACAAAAATTAAGAACCAAATTAAAAAATATTAAATTAACCCTGTAGTCAGTTAAAAAGAACCCCAAATTAAAAATTCCTCCTCAGTCTGGGCCCGAGAGCTCAAAGAGCCAGGTCTTCAGGCCCCGGCGGAATGATCGAAGGTCGGGGGCAGTTCTCAGCTCCACCGGCAGCTGGTTCCAGAGGGCAGGCGCTCCCACCGAGAAGGCCCTATCCCTGGGTGTCACCCGCCGGCAGTCTCTTACCGGCGGGACCCTGAGCAGACCCTCCCTGTGGGAGCGCACTGGGCGAAGGGCATTTGATGCCGGCAGCAGGTGTTCCCTCAGATATCCCGGACCCAGGCCATGTAGGGCTTTATAGGTGATAACCAGCACCTTGAATTTCACCCGGAGGGCAACCAGAAGCCAATGCAGCTCACGGAGTAGAGGTGTTACATGGGAGTATCGGGAAACCCCCATTACAACTCGCGCGGCCGCATTCTGCACCAGTTGAAGCCTCCGAGTGGTCTTCAAGGGCAGCCCCATGTAGAGAGCGTTACAGTAGTCCAAACGGGAGGTCACAAGCGCATGAGTAACTGTGCGTAGGGCGTCTCGGTCCAGATAGGGACGCAACTGGCGCACCAGGCGAACCTGGGCAAAAGCCCCCCTGGTCACGGCTCCTATATGGTCTTCGAAATTGAGCCGTGAATCCAGGAGGACGCCCAAGTTGCGAGCCCTATCGACGGGGGGTAACACCTCACCCCCCATCATTAAGGATGGAATAACTTGGTTAACCCGAGATGCCGATATGCACAGCCACTCAGTCTTGGCGGGATTGAGACGAAGCCTGTTTCTCCCCATCCAGACCTGAACCGCCTCCAGGCACCGGGACATCACGGAGAGGGCATCACTGGGTTGGTTCGGGGTGGAAAGAAAAAGTTGGGTATCATCAGCGTACTGATGATACCCCACCCCAAAACCACGAATGATCTCGCCCAGCGGCTTCATATAGATGTTGAACAGGAGAGGCGAGAGAACCGACCCCTGAGGGACTCCACAAATGAGAGACCTCGGGGCGGATCTCTGCCCTCCTGTCAACACCGACTGCGAGCGGCCCTGGAGGTAGGAGGAGAACCACCGTAAAACGGTGCCTCCCACTCCCAGCCCCCTGAGACGCCGCAGTAAGATACCATGGTCGATGGTATCGAACGCCGCTGAGAGATCTAATAGGACCAGGACAGAGGAGCAACCCCTGTCCCTAGCCCTCCAGAGATCATTCACCAGCGCGACCAATGCCGTCTCCGTGCTGTGTCCGGGCCTGAAGCCCGATTGGTACGGGTCCAGATAATCAGTTTCCTCCAGGAACAGAGGGAGCTGATGCGCCACCACACTCTCAACAACCTTCGCCAGAAAGCGAAGGTTGGAGACTGGACGGTAGTTGTTTAAAACAGCCGGGTCCAAAGCAGGCTTCTTGAGAAGGGGTCTCACCACCGCCTCCTTCAAGGCGGCAGGAAAGACACCCTCCTTCAAGGAAGCAGTTATTACTGCATGGAACCAGCCTCGTGTTCCTTCCCGAGCCGCATAAGCTAGCCAGGAGGGGCACGGATCCAACAAACAGGTGGTGGTGCTCAGTCTCCCCATGATCCTGTCCACATCATCAGGGGAAACAGGGTCGAACTCATTCCAGATAACGTGCTCAAGACCGCCTGATTCCTCCACATTAGACTCTGCCCAGTCAGAGTCCAAGCCGGTCCGGATCCGAGCGATTTTGTCCGCCAGATGATGACTAAACTCCTCGGCTCGTCCCTGCAAGGGATCCTCTCTCACCTCCTGATTAAGGAGGGAGCGAGTCACCCTAAACAGGGCGGCCGGGCGATTATCTGCGGACGCGATAAGGGCGGCAAAGTAGTTAGACTTCGCCGTCCTTATCGCCGCAAGATAAGACCTTATAAAGGTTCTTAACTGCAATCGGTCGGATTCGGACCGGCTGGATCTCCAACCGCTCTCTAGACCTCGTCTCCGCCGCTTCATCTCCCGGAGCTCCACAGAGAACCATGGGGCCCAACGGGATCTGCGTCGGGTCAGAGGTCGCATGGGTACAACGCAGTCGAGTGCCCTGGTGGCTGCCGTTTCCCAGGCCTCCACCAGGGCATCGACTGGGCTGTGGGTAAGGGTGATAGGTATAGGCCCAAGCGCCCTTTGGAACCGATCTGGGTCCATTAGGCGCCTGGGGCGGAACCACCTGGTCGGCTCCGCCGCCCAGCGGCGGGGGATGGCATGACGGAAAACTAGCCTCAGGAGGTAATGGTCTGACCATGACAGAGGGGTGATGGACGGAGAACCCCCTCCCAGATCATCCAACCACTGTCCAGACAGAAACACCAGGTCAAGAGTGTGACCCCCCTCATGAGTCGGGCCCTCAATAACCTGGGTCAGGCCCATGGCTGTCATGGAAGCCATGAACTCCCGAGCTAACTCCGACGACCCTCCCAGTGATGGCAGGTTGAAGTCACCCAGGACTACGAGCCTGGGGAACTCCACCGCCAACCCTGAGAGGGTGTCGAGCAGCTCGGGCAGGGCTGTTGCCACACAGCTGGGCGCCAGGTATGTAAGCAACAAGCCCAACTGAACCCGAGGACCACACCTCAAGAGGAGTTAACGGGAGTGCTGATTTACCTATGGCAAGAAAGGTCGCAAGATGGAGCAAAATTCACTTAACAAATGTCTTGCTTAGCGACATAAATTTTGGGCTCAGTCTTGGTCGTAAGTCAAGGACTACCTGTATTACATCAAACAATCTAATACCCAGTGGAAAACGTTACTGTTCTAAGCCAACAACATGGAGTCATATAGGCTGGAGCCAACAACATGGAGTCACATATTCATATCTCTAACCAGTGTATCTCGGACATTACCACAGGCATTCCTTATACTGCATACAGTATGCATCCTTAAATACATTAATCAAGGGTATATTGTACAGCTTGTCTTGTTCCTTGCTGAGGGTTGAATCTTTTACTATGTATTCGTTTAGTCTCACACAATCTTTCCTTCCATCCATACTTAATACTTTCAGCAACCAAACTTAATTTTTACACAAGTTGTGCCTATTCAGTTTAGCATACTCTTTCTCTAAATCAAGAAATGCACAATCAGCTTTCTTTCATCGGTTTCCTTAAAACCTCTGAGTATGTTCTAAAAAAACTTTAGGAAGCAGTTTGGAACATCTCTCTTTTTTTTCTAGAGGTGTTAAAAGAAATATAGTATCCATCAAACAATGAAGGGCACCGTGTTTGTGTGTGGTATTTTTTTGTGGAGGGGTGACATTATCCAGTATTGGCGTTTGGCAGGACACACAGATCTTTTTTACATTGAGGGAAGGAGGGTGTTATCTTTAGGATCATCATTCAAAATGAATGTATTCAGAAGTATATTTTCTCATAACTGTTTCAACTTGTCCATACTAAAAATCCCACATAACAAAATGCAAACCCGTACAAGGAGAAAGAAGATTGCCAAGGGTAGAAAGGAAGAGATCATAAGCAAGAGATCAGTTGCACAGTTTTCACTCAGGTGCACTTTTCAACTAATATGCTAACCTAAGACTGCAACTTCTTGAATCCTATATATCCACCCTCCACAGATTTATGGCCTGGCTTTATTTCTTTGTTTGTTTAGCAAATTTATTAGGCAGCCTATCTTAATCAAATAACACTGGCCAGCTAGCGAAACATAAAACATAGTTGTAAAAAGAGTAAAACAACAAAAATAAAACATGCTTGGTAAAGATGTCTGTTCTTCACCAAAACTAACAAACAATGCAGAACAAAACACTGGCTCCACTAAATACCCTATCTAGTCTGAGGGATAGTATATCCTGGCCACAATAAATAGCAGTTATGTTGTCTATATTGTTGTTCAATAATTGGATTTGGCAGGATTGCTGTATAACATCAAGTTCTTTCTTGCACTGTAGGCACACAAAGGACAGCTATCAATGTTCCTTGAAATAATGTGCCCACAGAGCTTGATTTTTTACATTCTACTGCAACTTTTATGAACATATACAATACCCTAAGAGTGAGAGCTTACCATTCTCTAGTCACAACTCCAGTCACCACATTAGAAAATGTGATCCCTTCTAGATTTTTTTTCCAGCCCTCAAAGCCCTTGAAGCCATAGAAAAATCTCCTGGGCATCTATCTAGCGGACTTTCCTTGTCTTCATTTTGTGGGCTGGGTCTATTGCCCTGCTTGAGGGATGCCTCAAACCATATCCCTCGTAAGGTGACATCCCATTCACATGCCCATGAGTATTATGCATTCCTGTGAAATTATTTATTTATTATTTATTTATTTGTAAGTTCACAGTGATGCTCCCAATAGTGTGTTCAAAGCTCTACCCTTTTCTATATTCATGTGACATTAACATACACACAAAAGGGTGGAGTTCACATACTTTCATACTTTCTCCTATTTCCATATATACTCCCGCAGACACCACTGAGTAATTCTCAGTATGAAGGCAGCAAATGAGTTGAGCAATTTGGGTTTACTTTTGGAAACCCAGGATCCACCTCTACCATGAATGTAGAACCTTTCACAAAATCTTTTCATTTCAATAGCAGGATGTTTAGTGAAATGGGTGATAGTGACTGGCCTCATCTATTAAGGTTACCATTATGTGAAAGGACCCTCCCCAGAGCAACCATTTTGTCATGTTTCCAATAAATTGGCTTAACGTTCTAATTGTGACCGTCAGATTAAAATGATTTTAAACCTCTGCCATATGTGATGTTTGATGCTTACTCAGGATTTGGGTGATGGATTGACTTTACTGAGTCTTGAGGGCATAAGCTTGGCAATTAATAGCATTCTGGTATGAGAGAGAAGTTCCTTGAGGATGGGCTCCAACAAGACTCGGAAAGGTCAGAAGACTAAACATGTGGTCCCAGTGACTGACACAGACTGGATCCGGCAATTAATAGCTTCCTGTTGGTTATGCTCCCAATGGTTATGTATGGCAATATCATGAAGTAGAAAATCTCTTTCTTTTCTTTTTTTTGTAGAAGCCCAGCCCTTTTTGTTTCTGGTTAACTGTATGTATATACAGTGTGTGTGTGTGTGTTCTGTCTGTCTGTCTATATCTATCTATCATCTATCTATCTATCTATCTATCTATCTATCTATCTATCTATCTATCTATCATCTATCTATCTATCTATCTATCTATCTATCTATCTATCTATCTATCATCTATCTATCTATCTATCTATCTATCTATCTATCTCTATCTATCTATCTATCTATCTATCTATCTATCTATCTATCTATCTATCTATCTATCTATCTATCTATCTACATACACATATATATGTAAGTGTATATGTACAGTGTATATGTATATGTAGTATACACACAAGTGGCACAGTATCCTAGATGTGAAGATGCTTGCCTCACACTTGGGAGGTTGAGAGTTCAATCCTAGGCAGTGACAGATGTTTCTCTATTAGGGCGCAAAGAGAAAATATCTGCTGCAAATTCCTTGTAGGCATCAGGAAGGGCATCTGTCCAGTAAATGCTCGGCTCCATTCAGTCACCCTCACTTCACCCCAATAAAAGGGATTACAGGGTCATAAAAAGAAAAATATGTACTACACACACACACATACACAAACACAAACAAACACACAGTATACACAAACACATTCTGTGTGCATACATCTAAAGAAATATTTGCTACGCTAACAGTTCACAGTGCAATGTAGTAAGATAGTATGGTACAATTTTATTAAAATATCTGGCTTACCGGTAATTACAGAAAAATAAAAGGATTTATGAATTTTGTCTGAAATCAAAAATATAAAGCAAGACCAACAATGGTACAGCTTACGTAGTAGAAATTGTTATCCACAATGCCTGCTTTTTTTGTAAAAAAAAAAGGTGCCGGAACTCACAAACGTCATACAACCCGCCTTGCCTACCCTACAAGGTTCCATCCAAAAAAGGTGCCAGAACTCCGTTCTGGGCGTTCTATGACAAAAAAAGCTCTGAGAAGGAAAAAATAATCTCCAGTGATTACTGACCAATGGAGAGCATCAAACACCAATTAAACTCAATCTTCTAAGACAGGCATGTCAAACTGCTGGCCCATGGGCCAGATGCATCACGATGAAACCGCGCCCTCCCCATTGCCGGCAATAGGGAAAATGTCGTGATACATCGCGCGACGTCACATGACGTCGTGAGTTTGACATGCCTGTTCTAAGAGGTGAGAATGTTCCTCAGAAAAATTTGATTAAAATAATTAAATAAACAATTAGCAGTAGCTTTTGTGAGTTAATACATATGGAAAGCCATCACCCCAAAGCACCTCAAGAGTTTATTTACCAAAGACTATAAGGAACAAACATACATGTTTATCACAATACAAAACACAGAATAACAGAGTTGGAAGGGACCTTGGAGGTCTTCTAGTCCAACCCTTGCTCAGGCCTATACCGGCTTAGACCAATCTCTTCCTAAAAACCTCCAGTGATGCAGCACCCACAACTTCTGGAGGCAAGTTGTTCCACTGATTAATTGTTAATTGTTGTAGTTCTATTTTCTTGTTCCCTTCTTTGGTTATACAGAATCTAAAATGCTTTCTTAGTAATCGTAGATATTTCTCATCTGAACCACAGAGTGTGATCAATATCTCTACCCCAGAGCAAAGAGATGAATTATAGGTTTTATTAAACATAATCCATTACTTCATTTAAAAATAGTTTTTCCCCATGTTTGGGAAAAGTGAAGTTAACCGAGTCAGAAAGTGTCTTCTTATAAGTTTACAGTTTACTGGAAGATCCTGATATCATCTTTCATTATTGGGGAAATCTTTTTTATTTTATTTTTGGATTATTTTTTTTAATCTCACCTTGAATATTTCTATAAATTACTTCAAGACAGCAAACATACCTACTACAGATAGTCCTCGACTTACAACTACAATTGAGCCCAAAATTTCTGTTGCTAAGCGAGACATTCTTTAAGTGAATTTTCTCCCTTTTTTTATAACCTTCCTTGCCACGGTTGTTAAGTGGACCACTGTAGTTGTTAAGTTAGCAACACAGTTGTTAAGTGAATCTTATTTTCCCATTGACTTTGTTGGCAAGAAGGTTGCAAAAGGTGATCACATGACCCTAGAACACTGCAACCATCCTAAACATGAACCAGTTGCCAAGCCAGTGAATTCTGATCACGTGACCACAGGGAATGCTCCAGCAATCGTAAGTGTGAAAAACAGTCGTCACTTTTTAAAGTGCTGTTCTAACTTTGAACAGTCACTAAATGAACTATTGTGAGTCAAGGGCTACCTGTTCTCCTTCCTTCTCTTATTTTCCCTACAACAACAACTCAGTGAGGTGAGGTGGGCTGAAAGAGAATGGCTGGTCCAAAACAGAAGAAAGGTCACAATTTAATTTGATGGCTGCTTTGCTTAACAGTTGAATTGCTGGTCTGAACTGTAGTCACTAAAAAAAGAGTACCTGTACTTATGAGTCAGTTTTTTGTCCGCCTGTAAGAAAATTGGCATCTAGTCATGCCGGCCACATGACCACGGAGATGTCCTCGGACAAGCGCTGGCTCTTCGGCTTTGAAACGGAGATGAGCACCGGCCCCTAGAGTCGGAAACGACTAGCATGCATGTGCGGGGGAACCTTTACCTTTTTAAGAAAATGAATTGAAACATGCACTTCATGTTTTAGCATTATAGAGGTACCCAGTTACAGTTTACAGCAAAAGTAATAAAAACGCAAATAATAAACTGAAGCTTTAATACTACAAAAATATAATTAAAATGAGAATAGAAAGCAATTATATAGTACCTATCCAGGCTGATTTGCACTTTCAGATGTATTCCGCTTCACTCGCAGCTTGACAAAGAGAAGGGAGGAGGTGGGATGGAATGCAAGGGTGCATCGCCAGTTCCCATGAGACAGAGCTCCAGTCCAAGGACACATCCAGCATGTGTTCTAGCATGGCTCGCTGGTTCCCATGACAAAATGAACAGATGTGATTGGTGGATGTAATGGACTGTGGGTGGTCCATAGGGAAAGGGGAAAATTGACTATGCTAGCTTTTGCATGGGAAACCCAGAGTTGGTTTCACTTCTTCTGTGCCATATGATTTATTCAGTAAAGTTCATACTATTGGTAAAATAATGTCCTAGGAGTTTCTTTTGTTTGGATCCACCAACTGGACAGTTGACATTACCCAATTGTTATTTCCCAGCTGAGTCTGAATTTGCTGTATTAAATTTATAGTTATTAACTATTGATAGGTGATTATCAATAAAATGTATTTTGAGACATCAAAGCAGAAGATGTGCAGGGCATTTAAAAAGAAAACAAATGCAACTCTCCTTTTTCAAATATCTGTCACTATAGCTATAGCTGTGAAAAAAATGCAGGCTTCCTGAAACAAAAATGCCTTGTGAATGATATTATATTTTGCCTGGACAAAGTCCCAGGGATGTACATACCTTCCAACAAGCCTGCTGTTCAAACAGTTTCAAAACGGAAGAAGACGCATGCTGTTCTCCATATAAAAAACAGGAAGTGCATCCCATGGTTAATGCGGAGAGTATAAAAGACAGAACAGTATAACTCCTTTATTAATAAAACTGCCAACAAACAGTGGGATGTATTAAGAGGCACTCAAGAATTATATTTTATGACTTAAGCCTTTGTGATAATACACTTTTATTAACTCCTTCATATGCAGACCCAACTGGCTGCAAAACCAATTATATTGCTCTGTCATAGGACTAGGTAGAAAACAGCAGTAAACATGAAGTCATCTCTTTCAAGTAGTACATTATATAATCCAGTCCAATAATTTCCAGCTATCTAAATCATCTCAATGCAGTATCATTACAGGGTATTTTTCTAGAATCTATATACTACTGAAACTATTGTGCCCGTTTGATGCTTTGCAACCTTCAGATGGGCAGAATGCCGCATCATAGGGCAAAACTTTATCAACAATGATACCTCAAAAAGATTAAGTTAACTAATGCCAGCACACATTACTCCCCAGGGAATAGAATTTGGGAAAGCTCTGACTCCTTTAGTGCTGACAGACTGTCGCTATTTCAGCACCACCACATGCTTCTGCATTTAGCTGCAGTCACATGATCCTCGTTCTCCACATTCCCTGACAACTTCCCAGAAGTCCATGGGGAACTCAGAAGGAACTGTTATGTTTGCCAAAACTCCTTGCAACCTTCCCACCAGCAAAGTCTTATTTGTGGGAAGTTTACCATGAAGAAAGTCAACAGAGAAATGTTGCACCCTCTGCCATTCCTTCTGTGCTGGCACCATGCTGGCCACTCATGCATCCCTTCCTCCAGTGGTGGGATTCAAATATGTGAACAACCAGTTCTCTGTGTGGATGCCGCTTCCGGAAGTCCATTCTGGGCCTGGGCAACAAAAAATTAGCTATCGGTTCTGCTGAAGTGGTGCAAACTGGCTGAATCCCACCACTGCCTTGCTCCCTCCCCCACCTGGCAGCATTCACTTATTTGCATGCTGGGAAGGGAAGGGAAGGAAGGATTTCACACACATTCACTGCCAGCTTCCCACAAGCAAACCCAATGGGGAAGCCAACGGGGAGTGAGAAGTCGCTACCACTTCCACTGATTCTTTTTGCTCACCTTTGGTCATTTTGTTTCTCTGTTTAAGTAAGGAAACTTTAGTTTCTTTACTTAAATGATCCAATGGCTCACAGGTTTGCTAATCCCATTTAAAGTGTGGGTGCCATGGAGGTTTCTGAGCTTGGTTGTTTGCTTGCAGACATTTCAATACCCAAGTAGGTAACAACATCAGTGCTAGTATGTGTGTGGAGAGGGGAGGGCTATTTAATTATTTTGTTTGAAGATGCGGCTTGGTGGTCTGTTTCATTTTTCTGGTTTTCTGGGTTGCTGCAGTGCATTCGTATTGCACAGTGTTCTTTCACAGCTCCTCTTGTGGGAGGTTGGATGGTTACTTTGGCAATGAAACCCCTGGTTAGTGTGGCTTATTTTTCAATAGACTTGTCTTTCTAACTTGCTGCCTGTTCATCTGCTGATGAGGATATCCAGCAGAGATGCTGTTGTTGTCTTCTTCTCTTGTGAATGTTATATCATTTGCATATAAATTCTAGTTACTGAGCAGTCAGAGTAGAGAGATCCTCATATTTACAACCATCACAATATCCCCATGGTGATGTGTACAAAATTTGGGCACTTGGCAACCAGCATTTAATAATAGTAATAATTATGAAGTTGGAAGGGACTTTGGAGGTCTTCTAGTCCAACCCCATGCTCAGGCAGAAAACCCTATACCATTTCAGACAAATGGTTGTTCAATCTCTTAAAAACTTCCAGTGTTGGAGCATTCAGAACTTCTGGAGGCAGGTTGTTCCACTGATTAATGTTCTAACTGTCAGGAAATTTCTCCTTAGTTCTAGGTTGCTTCTCTCTTTGATTAGTTTCCATCCATTGCTTCTTGTCCTGCCTTCAGGTGCTTTGGAGAATAGCTTGACTCCCTCTTCTTTGTGGCAGCCCCTGAGATATTAAAACACTGCTATCATGACACCCCTCGCCCTTCTCTTCATTAAACTAGACATACCCAATTCCAGCAACCATTCCTTATATGTTTTAGCCTCCAGTCCCCTGGTCATATTTGTTGCTCTTCTCTGTACACTTTCTAAAGTCTCAACAGCTTTTTTACATCGTGGTGACCAAAACTGGATGCAGTATTCCAAGTGTGGCCTTACCAAGGCAAAAACTGATATTTGTTTCTACTGTAGTTAGCAAGGATTAATGTTTCATGCTTTTAATTACTGAACAAAGCTTTTATTTTGAACAAACCTGCTGTTTGATGTAACCAACTAGTCTTTAATGCAACTAAGGCAGGGGTAGGCAACCTTGGCTCTTTTATGACTCGTGGACTTCAACTCCCAAAATTCCTGAGCCAGCCATGCTGAGGAGAAAGGGAGAGGTTTCCATGCTGAGCCATGCTGGCTCAAGGAATTCTGGGAGTTGAAGACCACGAGTCATAAAAGAGCCAAGCTTGCCTACCCCTGAACTAAGGCATTCCCAATCTTGGAACATTAAAAACTCCAAGTGGCAAAAGATTACATCAAGTCTGCACATCAAGAATTAAGTACATTCAAAGTTGCTTCAGTTGCTAGGCCTGTTGTTTTTTAGTATATACTATAATATATAGTAAAGTGTCACCTAACAATTAGAATGGAGAGCTATTTAATATTTCTATATCAGAAATCACATTGGTAGGACCCAGAAGTTTTTCTTGCTAGATGGCTGACCTACATGGCTTCTTTATATGTGTTTCTTTTACAAAACAAAGAGATTTTTGCCTAGTTAAATATTAGCTATTCTAACTTATTTTTATTGTAACTGTAATGTATTGGTTTTCTTGTATATGTGTAAGTGTTTGCTTATGTTGCACTGCTTGCTAATTGCTTGAATTCAGTTGCTAAGTGCTAGTTCACGTGTATGCTTGTAACAGTTGCTAGCCGGCCCAGACTGGTTGTCTCTAGCTGGCTAAGTAGGTCTTTGGGCGGGAAACCTATGCTTCAAACTTATTCATTGCCACCTATCGGCCAACCATATAAATAGCTGCGCAGCAGCTCCCTTGTTGGTTCTGTTATGTGTGACCTTCAATAAAGCCTGTTGCTGTTTTCAACCTTCCGTGTCACTCAATGCCTGCAAAGAACCGGCTGCACAACACTGGTGACGAAGGTGGGATGTGCTGCTTCATCGTAAGAGCCTGAAGTCACTAGGGAGTGAGACCAACACAGAGCCTGGTAGGGAACAGCGTTCCCCACCCCTCGGTCTGCCTAGGAAGCCACGCTGGAGACCACCCTACCATGAGGATCAGTCCCAGGGCCTACACAGAAGCCAGCAGCATGCGAGACATGAGCCGCAAAGACTTCTCACCATGGTGAAGGTTGGAAAGCTCGAAGAATTCAACGTGATCCACCCAAAGAGATGGTTGTCCTATATTTCCCACATAGAGAACTACCTGTGTGCAAATCAAGTCAGCGAAGATGGGCTGAAGGCCACAACCCTCCTCTGCATGTGTGGCCCAGCCACCTTCGATATTGCTGAGAACTTGGTCGCCCCAGCGCTTCTAGAAACCATCACATATGCTGACCTCAAGAAACTGTGTGACCATTTTGAGCCTAAGCTATTGGTGATGGCCTGGAGGCACACCTTCAAACAACGCAAACAACAACCTGGCGAGTCGGCAACAGAATTCATCGCAGTACTTTGTCAAGCTTCGTGACTCTGCAATTTCTCCGACCTAGAGGAGTGACTAAGAGACCGCTTAGTCTGTGGACTCAGGAACAGAGAGCTTCAACAAAAACTCTTTGTGAAGGAGACTCTCTCACTGCAAGAGGCCTTAAAGGGAGTTATGGTGGATGAAGCCGCCAGAGGGGCCGTGAAGGCATTGTGGCCCTTCAAAAGCACACCATCTACCGTCCACCATGAGGATGCCGAACAAGTGGAAGACACCAACTCCGACCACGAAGTCGACAAGATTAAGTGGCACCACGAAAGAGGAACGAGGCCAGCTGACAAGGCAGTTCTGTTCCTAAGGTGCTTGGGCTGCAGAGGTCGCCATCAACGTGTGGATTGCCATTTCAGGACAGCCATGTGCTGGGCGTGTGGAAAACCAGGCCACATCGCCGCCGTCTGTCGAGGTTGCCAGAGGGACCGCCAGTCGGACAAGACTTTCAGGAGAGGTACCAGGACCCCTGGGCAACACCGAGTTGGGTTCTGCTCCAGCCACCAGAGAATTTTTCGCACAGGTGCCCACCAACCTCTTAAACAGAGGCACATTTGCAGCCGTAGTAACAGATGGTTCAAGCTACGACCATCTAATATCCTATTTACTGACTTCCAGAATTCCAGAGTGGCGGTGAATGATGAGGCCACAGTTACGGTGAAGTTCAAGGGGTTTTCAGGCCTGCTAGATGTTATTGTGGTAGATTACCAATGAATGAGCCTCATAGGGCTTGATTGGTTCAATACATTGAGCATCCAGGTCACCAGCATTCACCAGACTCAAACAACAGATTTGTCTTCTGTCTGCAAGGAATTCGCAGATGTTTTCGGCCCAAGTTTGGGAGAGTACAAGGGCCCTCCGATAGCTTTTAAACTTAATCCCCAGGTCACGCCAATTCGGGTTAAACCCCGCCGTGTGCCATTTGCATTAAAGCATAAAATTGATGCAGAGCTGGACAAGCTTGTTAGTCAGGGAGTTTTGCAGCCCGTAGACAGTGGGGAGTGGGAGACCCCCATTGTAACACCACTCAAGGCCAACGGAGAGGTACGAATATGTGCTGACTACAAGTGTACCATTAACCGGGCACTACAGCAGCATGCGTACCCCATCCCAGTTGTCAGCCATATTCTGGCATCGTTGCAAGGAGGCTGCATGTTTACTAAATTAGCACAGGCCTATCAACAGCTGCTGGTGGATGAGGCCACGGCAGCCGCACAAATGATTGTTACGCACAGGGGGGCCTTCAAGATAAAGCACCTTCAATTTGGGGTAAGTGTCGCCCCAGGGATTTTTCAGGGGATCATGGAGCACACGCTCAAGGGCATTCCGGGTGTCTGCCCCTACTTCAATGATGTACTCATCACCGGGGAGTACACAGAAGTTCTGGCTGAGTGGCTTAGAGTCGTCCTTCAGCAGTTCTGTGCTGTGGGACTTAGATTAAGAAGAGACAAATGTAAGATTGGGGTTCCGTCCACAGAATTCCTTGGGTTTCGAATTGATGCTGAGGGCATCCATCCTGCAGAGTCAAAGCTGAAAGCGATTCAGCTGGCACCAAACCCTAGGTCCAAGGGAGAGCTTCAAGCCTTCTTGGGCCTCTTGAATTTTTATCATTCGTTCCTCCCCAACAAGGCCGCAGTGGCAGAGCCGCTACACCAGCTCTTAGACAAAAATTCCCCATGTCAGTGGACCAAGCTCCACGAAAGGAATTTTCAGGCAGTCAAGGCGTTGTCCTTGAACTCATGTGTGATGCATCCCCATACAGGGTTGTGGCTGTGCTGAGTCACTTGGCAGATGGGAGACAGTCACCCATCGCCTATTACTCAAGGACCTTGTCCTCAGCGGAGCGCAATTATGTGCACATTGTCAAAGAAGCCATGGCCATCATGGCTGGGGTTAAGAAGTTCCATGACTATTTATATGGGAGGCAGTTCACAGTCTTTACTGACCACAAGCCCTTGCTAGGCTTGTTCACAACGGACAAGCAGACACCTCAAATTTTGTCGCCACGAATGTTGAGGTGGTCTATCTTCCTTTCAGCCTACGACTACAGGCTGGTTCACAAACCTGGTAAAGAAATGGGCCACACAGACGGCCTTAGTAGATTGCCCTTGCCACATGTGGAGCCAAATCCGGCTCCAGCTGCACGCATATTAGCAATGCAAGACTTGCCAGAGTTTCCCCTACATGCGGGAGATGTCGCTGCAGAAATGGCAGCCGACAAAGTCCTAAGTCAAGTATTGGCTTGGATTCACACAAGATGGCTGGAAAATAACGAGGCCCCTGAGTTCCAGAGTTTTTTCAGTCGGAAAAATGAGCTTTCAGCTCACAAGGGGTGCATCCTTTGGGGTAGCAGGGTCATAGTCCCTAGTTCACTGAGGCCCAGAATTGTTCAGTCTCTGCACAAAGGCCATCTGGGCATCATCTGGATGAAGGCACTAGCGAGGAGCTACCTCAGGTGTCCAGGGCTAGATAAAGCTATCAAGGCTCAAGTACACAGGTGTTACACGTGTCAACAGTCCAGACCAGAGATACCGCAGGCCCCTGTCCACCAATGGGAGGAAACGCACACACCATGGTCAAGAATCCACGTAGATTTTGCCGGGCCCTTTCAGGGACAGTTGTTTTTAATAGTGGTCAATAGCCACTCTAAATGGTTGGAGGTGGTTCCAATTCCCAATATGACTACTGTGAAGCCCATCCAGGTATTGCGGTCACTGTTTGCAATGCATGGGCTTCCAGATGTCTTAGTCTCCGACAACAGAGCCCAGTTCACTGTGTCAAAATTCCAGGCCTTCCTCAGGGCCAATCTCATTAGGCACGCCACATCGGCTCCTTTTCACCCGTCGTCGAATGGGAAAGCAGAATGGATGGTTCACACAACCAGAGTCCCTTAAATGCATTACTACAGGGGACTGGCACCACAGGCTGGCCGACTTCTTGTTATGCCAACATACAACGCCTTGTACGCCTACAGGCAAGAGCCCCGCAGAGACGCGTTGGGGAAAGAGATTAATAGAAAAATTGGACAGACTGCACCCCGATAGAGTGGTCTCCAACACGGCACATCCAAAGTCACCTAGACATTTACAGGTGGGGGACCAGGTTTGGACTTGGAACTACGAGCAAGGGCAGTTGTGGGTGGCAACGGAAGTTGTTAAAGTGTCAGGAGCACTCTCCAACGAGGCGGTCCTGGAAGATGGGCGACTCATGCGCCAACATGTCAATCAGTTGTGCCGGCAACTAACAAAGCAGTCGTTGGCTCAGGACTCCCAAGGGGAGCAGACCTGGAGTCCACAACCTCACACTTCAGCAGAGCAGTTCAGATGCTCTGAGAAATTTTGTGCGAAAGAGAATGGGGATGGGGCCATAAAAGCACTTCTCTTGACCAGACCGCAGGGGCCAGGCAGTCACCCAATACCCAGCAGCAGCCATGCTGATTTAGTGGTACCGTTAGACTTTGGGCTGGGCCAACCGGGACAGGCCAGCCAAAGGGACTTGAGTTGTTTTGACTCCACTGAACCACAGAGCCCGGGTCTACCTAGCACTTCAGGCAAACCAGTAGACCGGGAGATTCCAGCAACCCCTCGATGCTCTGAATAAGCCCAAGACCCCCCCGAATACCTTCAAGATTTTGTAACCAAATGAATGTGTGTTCCATCCAGGGGGAAGGGGTGTAATGTATTGGCTTTCTTGTATATGTGTACGTGTTTGCTTACATTGCACTGCTTGCTAATTGCTTGAATTCAATTGCTAAGTGCTAGTTCACGTGTATGCTTGTGGCTAGCCGGTCCAGACTGGTTGTCTCCAGCTGGCTAAGTAGGTCTTTGGGCAGGAAACCTCTGTTTCAAACCTATTGGTCACTGCCTATCAGCCAACCATATAAATAGCTGTGCAGCAGCTCCCTTGTTGGTTCTGTTATGTCTGACCTTCAATAAAGCCTGTTGCTGTTTTCAACCTTCCATGTCACTCAATGCCTGCAAACAACCAGCTACACAACAGTAACTTAGTTCAGTGCTGCTGTTTAAATTTTGCCAAAAGCCATTAGACTTGATAAATGTGACTGCAGTTTATTTTCCCCCTGTAGTTTCTGCTAATAAGAACAATTCAAATGGCCATCATTTATAAAAATTTATATGGCTGCATTAAAATTTTGGTTTTAGAAAAAGAAAACGAAGTTTTGCTGGTTCCACCCAAAATTTATTAGTGGCAGAGACACATAAGGTACACATTATCATAATGTTCAGTCCCATTACTACTAACCTTTTCATTATAGAATAAATTACTAAATGCCAAGGTTTGAAGAAGCAAAAAAAAAGAAAAAAGCAGAGTCTGAATTCCTTTTTTTCTATGTTTAAGTAAGTTTGCTAAATTATACATGGCAATAAAAAAGCTCTTATCCCACAATTTAATATGGATGAAGTAGTCACATAGGATCCATATATCAGGGCCAAACAGAGTGGGATTAAGGAACAAGAGATAAAGTGGTTTTGTTCAGAACTTAGCATCTTTGCTCAGCCAGGCAGGCAACTCTCCCAAATATCTAATTCACCAAACTGCCACAAAAGCTGTTATCTCCCATTCAACAGAAGATCATCAAACAGAATAGATATGGCCTAAGAACAAAACAGGTGTTTTACAGAAGTTATTAATACCTTGGGTGGAGAGGGCAAGGCTAGATTTTTATGGCCTGTAAATTTGAGCTTAACTGAATCTTGTTCATCCTTAAACTAAATTGGTAATCCATCATCTAACCAATTTGTTGATTACCTTCCTATAGGTTAGGAATCCATATGGCTGAATCCATTTCTTGAAGGCTTCATCATAACTTGTGTTCCTTTGCCCAGGCAGAGAATAGAATAAAACAACAATGGATAATGCTAAACTAGGATGGAGTGATCACCTGTTTCTACTGTAGCACATGTTTCCAAATATTTATTGTATTCACTATTACTGCTTAGCCTTTACCAGGATTTTAGATCAAACTAAATTATATTTTCATATTAATAAGAATATTTTTGTTTAACCCAGTCTAAGCAAATAAGTATACAGCCCACAATACTTACCCACTGAAACCATTTCCAGCAGCAAACCAGGACACAAAGAATCTGTCTAATATCCTTACATTAGAGTCTCTCTCTATGTGGGGAGGGGATCTGGTTTGTTCTTCTTGGGACCCCTGATAGAAAGGGAATGGAATAATAAAGGAGAATGGGAGAATGACAGAAAAGAGACAACACTGAGGAAAAAAGTATGAGAATTTGAAAAAAAATGCTTGTATTATCTCTCAACCCCATCTTTCTTTAGGTTTGGCTAACAGCTATTTTCTGACTTGAACTTTATATCAAATGAAAAAGTATGAGAAACAGGGCTTTTTTTCTCATAGAACGCTCAGAACGGAGTTCCGGCACCTTTTTTGGATGGAACCCTGTAGGATAGGCAAGGTGGGTTGTATGACATGTGTGAGTTCCGACACCTTTTTCTTTTACAAAAAAAGCACTGATGAGAAACATATATGAAGTGCATTTTATGTTGTATTGGTTGTTGTAGTCAGATGTGGGGACAGAATTTGAATTGGGATTAGGCAGTATATGGGAAAGGTATTTACTATCCTGATGGAAACTGCTATTTTGAGTATGGTGGGAAAGTGCCAATAATGTCAGTGGCAGTCACTATCCTGGAATAAACATGAAGACACAGGATGGGAAGCAATTACACATTTCCCTTATTTGCCACTTTGGTTCAGAAATATAACCACTTTGGCTATATTTGATGCTTGGTCTACCTATATAGCACAGCAAGTTAACAATATAGGTAAAGGTAAAGGCTCCCCAGCACATGCATGCTGGTCGTTTCCAACTCTAGGGGCCAGTGCTCATCTCTGTTTCAAAGCCGAAGAGCCAGCGCTTGTCCGAGGACGTCTCCATGGTCATGTGGCCGGCATGACTAGACGCCAAAGGCACATGGAACGCTGTTACCTTCCCACCGTAGTGGTCCCTATTTTTCTACTTGTATTTTTACGTGCTTTTGAACTGCTAGGTTGGCAGAAGCTGGGATGAGTAACAGGCTCTCACTATGTTACGCGGTACTCGGGATTCGACCCGCCAAACTGCCGACCTTCTGATCAACAAGCTCAGCGTCCCAACCCACTGAGCCACCACGTCCCTAAGTTAACAATAGACTAAGACAAAATAAAGGATTATAGATTTTCCCCCACTACCAGACTTATGAAATCCAGTCATCCTTAGATCCAACACCATTGCAACTTAAAATGGTCATTGAATAAGTAGTCACTAAGCAAGGACTACTTATACACAGGCAGTGCATGTAATGTAAAACATGAGGGACTAGATTAGGGACAGATCGTGGTGGGGGAAAAATTGATTCATGTGATTGCTAAGAGGCCACAGTGACTTGATGGCACACATTAGCACACTGTTTAGGGCAATTCTTTGATGGAGCACAACAAGGAGGAAACTATTGCTTTAATGCATATCGCTAAGGATGAATTACAATAGGTTGGGAACTTTATGACATGGCAGAAAACAAAAATGCTATTAGGCCATGTTAGTAGTGTGAACAGATGTAGTTTAGAAAGATGCAACGCTTAAACTACTTCAAACTATAGAAGGAAAATTATATGTTTCAATTAATCCTTGCATAATGATAATTGTTATATGTGAACTGTACTTAAGACTGTGCAGTCATATGAATCTTCGAAATAAATAAATGAGCAAATAAGGCTATTATTTCAAATTACCGTAGATTTGCCTAACCATTGAGTGTAACCTCCAAAATCTTAATTAATTATTATGATTAAAGCAGAAAAACATAATTCAGGGATTATTCACTGATGATATATGCATAACTTTTCCACATTGCAGCCAAAAGCTGTATGACTCTTTTGTGTAAATGACTAGAAATGAAGCTGGCTTCCAATATCTCTTTTGGACATTCAACCCCTTCTTCTGCTTTAACCATAGTGGTTGGTTGGGACAATGCTGTGGAATACCTCTTTTTTTTGCACTCCCTACCCATCTGAGAAAACAAACACCAAGGCTTTTCCTCACCTGTTTTTCATTGGGGTATCCACCGACTGAACTTTGTACACTGCTGTTGGCTTCTGTTCATACTTGACATGTTCCCTTCTAGTTTGTCCACTTGTGGGTTAGTTAGGAAAAAAAAGCATTTCTTCTTTTACACTTTAGCAGAGAATTGTTAAAGAGAAATTCTAGTGTTTCTATATATTGTTGTTGCTCTCTATCAGGACTGTCATGACCTAACATATAGTGTGTGTGTGTGTGTGTGTGTGTAACCCAACCCCTTTACCCATGAACCCTCAATCCAAGAACAAGGGCATGCTGGGAAGCCAGACTCCATTTTCTTTAGCATTTGGAGGGAAGCAGAAGCACCAGGAAGAATCCAGCCTAATCTGTGGCACATGGACAAAACCAACATCCCATACACACAAGATCGCTGATAAGATTTAAATTTATCTATATTTGTTAATTGTTATGTCCAACAGTAACTCAATGCTGCTTATTTTGTATTTGGATTTTTATCATATGTATTTCTATTTTTTCCCCAGTTTCACCCATCCTGTTCCTTTAATAAAGCATTCAGATCTACACACATGGTCTGTTTTATCGGAGGATATGTGGATTTAGCTGCATGTCAAGCTGCACACACAGTAATGTGTTGTAAGGATGGAACAGTGAAACAGTGGCTACCCAGTAAGTGGAATCCAGGATAACGATTATATAGGGCTGCTACTCTGCCAATGCAGTTTCCTGCATACAGCCATACAGCAGTCTCTACACCAGGGGTGTCAAACTGCAGGCCCACGGGCTGGATGCGTCATCCCAAAACCGCACCCACTCCATTGGGTTCATTCAGTACATTGCACAAAATTATCATTTACTTAATAATCTCTTATTGTATAATCACAGTAGGCTTGTTAGGTACTAACTTGCTAAAACAATGATTTATAAAGAACAGTGATTGGGTGCACAACATACATTAAATCAAAACCATCCTGGCTTAGTATGAGCTTTAAATAAGGTCTCTATGGGCAAAAGCTAACTTGTCCTTTGCATGTTGAATTCTCATACTCTGGCCAATAAAGAGATAACAAAATAATTATAGTATACCTTTTAATAAGAACATCCATTTGTTCATAATCACATGGATCTTTGAAAACGAAATCTTGGAAAACTATGTCAGGAATATGGATTGAAGCACTTTATAGAAAGGCATGTTACAGCACGCTAGGTATCGGATAAACTTCAGTAAGTGTATTCTCACAAAATGTTCCATCCTTAGATTTAATTCACATTCTAATGGCGTAACATCTGCAAGTAGAATTATCTTGATAAAATCTGGTCAATCACTTTCCTGAATATACTTCTGTGCTCAGGCCAGATAATTCATATTCCAACTTCTTCATTTCAGTCCAATAGGATTATTTTAGTCAAGCCGCTACACTTAGAATGGTGACAGGCTGCATTAGTATCCATGCTGTGATTCACATAGGTTTTTTTTAATACACATTTGTGCTCATTATCTTAAACTTAACATAGAAGTGTGAGTATTTAGAGCTCTTGCAGTCAACTCCTGTAGACACCATCCATTAGTTTTTGAACCAGTTGAAAAAATGTTACTGACTCCATTGTTTAACACCATTCTGTAAGAGAAACTGACTTGGTGCTGCTTTCACATAGCTTTTCTGGGCCAAGTTCAAGAGAGAGATCGGTTGGATTTACCTAGCATTGTTTTCCTTCCCACCTTCTGGCAAGAAAAGCAAAGTTGGGCAAATGTTCAGCAAGTGTAAGCAAGCACTTAGAACAATGGGTACTGGCATACTGCCAGGGTTCTTTAACATACCTGCTTTGATTTTAAACCATCAACATTTACTTTTACTATTTTCAAATAATCACACAACAGTGAAGTACATAAAAGTGTCCTTCCTTCCATAATATGGCTTCCTCACTAAGGATTAAACTACGTATAACCAACCTTGTTTCCTCTGCGATTGCTGAAGAAAATTATATTCTGGCTGTTATTTCTGACTACAAGGACACATGCAGAACCCACGATCTACTTTGCATTCTTTTTCAAACATGCTAGTGAAAGAAGAGTCAATTTTGGTTGGAGGAACCGGACATTGAACTGTCATTGTTGGGATGAAAGCACAACAAAGCAGTAAAGGTGTTGTGTCTATAGATTAATTAAATGGGTCTTCCTTGAAGCGGGAAACTCCGAGTGCAATTATTGGCTGGTGTATTTTAGGCGGGAGTTTCTAGGCTGGGGATTGGCCACTGTTTGAATGTAGCAGACTATGTAAGGGGAAGTTAAACGGTTAACAGTCAGTTGACTTATGTGTGTGTTAATAAACATTCTTGCAATAAACCTCACGGTGTCGATCGTCTATTTGAACCTAACAATTGGCGAAATCGCTGAAAGAGTTCGATCCGCGATTTCCTGAGGACTGGGAAGAATATGTCGGCCAGGTCGAGGGGTTCCTGTTAGTAAACGGCATTACGGACGACCGAAAGAAAGCCGCAGCTCTCTTGACCATTAGCGGTACGCCCGTGTATCGGATCGCCGTCGGCCTGTGTCAACCGCTGCCGGTGTCCAGCGTCTCCTATGCTGACTTATTGGCAAAATTGAAGGTTCACTTCACGCCAAAGAGGTCTGAATTATTTTGGAGACGGATTTTCGAAAAAAGGAATCAAAGACCTGGCGAATCGATTACCCAATTCGTGGTGGCGGTGAGAGAGGCGGCTTTGAGGTGCAAATACGACAACCTCGAAATTAGGATTCGGGATCGAGTGGTGCTTGGCTTGCGGGACGAAAATCTACAAAATCGAATAATTGCTAAGCCAACGGGAGATCTGCAGGAAGTCCTCGATGAGTTACTGACTTATGAATCAACGGGAACGCGAGACCCCCCCCGCAACAGCCTGGGCGCTTCGGCCGAAATAAATCTTGAAAGCCATGTGGACAGCGGGGAGGTGGACCAGCAATGGGAGGCCGACATAGCCGAGATTTCCAGAAGATTCGGTAAAATGGCAGCCAGACCAACGCGCGCTGAAGGACCAGACCAGGGCCGGAGACAACAGCCACAAGCAGCACAAAGATCACCAAGGGACAGCCAGCCCAGACCGAGAGACTCGGACACCAGATGCGGTAGCTGCGGGGGTAATCACCCCCGATCAACTTGCAGATTCCACTCAGCAAAATGCAGATCGTGTGGAAAGACTGGCCACATCCAGGCCATTTGCCGCAGCCGGCCGCGAGACAACCAAATCCACGAATTGGACGTCTGGGCCGAAGGTAAGGTAACCGCTTGGGATCGTGGCATAGAGACCCCTAGACCTAGGGCACGACATTCCAACCACGGGGAGGGGGCGAGAGTCAACCACATAGGACAACAAAAAAATCAATCACATACTGAGGCCTAAATTAAAAATTATAGTCCAATTGCAAGGAATACCCTGCAAAATGGAGGTAGATTCAGGGGCCTCAGTATCAATAATTTCATGCGAAACCCTGAAGCACATTGAACGGAAAAGTGGTCACAAAATTCAACTCAAGCCGACCAAAATCCAGTTAGCCGATTTCCAAAAATCCCCCATAGCAATTAAGGGAAAAATCACCATTAGGGTTACTTATAAGGGGTTCAATGGGTCATTGGATCTGTTAGTGACCGAGGGCCAAAGAACTAGCTTGGTAGGCCTTAATTGGTTCCCTGCTTTAGGAATTTGGGTAGGGGGAATAAATACAATTCAAAGTAAGACCCTCAAATCTGTTTGCGATGAATTCGCAGACGTGTTTGATGGATCTTTAGGTAAATATAAAGGCCCCCCCATCAATTTTAATTTGGACCCTGCAGTAAAACCTATTAGATTGAAGGCCCGGAGGGTGCCTTTTGCCCTTAAACAAAAAATTGAGGCCGAGCTTGATAAGCTTGTAGGCCAAGGCGTATTAGAACCGGTCGAGGGTGGCCTGTGGGAGACACCAATCGTCACACCCCTAAAACCTAATGGGGATGTGAGGATTTGTGCCGATTATAAAGCCACTCTAAATTTAGGAATGAAAAAGCACGCTTACCCGGTCCCAACGGTGAAGCAGGTCCTCGCGACGATCCAGGACGGCGCCATCTTTGCCAAGCTTGACTTGGCGCAGGCGTATTTACAGCTTACCGTGTCTAAGGAAGCCGCCGAGGCCCAAACGATTGTTACCCACAAGGGGGCGTTTCGAGTTCACAGGCTTCAATTTGGTATTGCAGCAGCTCCAGGCATCTTTCAGGAGGTGATGGAGAGGACCTTAAAGGGCATACCAGGTGTATGCCCTTACTTTGATGATGTCCTGATTGCTGGAAAAACTGAAGAAATTCTAGCTGACCGGTTGGAACAGGTATTGGGGAAATTTAGAGCTGCAGGACTTAAATTAAAAAGGGAAAAATGTTTTATTGGAGTTAAATCAACAGAATTTTTAGGGTTTAGAATTGATGAGAAGGGCATTCACCCAACAACTGAAAAAATTAAAGCAATTAAATTGGCACCTGAACCAAAGAACAAGGCTGAATTACAAGCCTTTTTAGGATTAGTTAATTTTTATCATACATTTTTACCACATAAAGCTGCTATTGCTGAAGCATTGCATAGGCTTTTAGACAAGAAAACCCCTTGGAATTGGCAGGACAAACATAGAATCAGTTTTCAAACTTTAAAGGACATTTTGTCTAGCCATTCCACTGTTACACACTTTATTGAAAATAAGCCAATTTATTTAGCGTGTGATGCTTCACCTTATGGTGTTGGGGCTGTCATCAGCCATATGGATGACAAGGGTCATCAAAAGCCAATTGCGTATTATTCCAGGACGCTCACAAAAGCTGAAAGGAATTATGCTCAAATTGACAGGGAAGCCTTAGCAATAGTGGCAGGTGTAAAAAAGTTCCATGATTACCTGTATGGTAGGAACTTTACTATTTACACTGACCATAAGCCTTTGCTGGGATTGTTTACCACGGATAAGCAGACACCTCAGATCATGTCTCCTAGGATGCTTAGGTGGTCTATTTTCCTGTCAGCTTATTCGTTCTCCCTAAAACATAGACCAGGCAAAGAGATGGGCCATGCAGATGCTTTAAGCAGACTGCCTCTAACTAACATTGAGGGTGATCCTGCACCAGCAGGCCTGATTTTGTCCTTACACGAAATACCAGAGTGCCCATTAACCGCAAAAGACATTGCAGCGGCCACTAAGAAAGATCTAATACTCAACAGAATTTTAGCCTGGGTTCAAGGGGGATGGCCCAACAAAAATCCGGACCCTAAATTCACACATTATTTTAGGAGAAAAGATGAATTATCATCCCACTTGGGATGCATTTTGTGGGGCAGCCGAGTAGTGATCCCGGAGACTCATAGGAAGTCAGTATTAGCTGAACTACACGAAGGTCACCCGGGAATAGTACGTATGAAAGCTCTAGCTAGAAGCCATTTGTGGTGGCCTGGGTTAGACACAGCAATTGAAGAGTGCGTAGCTGGGTGTTATCTATGTCAACGTTCTAGGCCGGAACAGGCTCACACAACAACTCACAAGTGGGAGGTGGCTAGGAACCCATGGTCCCGCATTCATATTGACTTCGCAGGGCCATTTCAGGGCCTAACCTTCCTTGTTGTGGTCGACAGCTTTTCCCGGTGGTTGGAGGTTGTGCCTGTTAAATCAATGTCATCAGCTACAACAATTCAGGTTTTAAGGGGCCTCTTTGCCACCCATGGGTTACCGGACGTAATTGTCTCTCACAACGGGCCCCAATTCACCTCTGCTGAATTTCAGGATTTCCTCAAGGCCAATTGGATTAAGCACACGACGTCGGCACCCTTTCACCCTTTCCACCAATGGCTTGGCTGAACGCAACGTCCGAACAACAAAAGACGCTCTGAAACGGATCATCCGCGGAAACTGGCAACAGAGATTGGCACAATTCCTACTGTCACAGCATACTACACCGTGCACAGCCACTGGCAAGAGCCCGGCTGAAATGAGGTGGGGAAGAAGATTAACCACAAAGCTGGACAGACTTCACCCTGATAGACTACCCTCAGAAGCTGAGGCGGCTATACCAACCCGGTCTCTCAACATTGGGGACTTAGTTTGGGCCAGAAACTATGGTCCGGGGGACAAATGGGTACCGGGAGCGGTCATTGATGTCACGGGGCCGTTATCTTACACTATTGAGGGGGAAGGGAATAGAATAATTAAGAGACATATTGACCAATTAAGGAAAAGGGCCCCAGAAATTGTGCAAAATGATGTGGGCCAATACACACAGACTCAGGATGTCACATTCAATCCTGACCAGCCTAGCACAGCAACTATGGGGCAGGGAGTGATAGGAGTGGAAACACAAACCAGGCTACCAGACTCAGCGCCACCGCATGGCGATGCGGATTGGGAGTTGCTTCCGGTGGGTAGCTCTAGTGTATCTCTTAGACACCCCGTTCAACAACAACAACAAAACAAAACACAACAACAACAAAACAAAACTCAACAACAACAAAACACTAACATTGTATCATCAGAGCCCTTGCCCCAATCATCCGGGACAATAGCCAATGGCCAGACAGCAAATGAGACCGTTGCCAACAAAAGCAATAGATACCCTACTAGGGTTCACAAGCCACCAATATATTTGAAAGATTATGTTAATAAATAACATTAGTGGGGGGGAAGGGGTGTTGTGTCTATAGATTAATTAAATGGGTCTTCCTTGAAGCGGGAAACTCCGAGTGCAATTATTGGCTGGTGTATTTTAGGCGGGAGTTTCTAGGCTGGGGATTGGCCACTGTTTGAATGTAGCAGACTATATAAGGGGAAGTTAAACGGTTAACAGTCAGTTGACTTATGTGTGTGTTAATAAACGTTCTTGCAATAAACCTCACGGTGTCGATCGTCTATTTGAACCTAACAAAAGGAATAACCAGTAGTCCGGCATTGCCAATCGGTTGCTAAATCAAGCATGCTTCTATTGTACAATGACTGGTCCAAAACCTGCAGCCCACAATTAAGATGACTCTATTTGCAAAAACCTTCTGTTATGATAGAGCAATCCCACTGTTGAAGAGAATAGCTCGCCTCATAATTCCTTCTTCAGCCCTTGCCTTCGTATCCTTTATGATTTTTGATGCAGAGGAAAAAAGTGGAGATAATCTTCTCTATATTTAGGAAACAACCTGCTGGCAGAGAAAACAATTTCAAACTGGATCATATCCTCTGATTGTTCGTGTTCATAAAAACATACATACGTGTATTGGTCTACTTGACATGGTCTCCCTTTGAAGATCATGTGCAGATAATTCAGGGCTATAAATTCAGGTGGGATAATATGGGTTGAAACCATATTTGCAAATTCAAAACATGGGCAAAATGTATTTATTAAACATATTTATATGGCTGCCCACCTACCGAAAACTCGGAGTGGCAAAGAAATCAAAGCAACAATAGAATCCATGATATCAAACAAAGGGCATAACAAAAATAGCAATAATAGTCAAAAGCCCTTTAGAAATAATCTTAAACCATAACAACTGACAGACCTGCACCCATATCAGAGCTCCAGTAGCTCCCTGGCAGGAGTGCCGGAGAGTTGGAGGGGGAAGAGCCAGATCATTCCAGCCTTGCAGAAATCTAACAAAACAACATAATTCAGCTTCCCTTTCAACAAGTGAAGAAATATTTATTAGCTTGTTTGCCAATTGAAGCACTTTGGTATGGATTTTGTGCCAACCTAATTTGGAGAGAAGAGTCTTTATGTTTTAAAGTAATGGCTACATATAAATTTTTCACATAGAATGCACAATTTTACAAGCAGAAAAAAAAATTCTCCCTAGTGCAAGAACAAGATGTTTGCCCAGGAAATCCAGAGTAATCACAAAACTCTAACCCAGACATGTCAAAAACAAGGCACGGGGGCCAGATCCGGCCCGTGAAGTGGTTTCATGTGGCCCGCGAAGCCATCCTGGAAACAGTGAGGGAACAGCCCCCGCTGCCTGAGCTCTGGCCCAGGCCGGCCAGGAGTCAATGTACAATTCTGTGGTGGTCATCAATGCTGAAATACATTCAGTCTTAGCTCCACAAGGCCATCTGGAAACAGTGAGGGACCGGCCCCTGCCGCATCGGCCCCACCCCCTGGGTGCACGCTAGGGAGGTATCACCCCTTGTGAGGAATGAAGAAATGCACCATCGCCTGGAAGTGGCCAGCACATGGCCCTGCCTACTTTGGGCAGGCTAGGGGCTGGGCAGCGTTGTGCTTCTCTTCAGATTTGTGCCACCCGGCTCAGCCTCTCGGCGTTGTGAGGAGAGAGCCATGTGCTGGCCACTTCCAGGCGATGGTGCATTTCTTCATTCCTCATGAAGGATGACACTTCCCCAGCTGCGTTTCTTGCCTGTTTTTCTCCCTCCCTCATCTCAAATATTTTCCCATCATTCTGTTCTTAGGAAGGAAGGAAGGAAGGAAGGAAGGAAGGAAGGAAGGAAGGAAGGAAGGAGAGGGAGGGTCTGAGGGAAGTCCTGCCTTAGTCCTTCCCTGCTGCCCTTTCACCATCCCCTTGCCCCCTCCTCCTGGCCTAACCTGGGTGGTCTCCCATCCTATTGCTAAGGAAGCTTTGGAAACAAAGCCAGGTCTCCTCACATGGAGAGGAAGTGGGCCTCCCTCTTGACATTGCCCTCATACCCATCATGAGCAACCTGGCTAAGCAGAGCAAGCACAGCAGCTGGGCACCCCCTTGGGGAAGTGGGGGTGGGCTTAGTGCTGTGGGTGCTTGAGGGCTAGGCTGGGCATTTGACCTCCGCATCACCGTCCAGCCTCCCCCCCCTGCATGGCCTGAGAAGAACAGTGAGGCTCCTCCAGTGGACCATGCCTCGGCACTTGCCCCAGTCCCATCTCCTTGTGCCAGAGACCCTCAGATTTGTCCCACTCCTGTCCAGGCCCCTATAGGCACCATTGACGCGAACAATGTAGAGCTGGCCATGCCCACCCAGTAGGTCACACACACTCCAGCCACGCCCAACCAGTAGGCCACGCCCACCCTGGCCACACCCACCCGGCCCCTCAAGGGTAACCGCAATGCTGATGCGGCCCTCAATGAAATTGAGTTTGACACCCCTGATCTAACCTTTCTGAGAATGTATTTATTGATTTGATTTTTATCCCATTTTTATCACTTTATAAATAACTCAAGGTACAGAACATACCTAATAATCTTTACTCTTCCTATATTCCCCACAACAACATCCCTGTAAGGATGGGCTGAGAGAAAGTGACTGGGTCAGTCACCCAGATGGTTTTCATGGCTAAGGAGGGACTAGAACTCTCAGTCTCCTGGTTTCACAATTTGAAATAATGTGGCTTTTGATAAAATCACACAAGAGATTTCATTCCAGTTTGTATTGGTTGCAGGACAATGATTTCCATCTGGTTTCTTACTTAGATCCCAGCCATTCTCCATTTACAGGCCTACACCTACTATTAATTTATTTTAGAATTAGCCAGAACCATGAGTTTGGGCCAGGGGTATTCAAACTTGGCCCTTTTATGACTTGTGGATTGCAACTCCCAGAATTCCTCAGCCAGTGTGCCTGGCTGAAGAATTCTGGGAACTGAAGTCCACAAGTCATAAAAGGGCCAAGTTTGAAGACCCCTGGTTTAGGCAATGTGTTATAAAACTGAATTATTTAAGCTCTCACATTATCAGAATGAATCAAGTAGGAGCATTTGATATAGTACAATGGCTTGGTTGTAGTCTTGTCAGAGGGGGAAACCTCAACCTTCAGGATTGCATGTGGACTTCCATGTTACCAGAAGCTTTTCTGATGACAGTGATCAATATTTTATTTATGGGAAGCAGTGAAAAACTTTAAAGTTCTAGAAGCCATGAAACCCTTAAATAACATTCCTAAACTAACTCTCTCCCCTCCCCCCCTGCTCTCACTCACTCACACTCTCTCTTCTATCTAAACACACACATCCCAAGCTTGCATTTTACAGTTCAGAAAGTACCTTGTGCAAGATCACTCTGAGAAGAAAAAATGCCAGATCCCTGCCATTATATGACTTGGCTTAATACACTGTGGGCTCCAGGCAATTGTAGAACATAATTTATTTCACATCATCTTGGAAGAGGCTGATTTCAGAATAATAATTTTCAGGCCACCCTTTTATCTTTATTAAACTGGGTTCAGACACATGGCTGCCATATAACTGGCAAATGCATGATGGCAATCACTTTGCTGCTGTGAGCACTGAGAGTCCATCTGCAAGTCTAGCTGACTTCTGTGGGCATGAACCATCTTCAGGAGCAACAAAAGGTGGTCTCTGGAACACCTTGGCCAGAAAACCATTTACACCAAGGAGACACAAAACTCAGCCCTTAAGTCCCAGTACCCCTTTGGAAGATGCTATCATATCTCCACATTTTATTTAATAATAATAATAATAATAATAATAATAATAATAATAATAATAATAATAATAATAATAATAATAATAATAATAATAATAATAATAATAATAATAATAATAATAATACTTTGGAAGGGTCCTTGGAGGTCATCTAGTCCAACCCCCTGCTCAGGCAGGAAACACTATACCATTTCAGACAAATGGCTGTCCAGTCATGGAGCATTCCAGTGTTGGAGCATTCACCACTTTTGGAGGCAGGTTGTTCCACTAGTTAATTGTTCTAACTGTCAGGAAGTTTCTCCTTAGTTCTAGGTTGCTTCTCTTCTTGACTAGTTTCCATCCATTGCTTCTTGTCCTGCTTTCAGGTGCTTTGGAGAATAGCTTGACTCCCTCTTCTTTGTGGCAGCCCCTGAGATATTGGAACACTGCTATCATGTCACCCCTCACTCTCCTCTTCGTTAAACTACACATACCCAATTCCAGCAACTGTTCCCCATATGTTTTAGCCTCCAGTCCCCCAATCCTCTTTGTTGCTCTTCTCTGTACCCTTTCTAGAGTCTCGACATCTTTTTTACATCGTGGTGACCAAAACTGGATGCAGTATTCAAAGTGTGGCCTTACCAAGGCATTGTAAAGTGGTATTAGTACTTCACTTGATCTTGATTCTATCCCTCTGTTAATGCAGCCTAGCACTGTGTTGGCTTTTTTGGCAGCTGCAGCACACTGCTGGCTCATATTGAAGAAGACATGATATTGTTGCCATTACGGAAACATGGTGGGACGAAACCTACAAATGGAACACACAGCTAGAGGGATTTAAACTATTTAAAAGAAGCAGACTAAACAAAAGAGGAGGAGGAGTTGCTCTATATATAAGAAATAACTTTATCTCTACAGAAATAGAGCACAACAATGACGAAAACTGTAAACTTGAAAGCATTTGGGTCAATATAAAAGGGGAAAAAATGACATTGCCATAGGTGTATACTATAGGCCGCCCAACCAAGCAGAGGAAATAGATGAACTTTTTGCTAGTCAGCTAACTAAGGTATGTAAGAAGCACATCACAATAGTAATGGGGGACTTTAATTACCCTGATATCAACTGGGAGACAAACTCTGCACCATGTGGAAGATCAAACAGATTCCTGTCAAACCTAGCAGACAACTTTCTCTCCCAAAAAGTAGAGAAGGGAACTAGGGGATTAGCCATATTGGATTTAATTCTCACAAACAGAGATGAAACGATAGAAGGTGTCGAAGCCACAGGAACCTTGGGGGGAAGTGATCATGCAATATTGGAATTCAACATTCTGGAGGCACAAGCAATAGAACACAGCCAAACTAGAGTCTTGGACTTTAAAAGAGCTAATTTCAATAAACTTAGAGAGACCATGGGAAGAATTCCATGGATGAGAATCCTAAAGGGGAAAACAACTCAAGAAACTTGGGAAATTTTGAAAAGTGAGATAATAAAGGCCCAGTCTAGTACAATACCAACAAAGAAGAAAAATAACAGCTCTCAAAAGAAACCAGCATGGCTGCATAAAGAACTCTCTGATAAATTGAAAGATAAAAAGGACAAGTATAAGAATTGGAAAGAGGGGCACATAACTAAGTCAGAATATCAGCAAATAGCCCGTGCCTGCAAAGATGAAGTGAGGAAAGCTAAGGCTCAAAATGAACTAAGGCTTGCGACCAAAGTCAAAAATAACAAAAAATGCTTCTTTCAACATATAAAAAACAAGAAAAAAGTTAAGGAAATGATTGGTCCATTAGTGGGTGAAAGTGGCAAGAAGGTGACAAGCAATAGGGAGAAAGCAGAACTATTTAATTCGTTTCTTGCATCTGTCTTTACACCAAGGGAAAAAACAGTCCAACCTACCCAAACCAGTGCCATAAAAAACAGAATAGAAACGCAAGTTAAGATAGGCAAGAAAATGGTAAGTGAGCACCTGTCCAGCCTAGACGAGTTCAAATCACCAGGACCAGATGGATTACACCCCAAGGTTCTCAAGGAACTGGCAGACGTGATCTCAGAACCACTGAACTATATTTTTCAAAGATCCTGGAGCACTGGGGAACTACCAGAGGACTGGAAGAGAGCTGATGTAGTTCCCATCTTCAAAAAAGGGAAAAAAATAGATCCAGGAAACTACAGACCTATCAGCCTGACCTCAATACCTGGGAAGATTCTGGAAAAGGTAATCAAACAACAAATCAGCGAACACCTTGATGCAAACAAAGTCATCACTAAAAGTCAACATGGGTTTGTCAAAAACAGATCATGCCAGACAAATCTTATTACATTCTTTGACCAAGTGACAAAACTAGTGGACCAGAGGAATGCTGTAGATATAATTTACTTGGACTTCAGTAAGGCATTTGATAAAGTAGATCACAACCTACTACTTGATAAGATAGAAAAATGTGGGTTAGATAGCATTACCACCAGATGGATTCGTAGCTGGCTGACAGGCCGTACTCAACATGTGGTCCTCAATGGAACCGCATCTACATGGAAGGAACTGTGTAGTGGGGTGCCCCAGGGCTCTGTTCTGGGCCCAGTGCTCTTCATTAATGATTTGGATGAGGGGATAGATGGGGAACTCATCAAAGTTGCAGACGACACCAAGCTGGCAGGAATAGCCAATACTCCAGAAGATAGGCTTAAGATACAGAAGGATCTGGACAGACTCGAACACAGGGCACTATCTAACAAAATGAAATTCAATGGTGAAAAAAGTAAGGTTCTACATTTAGGCAGGAAAAATCAAATGCATAGGTATAGTATAGGTGGTACCTTGCTCAATAGTAGTAACTGTGAGAGGGATCTCGGAGTCTTAGTAGACAATCACTTCAATATGAGCCAGCAGTGTGCTGCAGCTGCCAAAAAAGCCAACACAGTGCTAGGCTGCATTAACAGAGGGATAGAATCAAGATCAAGTGAAGTACTAATACCACTTTACAATGCTTTGGTAAGGCCACACCTGGAATACTGCATCCAGTTTTGGTCACCACGATGTAAAAAAGATGTCGAGACTCTAGAAAGGGTACAGAGAAGAGCAACAAAGATGATTAGGGGACTGGAGGCTAAAACATATAGGGAACGGTTGCTGGAATTGGGTATGTGTAGTTTAATGAAGAGAAGGGTGAGGGGTCACATGATAGCAGTGTTCCAATATCTCAGGGGCTGCCACAAAGAAGAGGGAGTCAAGCTATTCTCCAAAGGACCTGAAAGCAGGACAAGAAGCAATGGATGGAAACTAGTCAAGGAGAGAAGCAACCTAGAACTAAGGAGAAACTTCCTGACAGTTAGAACAATTAACCAGTGGAACAACCTGCCTCCAGAGGTGGTGAATGCTCCAACACTGGAGGTTTTTAAGAAGAGACTAGACAGCCATTTGCCTGAAATGGTATAAGGCTTCCTGCCTGAGCAGGGGGTTGGACTAGATGACCTCCAAGGTCCCTTCCAACATTATTATTATTATTATTATTATTATTATTATTATTATTATTATTATTATTATTATTGTTGTTGTTGTTGTTGTTGTTGTTGTTGTTGTTGTTGTTATTGTTATTGTTATTAGTAAGCAATGTGGACAGATTCAATCAAAAGTAATGATGAGTTGAGAAGACCTGAAAAACCAGGATGGGAAAAAACCATCACAGAGAAAAATCTAGATACGTGATCACTACAAGTTAGGAAGACTTGATGCTACATCAGTCAATCTGTGAAAGGAAAAGGTAAATATGAAAGGACGTTGTA
The DNA here is from genome assembly GCF_964194415.1 of Vipera berus. Lineage (NCBI taxonomy): Eukaryota > Metazoa > Chordata > Lepidosauria > Squamata > Viperidae > Vipera > Vipera berus. Next base: position 292,351,627 of record NC_138202.1, on the reverse strand, counting down.
AATGCCTGAGTCAGCCAAGATCAGCGGGACTGAATCGAAAGAAATTCTCTCTTGTAAAGTAAGGGCGGACCAGAAACCACAAAAAGCAACGGACTTGCCTTTATTATTACAACTTTAACCCAAAGATGCTTTTCCACGAGGCAACTGGGCTTTCTTGTTTTCCTTTGAAGACGGGTTCCGCACCATCCAGTCAGAGCTGAAGAAGCTTCTTGGATGAGAAGCGAAACGTCTTCAGAGGAAAGCAAGAAAGTCCAGTTGCCTCGTGAAAAAGCATCTTTGGGACAGCTATGACCTGGAGGACGGAGAATCTCCATAGACATCACAACTTTCACATAACCCCAAATCCAGTTAAGTGTTCCCTTCTCGCAGCCTCCTGCGAACCGGACGCAGGTTCACCCGCTGTCCGAGCGCAGCTGACTCCAGTCTCTGGGCTTGGGAATCCTGAAGATCGCGCAAGTAGCGCAGTTTGCATCACGGAGGCAAACAAGTTCTTGGGAGACCCTTCGCACAGGACAAAGCGGGCACAAACGCGAACTCCGAATCTGAGCCGCTTTAGCTAGAAGCGGGGGGGTGGGGTGGGGGGTGGATGACGGTGTGGGGAGGGAGAGAGCGCTCTGACGTCTGCAAAGCCTCGGGTAGATTTCAAGTTGCGCGCCCAGGCGAAGGCAGAGAGGCGGCTCCCGCCGACACAGGGCCGGCCGAGCTCCTCCTTCTCTTCGCACCTCGGCGGTTCTATTACTGGCAGGCTTAGCCTTGACCTCTTCCGTCGTCGCCGGAGCGCCTCTTCGGCCGGACTGGAGAACATGCACTGCTTGCCGAGCCTGGTGATGACCCTGAGCGTCCTGATGCTGATCTTGGGGCTGCTGCACTTGGTGTTTTGTCACCGGCCCACGGGCTACGGGAAGCACGAGCCCCGCCAGCCAAACCCGGGGGGAAACCACGCCGCGGAGACCCCGCGCTGCACCCACCTGCCGGCCCGCTCCGCCTGGTTCCTCCAGGAGCTGCCCGCCTTCCTGGTGCCCGCGCTTCTGCTGGCGCTGCGCAACCCGCCAAGCTTCGCGCCGCTGGGCTGCAGGCTGCTGGGCGGCATGTTCTGCGGCCACTATTTCTACAGGTGACCGCCATAGAAGGAGGTCGGGCTGGAAAGAGGGAGAGGAGAGGCTCCCCGCGCTGCTTCTTTAAGCCGACGGGCAGCTAGATCATCTTCTTCTTCTTCTTCTTCTTCTTCTTCTTCTTCTTCTTCTTCTTCTTCTTCTTCTTCTTCTTCTTCTTCTTCTTCTTCTTCTTCTTCTTCTTCTTCTTCTTCTTCTTCTTCTTCTTCTTCTTCTTCTTCTTCTTCTTCTTCTTCTTCTTCTTCTTCTTCTTCTTCTTCTTCTTCTTCTTCTTCTTCTTCTTCTTCTTCTTCTTCTTCTTCTTCCTCCTCCTCCGTGGCGAATTCGCCTAGTTCTGTATTTGGGGCGCGCCGGGTGGAGAAGGTGGCAGTGGGGATGTCGAGTCTGCAAGGCGCTTTTTGCGCATCCTGATCCTTTAGGGGGCCGGGGGATCGGGCTTGAGACCCAAGGTTAAAGCGCCGGTTGCGCGGGTACGGAGCGTGGAGCTTCAAGAAGCCTCCTTCTTCTGCTCGGGAGTGGCGATCCAAGTTGGGACCGATTTGGAAAGAATTAAACTTTTCCGCTTTTTTTTTTGGACTGACTCCCCGCGCAGATTTTGGGGTGGTGGTGAAAGGAGCGGGACGTTGGTTCTTTTGCAGTTCTGCAAAAGGCGCAGAGATTTGGGAGGGATTCTTCGGGACGCAGGTGTACAGGATTGCAGCCTTAAGCTCAGTGGGAATTATGGGGCTCTTTATCGAGAGGTCGCCTTGTTCTGTTGTCTAGATCAGATTTTGAACTCTGTTTAGGCATGCGCTATTTGGGACCGGCGTACCGAGATTGAAGTCTTAGCCAAAGTAAATCCCGCTGAATTCTCCATAAAGGTTGTTTACAGGGTAAGAATTTCTAGTCGAGTTTCACTCCTGGTGACTTCCATGTCAGGTTTAGTGGACAGAACCCGTAGTTCCTGCAAATAGTATTCTTGAGTAGCTGAAATGCTTAAGTTTTGCAACCCTTAATTCTTATGCCTTTTTTAAAAAAAGAAATCAGTCTAAAAATATCCACATATGTAGAGATGTTATCTTGAGAAGTCTTTGTCTTTCCTGTCTGCTACAATTTATTGCAATAAATGTTCAGCTTCTATTTTAAAAATGAGGAATGAGGAAGAAAGAAAAATATTAAAGCTATTGATGGAACAGCTTGCATTGCCTGTCATAACAAGATCTTGATACCATGTGAAACTCTTTTTGTACTTGCAACACTTTATTTACATCATTCACCTTTTATGTCCAGCCTCTTTCCAGAGTCTCAGCTGCTGCATTCCTAATCCTTTAAAATCCTTCTTTTAAAAAGGTGTCACATTAAAAGTGTAAGAATAAAAATATAAAAAGATAAGTTTCTTGAAAAAACTTCCCAACCAAATTCCTGTGCAGGATAGCCAACCCCAATGTGTCCTGCAAGATGTAGACTATAATTCCCACAATTCTTATCTAGCATCTGCTTCTAGGTTTTGTGGGAGTTGAAGTCCAATACATTAGTACAGTGCTCAATGTAAAAAAAAAATGGGGGAGGGGGTGGAACTACTAAGATTTTTGTTAACACCATTTGAGGATTTATCCATGAGTGTCTGTGTGCACAGAATTCTAGTGGTTCTGCTGCTGTTGTGAAAGTGGATTCTTGCAAAAGTAAGGTTCTACATTTAGGCAGGAAAAACCAAATGCACAGGTATAGCATAGGTGGTACCTTGCTCAATAGTAGTGAGTGTGAGATGGATCTTGGAGTCCTAGTGGACAATCACTTAAATGTGAGCTAGCAGTGTGCTGCAGCTGCCAAAAAAGCCAACACAAATGCTAGGTTGCATTAACAGAGGGATAAGATCCCATGAACTATTAATACCACTTTGCAATGGCTTGGTAAGGCCACACTTGGAATACTGCATCCAGTTTTGGTCACCACGATGTAAAAAAAGATGTTGAGACTCTAGAAAGAGTACAGAGAAGAGCAACAAATATGATTAGGGGACTGGAGGCTAAAACATATAAGGAACTGTTGTTGGAATTGGGTATGTCTAGTTTAACGAAGAGGAGAGTGAGGGGTGACATGATAGCAGTGTTCCAATATCTCAGGGGCTGCCACAAAGAAAAGGAAGTCAAGCTATTCTCCAAAGCACCTGAAAGCAGGACAAGAAGCAATGGATGGAAACTAGTCAAGGAGAGAAGCAACCTAGAACTAAGGAGAAACTTACTGACGGTTAGAACAACTAACCAGTGGAACAACCTGCCTCCAGAAATGGTGAATGCTCCAACACTGGAAGTTTTTAAGAAGAGACTGGACAGCCATTTGTCTGAAATGGTATAGTGTTTCCTGCCTGAGCAGGGGGTTGGACTAGATGACCTCCAAGGTCCCTTCCAACTTTATCATCATCATCATCATCATCATCACAGAAGGAGGGACTAGTCACTAGATGATGTGGAAGGGTCATTTCAGTTGTTATACTCTCTAATTCAGTGGCCCCTGCTTTCAAAATAGTGTCTATGCACAGCAGCAGTTGTAGTAGCCTTGCAGAAGAATTGTAAGTGCCATTTTAAGGCTATATTGTTATAACACTCCATTGGAAGTTGCCTCTCTTGAAAGACAATGATTGGATTGTTATTACATCTCCTCTACAGTTACTTTGAAAGGGCAAATAAAGTAAAATATTTAACTTGTGTGCTAAAGGCACTGTGTAAATGTCATGTTAAATAATTTCATTAAGAACAGGTTAAAGATGATTTAAATCTTGTTATTAACTCTTTAATCTTGATGGAAAAAAAAATTAAAATGAATGTTTCTAATTATCTTTTAAAATTGGTTTCGGAAGATACAGCTTATATTCAACTATATAAAATTATGACATTTGTGCCAGCTTTTTAAGGTTAAAATAAAAGTATGGTATTGACAGATACAGGATTCAAATTTATAAAATTGTGCAAAACGTATATTTAACAAAAAAAAAATGGCCCGGTGTAGGAAGGAATAGAAACAAAGAAGGCTAAAGAGTTAATTTGATGAGAATGACTGTTGACAATGCATGCTTATTTGTTGTGTGCCAGTTCTATTTCACCCAATTCTCTGGGAGGTGAAAGTGATTGAGAAAGGAATAGTCTCTCTAGAACAGAGCTTCTTAACCTTGGCAATTTTAAGGTGTGTGGACTTCCCTTTGTTGGCTGGAGAATCTGGGGAGTTGAAATCCATAAAGTTATCAAGGATAACTTTAGAGGTTGCTTTACGGGTTCTTTTGGTGGCTCATCCACACAGCAACAGTGATATCCTTCCCTCCCTCCCTCTGCCCCAGAACCAAGAAGGGAATATGCCAACACAGCAATTGCCTCACAGTATGTACTCACCGTGCCTCTGGGATCCAGCTGTACTGGATTACTGTTGATACTCCAAAACCACATGGACTTGAATAGTTTATGATAGGCAATTACTTCCCTGTGATCGCAAACTGCAATGCCATCCACAGAAACAACCTGCCAACGAGATTGTGTTTGGGGGTATACTTTTTCTGCTTGGACAAAATTTCTTTTGTGGAAAGGAATCCGGACTTGGCAAATATCTGTCATTTTTTTCTGTGTCAAGGCTTTGGAAATTAGGTGAGGGTTAGCCAGATATTGCTCAATAGGAAACTTCTCAGAGTAAAAATTTTGAGACGGCTTTTACTGCATAGTGTTATTTTATTTACTTGGTATGTATACTTTGTCCTTTGGGTTGAAGTTACATTGTGTACCGGAATAACCACAATAGCAGAGTTCTCTTTCCACCCTTTTCCACTCCATTCATTTTTCCAGAACCTGCTTTTGGGCATCCTGAAGTTCAAGCCCCATTCTCCTTTCCTTTGTGGTTAACTGCAGGCGTCCTCCTCTATTGTCCATTTCTATGCTCTTATCTCATTGTTTGCCAAAAATCTCATTTGCCCGTAGATGTGAGAAAAAGGCATATTTCAATCTACAACTCCCAGTGATGAGAACACCGAAAGTATTTCTTATGTGCTACCTAAACTGGGATAAATATTAAAAGACAAACACAGATGTTGACCAACTGCTACACTCACTTCAGGGTTTTTGTGCCTTTGTCGGTTTCAACATTGGGAGCTTGGAGATATGTGAACATCAACTCTCATTATTCCTCAGCCACCCTACTGGCTGGCCTACTAACGGAGGAATTCTGGGAATTGAAGTCCACACATTTTCCAGTTGCCAAGGTTGAAAAATACTGGTCTAATAACGCCAGTAAGAGACACCAATGCCTATATTTTGTTTTGGCTTCATGCTTGTGCTGGAGAATGTTGCTAATTGCTTGATTGCCATTACCAACGCTGCACATTCTTCCAAAGCATTCTAAAGATGCAAGTCTGCATTGGCAGAAGAAGGTGGCACTATTAGTCAAGCTAGCACTGAGTATTGTGTTGGGGCAATTTGCTCTACTATGTAGATATTGCCGGTAATACATTCATGAGTCCATTTACAATCCTACATTGTAAATGGGCTCATGAATGTATTTCTGGCAGTGTCAAACTCCTTCTCCCCTCCCAAGCAGAAGAGTGAACTTTGGCAATGATACTTTGCAATGCATTTGCATTTTGACCAATTCCCTCTGCATTTCTGACCTACCTTCCTAGAGGGCTCTGTCTTGACATTCCCATTAAAGAGAGGAGTCACGTAATACAGTATATGGGGCTCTGTGAGTAGGACACCCTGTACAGTGCTTTTGAGCAGAGAGAAGAGTATTAGTACCCAATAATTAAAATGAGATTCATGTATCAGTGGCATGGAAGGTAGTCACTAGAGTTCCATGTTACAGTATTTGCTTTCCCTCTCTTGTTAATTTGCATGCTGTGCATTGTCTTGGCAGCCTCACTTGTACTGTTAAGCTGAATTTAGCATCCAGAATCCCAAGCATAGAAGAACTTTATTTAGGACCATGAGAAGCTAAATTGAACTAAACTACATTATGGCTTAGGTGCTATTAAGAATGTACAAACCCCAATGAGAATAACATTCTAACAACTATAGCTTTGCTACGTTTACTATTATGACTTTCTCAACATTCTTTAGAAGCCCTTTCTAAGATGGTGGGTGGGTGGGTGAATTGCTTTGTGACTGCTTTACTAAAATAATGTTATTTGCAGGTTGCCAATTTCCATAGTTCATAATAGAATATTTAAAATTCTCACACTTTTTCTGCAATTCCTTCTGAGATAGATCACCAGGTAGTAAGGACAAATATAAATAACATAAATATAGGAATGGGCAGCGCAATATATGATTACAAAACATATATTCACCATATCCTGCAGCATCATGGAATAGGATAGGTTAGGTTAGGTTAAGATAGGATAGGATAGGATAAGGATACAATAGGATAGGATAGGATAGGATGATCAGAATTGTGCAAGTATCAGAATGGATACTCATGTGCTCCCTATTTCTCAGCTTGTTAGGTTGGTATAAATCTCCCAAAATTGAATGAATGAGCCTTTATTGTCAAAGTACAACCATGTATACATTGATATTAGCTGAGCCTCCCTTCATTCTCCCACCCCAGAACTCACAGTGACAACAAACCCTCCATCTACCATAATAATTACATAATAATAATTACACCATTACTTCTGGAAACTCCAAAATGAAAGAAAATAAGAGCATACTCAGGGCTAAGTGTGACCTCAAGGGATGCCTAAGATAACAAACCAATTCTTTTTGTGTTTATGTGAAAATAAGACAGTGAAATTTTAAAAGCAAATTCACATTTGTTGCACTCTTCTTCAACAAAGAGAAATTCGAAGCTGTGTTAACTAACTTCTGTCCTCAGATTGACTGGACTTTGGAGCACTTCAACACATCTCAAGTGCACCAAGTTAGAAAATAGTGCTTCCTGACATTCACTCTAAATGGGAGCTGTGAGCAAATAACTTGACTAGTGTACTTTTAATATCTGAATGGGTTCAGAGTTCCCTATAGTATCACGTTTAAAATATAAGCGATAGTATATCACTTGAGGGACATGGTGGCTCAGTGGGTTAGGACGCTGAGCTTGTCGAACAGAAGGTCGGCAGTTTGGCGGGTCGAATCCTGAGTGCCGTGTAACAGAGTGAGCACCTGTTACTCGTCCCAGCTTCTGCCAACCTAGCAGTTCGAAAGCATGTAAAAATGCAAGTAGAAAAATAGGGACCACTATGGTGGGAAGGTAACAGCGTTCCGTGCGCCTTTGGCGTCTAGTCATGCCGGCCACATGACCATGGAGACGTCCTCGGACAAACGCTGGCTCTTCGGCTTTGAAACGGAGATGAGCACCGGCCCCTAGAGTTAGAAACAACTAGCACGCATGTGCAGGGGAACCTTTACCTTTACCTTTATATATCACTTATCTCTTTTACAGAGTCCTATTATCTATTGATGGTTTGGGTGCCTTCTTGAAATCATCAGTGATGAAACCTTACATTTCACCTGTACACAGTTTACCAGTAAAGAATGCTAAAAGCAGATAAGATCATAGGATCTACATGAGTCTATTTTTATTCCACATCTCATAATAGTAGGATTTTAAACTAAAGAATCTTTTCCTCATATACCCTGCTTCATGTTTGCAGAGGAAGTCCTCAAAATGTAAAATAATTAGTAAGGAATTAAGTGAATTAAAGACCCAGAATGCAAAGATTGTGTTTCTTGAAAGTTGGTCTTCGTTTTTACATTACTTTCATTTGCCCATTTGTAAACATTTTAACATGTGTGTTTATGTGGTCTTTCTTGTTATTTCTTGTACAGGACTATCACAAACTTTAATTGTGGGTTCTGTTGCATGAGGATTAAAACTCAAGTAATATGTAGCCATGGCATTTATGTTCCATTTTAATATGCAAAAAGTCCTTTCTGTTCTTCTCATAATTAAAACCACATCATAAATCTTAGAACTTTCTGCACTGTTCCAGGGACAAGCTTTTTTGAAGTATCTAGTCTGGCTAAGTCAGTTTGGCACGTCTTTCATCCTTTGAGCTGATATATGACACACATTATAGCAACAGGAACAAACTGATCTATCTTCATAAAATTTCATGTGCTTATTTTTTAGGAAAATAGTTAAGGGATATTTTGTTGAAACAGAAAGGCAATTTTCAATTATCTGCCAGGTTGTAAACTAATATCTCTCTCAAACTAATAGATTAAAAAAAAGTCTAGCTGGAAAGTTGATGTGGGGGAGAATTTTGGTCGAACTTTCCAAGAATGAACATTCCCATGTATATGTTATATAGCCCAACAGCACCTACTCATTACTTCTTCTATAGAAACAAGCCATGGTTATTTAAGTTGCAATTATAGAAAGGGTTCTGACCATATGACATAATAGATATATCACAAGGACATATGTTCCTGACAACAAAATCTTATATTTAAGAAAGTTGAATAGTTAACAAAAGCCTGTTGTTACCCTCCTGCAGCATTCTTTCAGAGGGAAAAAAAATCCCTTCTCATCCCATGAGTGGTATGTGTCTCCTTCAATCTTGGGTCCTCTACCAGGGGCCTGGGAGTTTGAGGGTTCATGCAGTATCTTAGCGATTCCTAGAACTGCACTCTTCCGTATGGAGGGCTTTGGTGTTGAACCTGGGCTCTATTAGAGCCACTCTCCCAGTTTAGGAGTCACAGCCTTCAGTGCTTCTACCACCACTGGGAACACCTTGGCCTTTATTTTCCATATTCCTTCTAGTTTCTCCTTCATGGCCTAGTACTTCTCCATTTTCCTTCTTCCTGATGTTGCTGTCACTTGGCATTGCTACATCTACCACAAATGCTAAATTGTGGATCTTATCTATTACCATAATGTCTTGTTCGTTACTGCCTGTCTGTCCAGACCTGGAAGTCCTACAATATCTTTGCCGTGTTATTTTCATGACCTTTTGTGGAATCTCCTATGTGGACTTGGGAGGATCTAGCCTGTACAATGTGCAAATGTTCCTGTACACAATGCCACTTACATGATTTTGCTGTTCAGTGTATGCTGTTCTTGCCTGCATCTTTCAGCCTGTCACTAGGCATTGGACTGTCTTCTGGGGCCTCTGTGCATAGCCTGCACCTAGGGTCCTGTCTAATGTAGTAGACCTCTGCTCATATGGATCCGGTGCTCAGTGCCTGTTCTCGTGTTGTTCTGATCAGTGCTTTGGTGCTCTCTTTTAATCCAGCCCTTTCCAGCCACTGGTAGGATTTCCCAATGTCAGCCACTTCAGCTATCTACAGTTCCCCTGATTGATTTCCCCATGTCTGTTGCTGTCCCAGTTAATCTCTGGGTATTTTTGGAAATTCTGGGTTTTGCCCAAAACAGTGGCTTTCACATTCACCTGTCTATATGCACTCTTTCCAGCTTGTGTACAATCTTTTGGTGTTGGACCTGGGATGGAAACCTCCCTAAATTGTGAGGAGTTTCCAGGTCTTTAAATAGGCAGCATTCATGTCCTTGGCCAGCTCACTATACTGGCAGGATATCTGATGACTGGCAGGGCATATGTGTTGATGGCATTGATATTGTCTTCCTATTGAGCTGCCTTTTCAGGACCTGTCTTATCCTTTGACGGTAGTTTGGCATTGCTGTCTTCGTTGCCTCTTCCTCAGGGTTGCAACCTTCCCAAACCTGATATGTTTTTATTATAGCTTCTCTCTTTCCTGTCATCATGGCAAGCTTGTAGTTAAAGCCATGAGAAAGCCACCAAGTTGGAAATGGCTACAGTACAACAGATATTAGCCAAACATATGAGAGTGTTGAGTTCTAAGAGCTCCCTCCTTGATGAATCCATTGCAGATTTTTAAAACACTGAACCAGAATTAATAAAACATTTGTTCTAATAATAGTTATGAATGGCTAAAAGGAAAATTATGACTTTATTATAATAAAATACAGATTCCTAAGCTGTATGTTTGCATCAAAGTTTTTCTCCCTTATTTATCAAAAAACCACTAGGAATAGAGGAAGGTAGGTGCCAGTACTTCTTTATTAATAATTGTATGATGGAAACTTATTTTCTCTAAAGGGCACATTTTACAACTGACATTGAAAGTTCTCTTTTCACTTGCAGTTTGTTTGAGGATACCGTTAGAAAAAAAGAGGAAGAGAGATCTAAATCTTAAATTCTAGAGGAATGCTTTTGATTAAATAAATAAATTGAAAAAGAAAGTAAGATCTATTTTCCAAGTTTAAATCTTTTACATACATTCAGTGATTAAAATAAAATCATACAAGAAATTGGTCATATTCCTGCTACCAGCAGCTAGCTAAATTATTGGTCGGTACACAGCACTAGAAATTTTATTCAGATCTGGCACAAGAAAATGTGTTCAACTGCTCTGCTTAAAATATCTATGAAAAAAATTGAATGATTGAATGAAAATCAGTGCCACCAGCCTTATAAGTCACCAAGAGATAACACCACAAATATGCTAGAAGCTTCGACATCATTGTTAGGACAGGAAAATGGTGAACTGGGAAGAGCTGATTGGGGTGATCAAGAAAAAAGTGGATGCCCTATGACAGCAGCCAATGAATTTCACGTGAGAAAGGTTAATGAACTGATAAAAGACAACCAGCAGATGACTCATTGGGAATTTGTTTGTCAGAAGGTTGCAAAAGGTGATCACACCATCCCGGGTCATTGCATAACAACAAGCCAGTTGCCCAACGGCTGATATTTGATATTGTGAACACAGGGATGCTGCAATGATTGTGTGAAATAAGTCACTTTTTTCAGAGCTGTTGTAAATTTGAACTGTCACTAAACAAATGTAAGTCAAATACTATCTGTAACTTAATTTTTTTAAAAAGTTTGCTCATGAACAACTAGGCAAAGACCAGCACTTCTGGATCAATGTGCTCTAACAGACAAGGCAAAGATGGAATTATTTGGCCATACTACCAGAAAACATGTTTGATGAAACGCAAAAACAACATTTCACCATCTGTAAAGCATGGTGGTGAAATGTTATAACTTTGGTCTGTTTTGTTGCATCAGGGCCTGGGCAGCTCCGCATTCCAGAATTAACTTAGAATTCTTCATTGTACTAGAGGATCATTGAGGATGTGAGAGCATCTGTCAGAAGATTGAAGCTCAACTGGAATTGGACCCTGCAACATGATAGCAATCCTAAACATTCTAGTAAATACTCCATGGAAAAGAAAGGAAAGAAGAAATGGGGGGGGGGAGGGAGGATTCTGGAATGGCCAGGTTAAAGCACGACCTAAATCCTGTCCAGATGCTATGGGGTGATCTGAAATGGGCAGTGCATGCAAGAAAACTTTCAAATATTGCACGGCTGAAAACATTCTGCATGGCAGAGTAGGGAAAAATTCCTCCGAATCCCCAGACAGTTATAAGAATGCCTGATTGAGGTTGTTTCTGTCGAAGAAGGCAAGACCAAATATTACAGCCAATGGCATACTTACTTTTCCAATAAAAAGAGACTGTTAATTTTTTTATTGAATAAATGATTGTAAATTTTCACAGGGTTTTCTGTTCAATCACATCATCTTTATTTTTATTTACTGTGCAAATGAAAATAATTGGTTGATATGTCCACAGTGTATATTAAAAAAGAAAAAAAAACTTTCACAAGGTGTACTTACTTTTTAACATGACAGTAGTTAGGCAGTTTGGCGGGTCGAATCCCGAGTGCCGCGTAACAGAGTGAGCGCCTGTTACTTGTCCCAGCTTCTGCCCACCTAGCAGTTCGAAAGCACGTAAAAATGTAAGTAGAAAAATAGGGACCACTACGGTGGGAAGGTAACAGCGTTCCGTGCGCCTTTGGCGTCTAGTCATGCCGGCCACATGACCACGGAGACGTCCTCGGACAAGCGCTGGCTCTTCGGCTTTGAAACGGAGATGAGCACCGGCCCCTAGAGTCGGAAACAACTAGCACGCATGTGCGGGGGAACCTTTACCTTTACCTTTAGTTAGGCAGAAACAACCCTAGAGGATCCATTTGTCCCACGTTTCAGACAAAAGAAATTCTGACAGTGTATCAGAGTGAATCTACAGGAGACAATGACAGGATCAGTGCAGATCTGATTAATAATTAAATAAACTGTTAAAATAATTGTCAAAGTAGCTTTTTTAATTAGTTGGTGAAAATGATTAGGTTAATGCTAGCATTCATAAATTATTTTATATCTGATTAGAAAATTGAATAGGCAATAACATTTGAAACTATGCTTGAATGTACTTTAATGAATTTGTTGGCTGTTAACCTGAAATACACAATGTGCTTTCCTTGTCCCTGAAAGGTCTGCATAATTGCCTAATATGGGCCTTTTCGTCCTGATTGATATGTTGATGAAAATAGCAGGCACTTGTTTAATATGCATGATAAGATGTATATTGCTGTATTTTTATGGGGTGATCTATCAGCTTCCTTTAGAACAGGTTGATATTATAGTTTTTGAATAACTTACAATGAGTCTGTAATGGCATGAATGTGTTGAAAGAAAAATGTTCATCAGGGTCCAGTTCAAGCTGGGAATAAACAAAATGGAGACTGCCTTAGAAAGAAGGTTGTAGTTTATTGAAGAGCAGTACAAGACATGAGGCTATGGAGCAGCTGGCCACATGTAGCTGGGAGTGGTGGGTTTTTATACCTTCCTGGGCTTTTGTCAAAACTTTTTTTTTATTAAAGAGTTTTTAAAAATTTTTTACAATACATATCCCCAAAACCCACCCACCCCAAACCACCCCCCTTTCCCCCCACTTCCCAGAGCTGAATACAGGGTTATAGATATAATAATCATATTCTAACTAAAATTATCCATTATAAAATTAACCAAATTCATAATGTGCTTTAACTCCCCTTTAACATAGATACATTCAAATTATTAAAAACATAATAATAACTTAAGCAAAAATATAATCAATACTAATACTAAAATTAATAACAATATCCCTCTAAAATCTACTCATAAGCTAAGTGGAACTTTTTAGTCCCATATTTATTCTGAATATAATCTATCCATCTTCTCCAAACTGAAATATATCTTTCTTGTGAATGATCCTTCAAATAAGCAGAAATCTTAGACATTTCTGCAAGATTCGATACTTTAAGTACCCATTCTTCTATAGTAGGCAAACTATCCTTCTTCCAGTATTGTCCCACCAGTAACCATGCTGCTGTTATCAAATTCAACATCAGATTGGTTTCTTTAGTATCACAATCTACAATACCCAATAAAAGCAATTGTGGAGAAAACTTTATCTTTCTCTTAAAAATCCTTTGAATGTTCCACCAAATTTTAATCCAAAAAGCTTTTATATTTCTACAAGTCCACCACATATGAAAATAGGTGGCATCTAAACTACCACATCTCCAGCATTTAGACTGTAGGTTAGGATACATGTTAGACAACTTTTTGGGATCCAAATGCCATCTATAAAACATTTTATAAAAATTTTCTCTTAAATTTTGAGCCTGTGTAAATTTAACATTTCTAACCCAGATTACCTCCCAAATATCCAACGGAATTGGTTCCTGGATATTTTGTGCCCACTTTATCATACAATCTTTAACTAATTCTGTTTCTGAATCCAATTCAGTTAAAACATTATATATCCTCTTTATATGTGCACGATTTAAATCTCTAATTTGTTTTACTAAGTTTTCATCTGTAGTTGTGATGCCAACCTTCTGATCCAGCTTCCACCTAGCTTTGGGTATATTGAAACCAAGAGTAACTTATGTTTTCTTGTTTTAACTCATCTAATGGTTTAAGTTGCCAATTATTCCCTTCCAATCTAAGTAATTCCTTATAGGAAAACATATCCAAACTCACTCCTATAGATACACCTTCTATCGCGTGTCCGGGAATTCCCCAAATTGATATTTTATAATTTAACTTATAATAATACTTTTTCCAGACACGCAGCAAGGGACTTCTAAGAATATGAGATTTAAAAGCCCTGTCCACCTTTTTATCATAAAGCAAATATGCATGCCATCCATAAACCAAGTCCCAACCCTCAAGGTGAAGTATTCTTTTATTAGTTAAATTAAGCCAATCACTAACCCATGTCAAGACCATCGCATCATAATACAATTTCAAATTAGGCATATTCCATAACTGAATCCACACGAACATCCAGGCATTCAATATGTGCAGCCAGGCCCTGAAATGCAAGCACTATATCCTCCCTCATCTGCTTGTTTTGATTAACAAATTCTTCCTTTGTTTCCTTTATTTCTTGCTGTAATACTTGCGTTGATTGCATCACAACTTGCTGAATATCTGCCAATGTGAATGCAGGTGGTGGTGGGGAAGGTGGTTGTGCTGTAGGTTTCATTGTAGTTTGCCCTGCAGCTTGTGGTACGGGTGAAAAAATTGCACTTTTGGAAATTGTAGGGCCTCTCCCATGCCTTGCAGCCATCTCTTAGGTTTCAATTTCCTCTTTCTTCCAGCAGAATCAAAGTTCAAAAAAAAAAAAGAAGGGGGAAAGAATAAAAGTTTTTCTCCCAAAGTTCCTTGTCCTTCAGTAAAAAAAAAAGGGCAAGCTCTCAAATACACAAAATCCAGTACTGGTTAGAATCAATTGCAAATTGGATCCCTTGCTATGTTGCAAAATGTAGCAACTTTCCAAAACTGTCAGTTCATACAAGAAAGCAACATTCCAGCGCCATTTTTACTCCGTTTCCATCAGCTTAAAACTTGAAGAAGATAATGAGTCTGAGTTAAAGTTAAAATCCAACTTGAAAATTCAAATCCTCCTGTTTCGCTCTGCCTGCTTCTTAAAGAAAAAATACTAACAGTCCCGTCTAAGCAGCAGATGTAGTTGTCACGTCTAGTTCCACTCCCTTAAGGAGGTAAAGCATCCTGGGAGCGGAGAAAGCCTAGGCTCCGAGGGAGCTCACCCCGTTAACCCCCAAACTGGTTGAGGGAATCACAGGGGAGCTCTACCTCTACCCAGACAAGCTTGTCTCTCCCTCTTCTCCTGAGGGAGAGACTTCGGCGCCACAAGACAGCTGATTTTCGCTGTCTCCGAGCGCTCTAACGCTTCCCAAGGTTGGGCGGCTTCTGAAACGCTGCCATTCGGCGCGGCAGCGCTACCGGAAGTCCCAAACTTATCTGTAGTTTACATAATGAGGAGATCGGAAGACCCAGAAAAGATAGCAGTTTAAGGGAAAGTAATTGGGAATGAAGCATTCTCTCTAGGCTTGGTAAATCTCCTAATAAGTGCTCATTTGCTTATACATATGCACATGCACACACACACACACACACACACACTTAATTATTATAGTTATTTATAATATAATATCCCACCTTTCAGGATTACAATTACCCCAAAGTATTTTACAAGCATCTGTAGAGAAAAATGCTATACATATTACTTAATAACAACCTTCCCACAATGCAGCTGCTGGCGACAGTCCTATGTAGAGAGAATAAAATTCAGCAGAGTGAATTTCTTGGTGCTTATTACTTCCTTCTCTCTACAAGGATCTTTCTCAAGTTGGTAAAACCATGGGCCAATACTTTTCTGAAGTATTATTATTATTTGTCAAATCTATTTGCTGCCTATCTTACCATGGGGCTATTCTGGGAGGCTTATAATAATAAAGAGGAAGAAAATGGAAAAGCTGTGTAAATAGAAGTAAAATAATACAGCAATAAAATAAAATAAACAATGACAAAGGACTACAATGAGAATACATTCCTCAGTTTGGTTACTAAAAAGATGGATGGGTGCAGAGAACGAGGGGGGAGGTGGAGTCTGACATCAATCTAGCAGCCCTCTCCATGTGGAACTCCCCATTTAGTCCCTAGACCAACCGGCAGAGCCAGGTCTTCAGACCCTTATGGAAGGAAAGGAGGGAGAGGGCAGATCTTACCTTAGGGTATGATATTCCAAAGTAGGGCACTGCAGCAGAGAAGGGTCTTCTTCTGAATTCATATAGTCAGAGTTCTTTGACAGACAAGATCCAAAGTAGGCCTTTTCCACTGTCACGAATAGGATCAGCTTGTCCTAGCAGGATGAGGCGGTTCATCAGGTAGCCTAAAGATCATGGCCAACACTTTGAACTGCTCTCAGAAGCAGACCGGTAGCCAGTGAAGTTGGCATAACAGAGATGTAACATGGGCCATCCTAGAGGCCCCACAGACTGCTCTCGCTGCTGCACAATGAACCAGCTGAAGCTTCCGAATGGATTTCTAGGGTAGTCCTATGTAGAGTGCATTGCAGTAGTCCAAGCAAAAGATGACCAGGACTTGAATAACTGAATACAGAAAAACAGAGTTAGAAGGGACCTTGGAGGTCTTCTAGTCCAACCCTCTGCTCAGGCAGGAAACCCTATACCATTTCAGACAAATAGTTGTCTAATGATCTCTTCTTCAAAAGGGACGCGGTGGCTCAGTGGGTTAGGACGCTGAGCTTGTCGATCAGAAAGTCGGCAGTTTGGCGGGTCGAATCCTGAGTGCCGCGTAACAGAGTGAGTGCCTGTTACTCGTCCCAGCTTCTGCCAACCTAGCAGTTCGAAAGCACGTAAGAATGCAAGTAGAAAAATAGGGACCACTACGGTGGGAAGGTAACAGCGTTCCGTGCGCCTTTGGCGTCTAGTCATGCCGGCCACATGACCACAGAGACGTCCTCAGACAAGCGCTGGCTCTTCGGCTTTGAAACAGAGATGAGCACCAGCCCCTAGAGTTGGAAACGACTAGCACGCATGTGCGGGGGAACCTTTACCTTTACCTAATCTCTTCTTCAAAACTTCCAGTATTGGAGCATTCACAATTTCTGGAGGCAAGTCGTTCCACTGATTAATTGTTTTAACTGTCAGGAATTTTCTCCTTAGTTCTAGGTTGCTTCTCTCTTTGGTTAGTTTCCATCCATTGCTTCTTATCCGGCCTTCAGGTGCTTTAGAGAATAGCTTGACTTCTTCTTCTATGTGGCAACCCCTGATATATTGGAAGACTGCTATCATGTCATCCCTTGTCCTTCTCTTCATTAAACTAGACATACTCAATCCCAGCAACCATTCCTTATATGTTTTAGCCTGCAGTCCCCTAATCATCTTTTTTCCTCTTCTTTTCACTCTTTCTAGAGTCGCAACATCTTTTTTATATTGTGGCAACCAAATCTGGATGCATTATGGATGCAGTAACTGAGCACAGGGAGTCACGATCCAGGAAAGGTCACAACTGATGCACAAACCAGAGCTACCCAAAAGCTCTCCTAATCATGCCTACCTCTTCAAGCAGGAGACTTGAGTCCAGAAGTTTGCAAACTTGGTCTGAACAGGGTAATGCAAACCCATTCAGAACTAAGGATGACAAACACTTGGATCCTGAGGCCTCATGCACCCAAAACCACTCAGTCTCACCAGGGTTCAGTGTAAGTCTGTTGTCCTTAATCCAGATCCCTACAGCATCTAGGCATCATGAGAAGACAGAGATAGTATCATTCAGGCTGACATACATGGAGATATAGAGCTGAGTAGTATTAGCATATTGATGATATCTCAACCCATGGTGATGGATGATCTCACCCACCGCCTTTATATAGATGTTAAACAAGAAAGGAGAGAGTAACAGACTTCCAGTCTTGCGCAGTAGCGCAGCAGCCAAGGGATTTCGGGGCTCCGCGCCCTTCAGATGATTTTCTTCCTGTTAGGGGACCCTAAATGGACCAGAAGTCACCCCGAAGAGGTGGCAAAGAAGGAAAGAAGTCCTGTGGACCATGGAGAGACAGCAGTCGACCCAATCAGCCCAGGAGAAGCCTTACAGAAACCAACAGGATAAAGGCTAGCCTAACTTCAGAGTCTAGCCCAAGCTACAAGAAACCAAAGTCAAAAAGTACAACTTTAAGCTGATTGTAAACAGCGCATTTGAATCTGGGTAAGAACATCAATATTCTCTATCCTAATTATCAATTTTCCTAAAGAAAAAAAATCCCAAGAAGCAAAAAACCTCCAAAAGTGAAGGAGGGGGATCTTTGCCCCACTCTTTTACTAAGGGAAGCAGTGAATTAAACTTTTTATGGAGGACCAAAACATATAGAAATGAAATGAAATGATTATAAAATCTAAATTTAGATAAGTTTGAAATTGCTGAATAGTTAAGATTTTCATTTTAAAGGCAACTGTTTATTTTGAAAATTGAAAAATAAACTGTGCTGACATCTAGTGGTGGATGAAGACTATGACAGCTATGGCTTTTATACAGGACTTGGCAAAATCTGGGAAAAACTAATCTGTGCTTGTGACCTTCAGAGCTCTAATAGAGAACAGCTGTGACAAAAAAGAAACAATCTGGGCTGCAGACAAAGAGAGAATTATAAACTTCAGGGAAAAAAAACTTTTTGAACTTTCTGGATTACAAATATCTACTTAACTGTAACTCCAAAGCTATTTGCAGAGAAAAGAAAACCTTGATTCTTGGCCATCATGGAAAATCAGAGACTTGCAAAAAGAACTTATCAAGAAAAAATAAATACCTTTCAAGAGGAGACATATGATATGCTGCAACTAATTCAAACAACAATGATTTCAAACCACAAAGAAATCAAAAATAACTTTGAAAATATAAACCAATTCACCTCCAATTTAACTTTACAACAACAAAAAAATCCCAGAAAACATCAATAGAGAAGGAGCAGATAAAACAGATAACTGAACACAAATTTGAAGATAGAGACATAAAGATGGAACCTAACAAAACAAAGAACTCTGATTTAACCCAAGTGGGAAAAAAATCTAAGAAATATTGGATTTGGAAAAGACAACTTATACTTTAAGACCACAAAACAAATTTGAGGATAAGAAAAAAGATTGGACAAAATGAACTGCAGAGATGTTAGGAATACCACTAGAACTGGTGAGACAAAAAATGATAAGAGAAACAGAGAGAAAAAGAAAGAAAAAGATTTTTAACAAACAACAAAGGGCAAATACCTCTTGCAAATATATTGTACTTGACTTACCTTTTATATCTAAAGTAACACTTACAAGAATATGGAAAGATTCTTTCATTCAGCAGAACATATTAAGAAAGATACTGGGCAAAAGAAAAAGGCTAAAACACCTGTTTGGATATGGTTAAAGAAATAGAAAGATTTTGGATATGAATTTTATTTTAGGAGGGAGGAGCCACTCAAGTAACATAGTACTCTCTTTTTCTTTTCTCTTCTTATTTTATTTTTTGATATGAGTAATATAAAAGAATTGGAATGGCTTACATAAAGGAAATGTTTTAGATATTTAAATGTGATTGACTTTAAGAAAATTACAATGGATTAAAAAGTGTTTTGAATAAGAGTTAAAAGACCAGATGACTAGATTTATTAAATTGAATATTTAAAGATTAAACATATTTTTAATTATGGTAAAAAATAACGGAAATCTTTTGGAAATAAATATGTATTAGCTTAGCGGAAACATGGATTTTAAGTAACATACTATCTTTTTATTTTTCTTTACTCTTATTCTTTTTTCTTCTTTTTTAGTCTTATTTATTCCTTAAGAAAGGTAAAAGTATTGGGATAGCTTACATGAGAAAAAATAGACTTAAATATTTAAATGTAATTAACTTTGAGAAAATCTTAACCAGTAAAAATGTCTTGAACATTGTGGGGAAAAACAAATGTAAACAAGAACTGTAAACAGGATCTATGATGAGGCAACCAGAATGACTAGTTAGAAAAGAAATATTATATTGATGTGATTATTATCTGTAGAAATATTAGGAAAAAATTATATTCAATTGTTATCTACCAAAACAACAAGAATTGTATTAACTTAAGGTTGGCAAAAGAGAACATTATGGGGAAAAGAGGAAATCAAGTAACGCTATTATGTGAATTATAGATCATAGAAACCAACTGTTAGTAAATGTTTTTAAATGTAAACCCAGACAACACACTATTAAATATTAAGGTGACTATGTTAAAAAAATCAATAAAATATATTATAAAAAAAGAAAAGAGAGAGTAACAATCCTTATGGATTACAGTGCTCAAAACAAAACCTCTAACTCAGGCAGCAGATGTCTCTGAAAAGGAGAGAACTGTTTTGCATACATGATGCCCTGTGCTTAAAAAGTGCATCAAGTATCTTATGATTACTTTTATTAGGTATTTTTGTGATGGGGTTGGGTTGCTATATACTTCATCTGATACCACAGACTCACTCTCCAAGTGACAGTGTAAGTATTTTTAAGGTGCTACTGAAAATAGTATACTTGGCAACATGTAAGATTATTTGAGATCTTGAGTCTGTTATAAATCAGTGGTTTAACATTACTTTTTATGTGATTTTATGTTTCTTTTCGTTTCTTTCCTGGTGTACCTCAGGACATTCATTTACTCATTCCTCCGAAGAGGCAGACCTTTCCCGCTGAAGATAATGTTTTTTGGTATACTGTTCTGTATCTATAATGGCTTCCTTCAAGGCTACTACATGATTTATTGTGCTGAATACCCAGATGACTGGTGTAAAGACACACGATTTTTGTCAGGTATTGTCTGTGATGTGTGATCTGTATCATCTATCTGCTATCCAAATCATCCAAACTCTGCCAATATTGGGAGGAGTGGAGGGCATAGTACCTGTGAAAAATCTTAAGGTAGAAAAACAAAACAAAAGAAATTAAAAAACAGCACAAAGCTTGTTTTCCTGCCACATTATACTAATCAAACAAAAGTACAAAATAGATGCTATACTCATGATAATAATTGTCAGAAGAGATTCTGATCACATTTCAAGTTAATATAGAAAGGGCTTTATCCCTTGAATGGAAGAAATGAGTTATGTTTAATACGAATTAGTACTTTTAAAATCTGTGCTTGTGGATCCAGTTGCAGTTGGATATACTACTAGCATTTTTCTGCATATGATATTACAGTTCACTTCTCAGAATAATTTGCCCAAATATGTACCATATTAGGAAGATATGTTTATGGATATTAGGAAAAAATAAGTTTTTTAATGCAGATTCTTATATAGAAAGTTTTGCAAAATTATGCAGTGAGCAGACAAAATGAACAAGGTTTGAAAAACGAGAGATGAGGAAACGTGAAACTCAGCAAAATAAAATAGTTTTGCCCAATCATACTGTTGTTTTTAGGAGTAAGTTTCTATCAGACATCTGCCAAACTCACTCTTATATATTCAGTATTTTATTGCACTTATTTAATTATTATAAATATTTGGTAATTTGTAATGCAAAATTTACTAGGGACGCGGTGGCTCAGTGGGTTAGGACGCTGAGCTTGTCGATCAGAAGGTCGGCAGTTTGGCGGGTCGAATCCCGAGTGCCGCGTAACAGAGTGAGCGCCTGTTACTCGTCCCAGCTTCTGCCCACCTAGCAGTTCGAAAGCACGTAAAAATGCAAGTAGAAAAATAGGGACCACTATGGTGGGAAGGTAACAGCGTTCCGTGCACCTTTGGTGTCTAGTCATGCCGGCCACATGACCACGGAGACGTCCTCGGACAAGCGCTGGCTCTTCGGCTATGAAACGGAGATGAGCACCGGCCCCTAGAGTCGGAAACGACTAACACGCATGTGCGGGGGAACCTTTACCTTTACCTTTACCTTTAATGCAAAATTTATAGAATATTATACATACTATATGTAACTTTTATACATAATTTTGCTTTAACTTGTAAGCCACTTTAGAAAGACTCAAAGATACTTTATCCACCAAGTGTTGAGAATAATCCTTCTGATCATCGTATATAGCAGAGGTGGGCCTGGCTCAGGAATTCTGGGAGTTGAAGTCCATAAGTCATAAAAGGGCCATCGTTCGCCACCTGGCTATAGGAATCTATTTGGTCCCTTCCAACTACGAGAGATCAAGTCAGCCAGCCAGCACACAACTGAGAAATAAGCATATTTTACCATTTTTATTGTCATAAGACAAGCCTGAAGAAAGACTCTTACATGGTCCTAGTTGGAGTTGCTTTTGAGGGATCTCTTCTGCATACGTAGTTTTCAGAAAAAACAGGGAATATATTTTTTCAGTGGCCAAAGAATAAAGCCAGTGCAATTTGTGTTTGAATAATGTCTGTAAATCAAATATCTGTACTATCCAACTCATAAATATTTTTTTCTTTAGGTCTTTTGTTGTTTTTGTCTGGCATGGGAATCAATATCCACAGTGATTTTCTTCTACGTCAGCTAAGAAAGCCAGGAGAGTTCACTTACAAAATTCCACAAGGTATATAATTTTCCTTTCAAGCTTCATGAAATATAGGATGACTCTGAAAACCTTGCTTGTATCACAAGAGCCTATCCTTAGGGCATGGTAAAGAAGACACTAGGTGGAAATGTGAAACCATTGAATTGGCATTTTGTTCATTAACACAGTTAATGAGATTCTCTGAGAAAATCTTGATCAGATACCAGAATGAAGAACTGAAAGAGATCACACTTACTTTGGCCCATAAGGACAAAAGACCGGCCATAGTAATATGGCTCATCACTAGGCTGTAGCCATAGTAATATGGCTCATCTCTAGGTAAGTCACACTTACCACCAGGCGATCTTAAAGCAGCATGGATGAGACTGGGTGAGATCTACCTCTCTTAAATCCTAATTATCCTTTTACCTGCATAAGCTGCCTAAAGTACTTCCCCCCCTGTGGAGAGGAATGGGAGATTTTATCCCTCCCTCCAGAAACAACGGCGACTGACTATCCAGAGAAATTTAAAATGTTGAAAGAATAACTGGATCCCAATTGGAATTTTATTCTTTAAAGTTTGTGGATTAAAAGATTTTGTACTTTCTATTTTTACGGAAGATCTGGGTTTTTACCTATAAAAAAAGAAGAAACAAAACTGAAAAGACTATAATAACTCTGGGACTTAAAAGAAACTTTAAATGGTAGGGACGACATCTTGTGGCTAAACTTGATACTTCAACTTGTTATTGCATAAAAGAGACTTGACTAGCAGCCCAGACAATAGATAAGATTTATGTAACCTTGAAACACCAGCTGTGAGAAGCCCAGCTGTGTTCCTTACTTAGTGAAAAAAAATTCTTTTTGTATTCTCTGACTGTAAAGTTTTTAGCTTAGTTCACCACTAAAGAAAATATGGATGAAGATCAGAAACAGATTTTCCATATGGATGAAGATCAGGAACAGATTCTTTCTATGCTGAAAGCAATTCATCAAACTCTGCTTACAGCTGCTGATGAAATAAGAGGTTACAGAAAAGAACAAGAAGTCAGCCCAGATATGAGAACTCAAAATTTGACTACAACAAAAAAATCAAATATACAGAATACAACAGAAAAAGTGGAACAATTAAATATCATGATAGAAGATTTAACTGCTCAACAAACACAGTCAATGGAAAATCCAGAAAAAGAATTGACAATATGAAAAAGGAAAAGACTTTCTATATAAATCAGAAGGAATCTGAGGATCAAGAAGAAGAACAGACTGAAGAGAAGATAAACAGTTCAGGACAACTACGTGGAGATAGAAAAATAGAGAGACAACCTGTCAGTCGCCTCAAAAAAATGGCAGCTGGATGTTTTTTTCCAATGTCAATATATATAACAATACAAGATGATTTGTTTAACAACTCAAAAGCACAAACATGGAAGACAATTTGGCAAAGAAAGAAAGCTAGAATAAGACTGAAGAAAACTGGGGTTTTGAATTAATCATGAGAATTAAAATGGAATATACTCAAATAGATATGATGTGTACTTTGAATACAAGATATTGTTATGAATTGAGATAAAGAAAACTTTGGTTACTTAAAACTTAAAAAGTATTAATAGTTAAATTTGACTATTGATTTGTTTATAAAGGTCATGTAAAGGTGATTAAGATATATATAAGCTAAAATCTTATTGATGAATGAAATATGTTTTTTACTTAGCGGTAATAAAAACTATTAGCTTAAATATAAGATAGAAGATATAAAGAGAAAAAGAGAGGAAGTATTAAAGGTTCAAATAAGAGAATTTTATTAAATTTAAGATATTTGGAAATTACTAGAAAATAAGAATATTATACTGTATTATTAATTTGTTGATGTAGAGAATGAGAACTCAAATAGATAAGACATGTATCCTGAACATTAGATTTTCTGATGAATTGTGATAAAAGGAATTGAGGTCATTTAAAATTTGGAAATGATAAATATCAAGCGTTAAGTTTAAATATTAATGGAAAATTAAAAATTGGGAAATACTAGGTTATTGATTGTCTAAAAAGATTGAATGTTAAAACAACTAAGATATGTATAAACTAAAATCTATGATAAATGTAAGAAAGTTACTTTTCATTTAATTGACATAATAGGAATTGTATTAATTTAAATATGAGGCAGTACATACTAAGGGGAAAAGAGAGGAAACATTCAATGTAATATTTTGAGATTTGTACTAAAGATATTTGTACGCTATTGAATTATTGACCAGCTCAGCCGCCACATTGCTTTTCAAATATTTAAATGTAAAACCAGAAAATCAATACATTTTTAATCATCATCATCATAATTGGTTTTTTTGTAAAAGAAAAAGGTGCCAGAACTCACACATGTCATACAACCCGCCTTGCCTACCCTACAAGGTTCTATCCAAAAAAGGTGCCGGCACTCCATTCTGAGCATTCTATGACAAAAAAAGCCCTGATAATAATAATAACAATCTTGTGTTTCTCAAAAGTATTTAAACAAATCTGTTTTATGCAGGAGGATTGTTTGCATATGTCTCAGGAGCAAATTACTTTGGGGAAATCCTTGAATGGTTCGGGTATGCTATAGTGACCTGGTCTCTACCGGCCTTCGCCTTCGCATTTTTTACACTCTGCTGCATTGGATCACGTGCTTATCATCATCATAGGTATTTATGCTATATAAACTATACAGTATGGTATCTGACAACCATTCTAGGAAATAATATTGCTCAAAAGCAGGAAATAATATATATGAGCCTTTCTATATTAAACTAGAATCGCTCTGTGAGTTTATTCTAAAGCAACCCATTTTTGTTTTTCAAGGCTTCTGCTCAAGTCTGAAAAAGGTTACCATAAACTAAAGCAATTCTTAAAGCCGTGGCGTTCCTTCTTTCATTCTGCTCTCACTGATTTTATACTCTGTGCTTATGCTCTTTTTCCTTTTCCAGACATACTGTACATTGTGATGGTGTGTACGTTTGTTCTGAGAAACAGATTAGGCACATTCTCAGCCACATCTCCATTCTATTTTTATTGCGTTGTAACCTGCTTTGAATCCACTTTTCACAAAAATCCCCTTCTCCCTCACAAAAATAACTTCCATGCGGTTATGCTTCAGTGTAGCTTGGTCAAATATTTCTCTCCCAGAATTGTCAAACTAGGTAAAACAGTAAAAGATAAGTAAGAAGATGCTCATTTATTTGAAATATTAATACTCTGCCTTTGATCCAAATTGACTCCAGTGCAGTAAAATAATCTCCTGTGGACCCTTAAAATGACAAATGCAGCTGCAGATTGTAGTTATGTTTGGATAGGCACCGTAACCCTGGGGAAATTTGTCTGTGCTCCTCTCTTTTAAGAAATCTAAGTGTGAGCTGCCTATAGCACAAGGCACACGAGAACATATGTGTCTCTGTGTATTTTATTCTAGAAGTCAGACAGCAGGTCTATGTAAATGTTTGTGTTTTTAGATAGGAATTTTGTAGCTGCCTTAGTTATTGTCAAACCACATAAGATAGTGGGTTTATCCAGTTATGGCTTTCTACCAGTGAATTAGAAACTGCTGAAGCATCAGATTTTTCCATCTACCTTTGTTCTCTTGAATACCACACGGATCTGCTTCACTTGTGTAATTTATAGGACCTAGCACACAGCACGTCTATTGTCTTTCTTACTTGGGCTCTGAAACTCCAAATGCTGAATTGTATATGTCCTATAAATATACACAATGCTTTCTCTAGGCGACACACTGAATAGGCAAGTTAGGAAATTAGAACGAAAACTTTATTTTCTTTTCATGTTAGCCTTAAATCTGGAGCTTTTGTAAACATCCAACAAGGAACTTAATTGGGATTTATAACTTTTTATTCTGTTACTTAAGATTCACTTAGCCAAGCATAAAAAACGTGTAGAAAATACCTGGAAATACACGTAGTCGTTAATTTACAACATTCATTTAATTACCATTCAAAGTTATAACATCACTGAAAAAAGTTTCTTACGACCAGTTCCCACAATTATAATTGCTGCAGCATCTCCATAGTCATGTGATCAGGCTTTGGGGGTTGGCAATCGGCATGTATTAACTATGGTTGCAGCATCCCAGGCCCCTGGGATTGTCATTTGCAACCGTCCTAGGGAGTTCTGACAAGCAAAGACAATGGGGAAGCCATTTGCTTAACCGCATGATTCACTTAAAAACTGTGGTGATTCGCCTAGCAACCATGGTACCAATGGTTGTAAAACGGGCCATGACTCACTTAACAACTGCCTTGCTTAGCAGTAGAAATTTTGAGCTTAATTACCGGTATGTTCTTACATTGAAGATTACATGTGCTGACTCTTCCACTGTTTCATTCTTGGACTTCTCATGATGGATAAATAATGCTGAAAATAGATCTCTGACATTAACATCCATGGTAATTTATATAATGATGATCAACATTTACCAGCTAGTTCAAAGGTAACAGGGGTTCTCTAGAGATAATATGAGTTGAAGTCCGACCCAGCTGGAAGACACCAAATTTTTAAATCTTGTCTTCCAGAAATATTGAGTCTTTCTAAAGTGGCTTACAAGTTAAAGCAAAATTATGTATAAAAGTCATGCAAAGTATTTATAGTATTCTAGAAATTTTTCATTACAAATTACCAAATATTTATAACAATTGAGAAGTTCAGTAAAAAATTGACTATAAAAGAGGGTGTTTTAATATCATCGGAATTGTTTCCATAGTGGCAGATGGTCCTTTGTTAGAGAGAAGGACATAAAATTAACTTTTCATTTATCATTTAAATGTTAACATCCTTTGCATCCATGTACTGTATGACCCATTTTTGAAGAGCCATATATATCAGAAGAGATTTGAGAAACGAGATTCTACCTTCTTAAAGCAGGATTATAATTTAGGGCACATATCTGCATTTTCATGCTTGTGTATGTTTTCTTAAAGGTATTATCTGAAGACATTCAAAGCCTATCCAAGATCAAGAAAAGCCTTGATTCCTTTTATATTTTGAAGAATAGTTATCAGAATGGATGGGTGTTATGTGTTCTTGATTGTTTACATAAAAGTGCTATTATTGTTAAGTACAATGTATTAAAACACCCTTGAATCATTTCCTTTTGTATGATAGAATTCTTTTGGTTCTTAAGTGTATTCAGCATTTAATGTTCTCCTACCCACATTTCACACGTTGGCAACCAGTGCTTGGTTGTTTGGGAAATTGGACTGTTATCACTATCGGCTTTTCACAGGAAGCAGTGAAAATTAAGAACAGTTCGGTTAAGAAAAAAAGGGCTTGTTAGTTGTAAGCCTATTGCTCTGTTTCTGTGTTCTTTCTCATAAAGACAAAGAAAATATTCCATACAAATGTGATACTCAGTTTCAAGGGTATACGAATGTATCTTTTTGTATTTTTTCAAATGAGTTGTGGTTGTATATAATTATTGTTATGTACTGGGCTCATAGTAAAACCACGTGGGTTGCTGGAACAGCTAACAGCTCTCCAGCAACCCAGACTGCAAGTCTCCAGCACTACAATTGGCTATTCCTAGGCGGCAATGGTTGCTTCAAACCTATTGGCTGCCGCCTAGGGGCTAGACTATATATTGTGGCTAGTTGCAGCCATTTGCTCAGTACAAATTCTGCACGAAATAAAATATGAGTTTCCCTGTATTCAGCTACCTCGTCTTCATTCCTGCGCCAAAGAACCTGCTATTTAACAATTATCATCAAAAATGAAATGTAAGTTACTCAGAAATAATTTAACAGGTCATAAGCTGAATATGAAACCAAATAAAAATCAGACTTTTTGCATGAAACAGAAAAATGTACTTGTGATTTGTGGTTTTGATGATTAGAAAAAAATGGATAATAGAAAAAAAGGAATGTTGGAAGAAAAGTCTTCATCATGGTTCCATCCAAGCTGGGAATAAACATGGTGACTGCTTTAGGAAGAAGGTTGTAGTTTATTGAAGAGGTAAGCCAGACAGGAAGATGGTCTGGCAGAAAAGGGACTGAGCACATGTAGGGAGTGGGTTTTTATACCTTCTTGAGCCTTTTGTTTGGAGTGATTTCCTGTTCCTGTTTGAGGCTATTTCCTGTGTCATGAACTTTTGACCTGAGTCTGAGTGTGCCTTTCTGATATTCTGTTGGTAATTGGTTAATCCTATTATGTCCAAAGGTCATGTCCTGCTTCCCTGGGGCCGGGCTGATGACTCTTTGGATGTGGTATGTAGATTTTAGGTCTTTGTCTTCTTAATCTCCTAGCTCCAACCTTCCTGATGGTTTACATCTGCATTTCTATAGAACTGGTTTCTGTTTGGGGAAGGGAGACCTGGGGCTATTAAGAAAACTGGGCATGCTTTCCTGCCTCTTCAAGATCCTTTGAGGAAATATATTTTTTCTGCCCTTTTAATATTTCCTTCTCTGGGGATATGACTTCCCACAGGAATAAGAATTAATATTGTACATGTATTTATATTTCCTGCAAAGAAAATTAGAAGGTTTTGCTTCTCTCTCTCTCTCTCTCTCTCTCTCTCTCTTTCTTAACATGATTAATACCGATGCCTCGGAGCTGAATATCTTCTTTGCTCGCTACGAGGTGAAAAGATCAGACCCCGTAGCCTCTGGTGGCCGGCCTTCTGATTCTCAGCCACTCAACCTGTGTGTATATCAAGTGAAGGCTGTGAATCCCAGCAAAGCTGCAGGCCCAGATGGGGTGCTGGGGATAGAAGTTAAGAACTGTGCCGATCAATTAGCAGGGGTCCTGACAAGGATCTTTAACATCTCCTTGCAAACAGCCTGTGTGCCATCATTGTCTACCATTGTCCCAGTCCTGAAGAAAACAGCAGTTGAGTGCCTGAATGACTACAGACCTGTTGCATTAACGTCTGTAGTGATGAAATGCTTCGAAAGACTGGTTCTCCAACATCTTAGGACATGCCTCCCACTGGACTTCAACAAACATCAATTTGCCTACAGGGGGAACAGACCAACAGACGATGCTATAGCTACTGCTCTACACTCTGTAGCAAGCCATCTAGAGAAACCTGGAAACTATGTCAGGATGCTTTTCACTGATTATAGCTCAGCTTTCAACACCATTCTGCCGAGCATCCTTATTGAAAAGCTGACTGACTTGAATTTTTCCCCCTCCATCTGTGATTGGATTAAAGACTTTCTAAGGGACAGGCTACAAACAGTGAGGGTCAGGTCTGTTTTATCCACACCCCCAAAGCTTTGCACGGGCTCGCCACAGGGCTGCGTGCTTAGCCCCTACCTGTACTCATTGTACACATATAATTGTGTATCATCCAACCCATCTACTGCAATAATTAAGTTCGCAGATGATACCACCACAGTGGGTCTTATTACAGTGGAGATCAAACAGTGTGCAGTGTATGCCTCCCAGCATACACAAAGGACAGCACAGCAGGAGGCTGATGGTGCAGATCAGCAGAGGGGTTGGACAGCTCCGGGCGATAACTGCTCACTCAGGATAAGCCTAATGAGTTAAGCTGTTGACAGCCCCAGGCATGGTCAGCCTGGTGGGAAGCCAGGATCTACACCCATTGTCTCCTGCACTGGCAGGAAGCCCAGGGTTGAACTGATTGGATGCCATCCACCTGGGTAGGTACAAATAGACGCCAGGCTTCCCTGTTTCCCCAGTTCGTTCTGTTCAGAATAAACTCATCTTTTTTTTTATTTAAAAAGTTTTACAATACATTTTGACTTTAATCCCCCCCTCCCCCACCCCCACCCAACCCTCCCTATCGCTTTCCCCCATTCCCTCCTCCCCCCCCCCGACTTCCCAGAGCTAAATACAGGGTATAAAATCAAAAAACAAACATAAGCACCCCTATGTTATCAGCAATAAACTATTAATTCTATCTCCCTCTAGCTCATGTAAAATGAATACAAACAATATTAATATTACAGATAAAGTAAAAAAGAAAAAGAGGAAAACAGAAAAAGAGCTTTACTCAGAATAGATTTTCTTAATCCCAGTCCTTATTCATATTAATTTCAAAAAAAAGAAGAAAAAAAAACTTTCACCTACTATTTACATTCTCCAACCTTTCTCTAATTTCTAAACAAATTCTCAGTTACGCGCCAAAAGCGCCTATCTCCATTAACCTTAATAATCTCCAACCAAACTAAACCATAATCAAAAATAATTCTTGCATGTTTCACGCCAAATGTCTCGCAGTTCCAACTCATCCTTGAGTTCAAATAAAAAGAGTAAAAAAAAAGGTTTAAGCAGTCTGTAAGACAACTTGTTGTTAATTAGGAGCTTGCATACCCATTCTTAGTTCAACACATACTTTTAGTCCATAACCCTAATATACTTTTCTAACAAGCAAATAACATCAATCTTAAATTGTGTAAAATATTAAAAAAAAACTTTCTTTCTCCTCTATGATAAATTTAATCCATTAACATTCTAATTTAAAAATTTAATCAGCAATCTTAACGCCCCAAAGCTTTTGGAGCACGTCTGTCATGACCCCCAAAACTTCTTTGGACCGCGCCCCTCCCACAGCTTCACTGTAAGTACACTTTGGAGATTCCATAACTTTCTGCTGGTCTTGCTCTTGCTCTCGTCTCGCTCTTCTTAGGGCGGCACGCATCATCCTCTGGCCTCCTGCAACATCCGATGAAACTGTATCTTGATCCCCTCCAACACCATTGTCCTCTATCTGTCTGTCTGCAACATCTTGAAGCTTTCCCTCGCCGTATCCCTTTACAGCTTCCAAAAATGATAGGGGGGTTGCTTTTAACACATTGCTATAAAAATCACGTGCCTGGGCCACAGTAACCAGACGATGTCTTTTACCTTCATGCGTCACCACCAGTCCAACTGGAATCTCCCATCTAAACTTAATATCACGTTTCTTAAGTTCCTGTACAAGAAATGCAAAATCTTTCCTTCTCCTTAAAATCTTCGGAGGAATCTCTTTTAAAACCAAGACTTCTTGCTCAGCCACTACCAATTTAGTATCATAAGCAGCTTGAAAGACTTCATCTCTAATTACTCTCTTTGTAAAATAGACCACCACATCTCTGGGTAACTTCCTCTGTCTTGCAATCCATGAATTTATCCATATTTCCCTCAATTTCAGATGCTGGCTGGCCCAATACCCCTTCCAGAGCCTCAGAAATCAGCTGCTTTAAATCTTCTTTACAATTCTCCTTTAAACCCCTGATTCTAATAGCATACTGCATCTGATGATACTGAACAAGGCTCAATTCTCCGTCCATTTTATCCCTTATATTTTCATTTTCTAATACCTTTGCTTCTAATATAGTTCTTTTGACTGAGATCCTTCACTTTTACATCCAGCTGTTGCACACATTCAGCTACAGATTCAATCATAGACAACATGTCCACCCTCATTGCTCTAAACTTCTCTTCCATCTTCTTCTCCAATTTCTCCATTTTCTCCTCCAGCTTTTTCAACTTTTCATCCATCATGTCAGACATCAATTGTGAATGCTTTCCAAGAGCATCTTGTAAATCCTTAAGCGTCAATGCCGGAGGAGGTACAGGAGGAAGCAAAGCTTGCAATGAGGTCTGTTGCACCAGGGAAGACCCCGCACTCCGAAGAGCTTTAGAAGTTTTAGCCGCCATCTTCCCCCACTTTCACTTATTGCGCACTTTCACTTTAAAGCTATAAAATCCATTGAGCTAGAGAGTAAAGATAAGAGTCCACATCACCTTGACCTCCTGTACCGCTCTGCCTGCATCTTAACAATCAAAAGTATTTCTTTTGGCAGGGGTGGTTGCTAACGCCTGGCTCTGCTCCATAAATCCTGGAGCAGGGGCGCTGCGCAGCTCGGAGCAACCCAGGCTTCGGGGGGGCTCAATCCTTCAGCCGCCCAAACTCTCAGCTCAGGCGGCCCCGGAGAGCTCAACCCCTACCTGGGGCCTCACCCCCTCCTCTTCTCCCGAGGAGGGGGCTTCAAATCCATCTAAACAGCTGATCGGCGCTGTTTATGATGGAAAAACACAGCTGCGGAGCGGGCAGCCCAAAAACGGCTGTCTTCGGCGTCGCGTCGCCACCGGAAGTCCCAGAATAAACTCATCTTTACCCCCAGCTCTGTGTCCGTCTCTATGTCAAGCACGCAACTTTACACTGGCGACGAAGGTGGGATCCTGCTCCGGAAAACGCTAGCTGCGGACGAAACCCCATCGGCAGCTCAGGACCCGACGCAGGACGACCCCGACCGAGGTAATGGCACAACTGGGACAATACCCCATCTTCAACAGCAACCGCCCTGAGGAGTGGGAGGCGTTCATAGGTCAGCTCGAGTGCTACCTGCGGGCGAATGGGGTCAAGGACGACCGACAGAGAGCGGCGGCACTACTCTGCAGCTGTGGCACGGAGACGTACCAGCTGGTGGTCGGTCTGTGCGCGCCCGACGACATTCACGCCGTCGGGTACAGCGAACTGATATCCAAGCTAACGGAACACTTTAAGCCCGAAACATCAGAGATAGCTTGGCGGTACCGTTTCGAGAAATGGGACCAGCGTCCAGGCGAGACCGCGAAGCAGTACATGGCTGCCCTGCGACAAGCGGCGAGACTCTGCAACTTCGACAACCTCGAAGTCCGTCTGCGGGATCGGATCGTCTGCGGGCTAAGGGACTGGAAGCTGCGGCAGAAGATGTTTGCCAAGCAGAAGCTGACCCTTCGAGACGTCCAGGAGGAGTTCCTAGCCTGGGACGTAGCGGAGGAGTCCGACGCAAGGGAGAACGGGGCCATCCATCAGCTGTCCGGCCACGACGACGCAGAAGGGGAAGACTTCGAGGTGGACGCCATCCACCGCCAGCAGCGATCAACCACCTATTCCCGGGACCGCGTGAAGGAGCAGCGCCCAGCGACGGCCGAGCAGCGGTACCAGGAGTGCGGATGCGGAACAAGCGGCCCCTGGTCTACCCAGTTCTCCGGCTGCAGCACCCATTGCTCCCGATCTACCCAGCAGTGCGGCGGCAGCCCCAGGTCTACCCAGCCCGGCTCACTTGGACAACACCGGTCTACCCCGTGCATCGGCTGCGGAGCAGGAAACTCCAACCGGTCTACCTGTTGCGCCAGCTGCAGAGGACAGCACCCCCGGTCTACCTGCCGTTTCAAATCAGCGAAGTGCAGAGCGTGCGGGAAGACCGGCCACATCACGGCGGTCTGTCGGGGCTGGCCAAGGGACAGTCTGCACGAGGTGGAGGTGGATTTCCAGCTGGCCACAGGTACAGGGGAGAGGTCGCCGAGGCTTACAGTTAGCCACACGGCGGGACGGTCGGCTGTTTGTGAAACCGGGGAACACCCACCCCTTATCCCAAAAATCAAACTGAGGGTCAAAATTCAAGGGGTTTCCTGCGTAATGGAACTTGACTCTGGGTCAGCCGTATCCATTATCTCTGCGTGGACTTTCAGCGAGATCTGCAAGCGGAGCGGCCAGCGGGTTCCCCTGAGGCCATCCAAACTGACCCTCTCAGACTTCCAGAACTCTCCGATTAAAGTCAGGGGGGAGGCGTCGGTGATGGTCCACTACAAAGGGTTTAAGGGGAAGTTGAGTGTGCTGGTCGTCAAAGGGCAACGGACCAGCCTTGTGGGGCTAGGATGGTTCAGGGCGTTGGGCATTGGGATCACCAGGATCCACCAAACGCAGAGCCACACCTCCCTGGAGGGCATTTGCAGGGAGTTCGCGGATGTCTTTGACGAACGGTTGGGGAAGTACACCGGGCCCCCGATTTCTTTTAAATTAAACCCCCTAGTCCCACCGGTCAGGATGAAGGCGAGGAGAGTTCCCTTTGCGCTCAAGCATAAGATTGAGCAGGAATTGGATAAGTTAGTGGAACGGGGGTGCTGACGCCGGTAGATGGGGCGGACTGGGAGACCCCCATAGTTACCCCGGTAAAGGCAAATGGGGACATTAGAATCTGCGCAGATTATAAGGGGACAATTAACCGGGCGTTAACTGCGCATTCGTACCCAGTTCCCGCCGTAAGCAGCATCCTGGCATCTCTGCAAGGTGGGGCGGTATTCGCGAAATTAGATCTTGCCCAGGCTTATCAGCAGCTGCCGGTAGACCCCGAGGCAGCAAGGGCCCAGACCATCATCACCCACAAAGGGGCGTTCCGGGTAAACCGACTGCAATTCGGGGTGAGCGTAGCTCCGGGGATTTTCCAGGAAGTCATGGAAAAAACGCTAAAGGGGATCCCCGGGGTTTGCCCGTATTTTGATGACGTCCTTATAGTGGCCAGCTCGGAGGACGTCCTGGCATCACGGCTAAGAGCGGTACTCAGTCGTTTTAGGGATGTGGGTCTAAGACTGAAAAGGGACAAGTGTAAAATTGGGGTTACGGAGACGGAGTTTCTGGGATTCAGGATAGACGCGCAGGGCATCCACCCATCAGCCTCCAAGGTGAGGGCTATCAAGGAAGCCCCAATTCCCAAAAACAAAGCGGAGCTGCAAGCGTTCCTTGGTCTCTTAAATTTTTATCATACATTCCTGCCGCACAAGGCGACTATCGCGGAGCCCTTGTACAGGCTCCTGGACAAACAAACACCCTGGGACTGGACTGCCACACACACAAGCGCGTTCAGGACCCTTAAGAACATGCTAGCCGGGGACGCAACGGTCACTCACTTCAGGGAGGACCAGCCCATCTGCCTAGCATGCGATGCATCCCCTTATGGGATAGGGGCGTCCTCAGCCACTTAAGGGAGGACGGCTCGCAGGCTCCCATAGCATACTATTCCCGGACCCTTTCAGTGGCGGAAACTACGCGCAGATAGATAAGGAGGCACTGGCAGTGGTCGCGGGGGTAAAAAAGTTCCACAACTACCTGTACGGGAGGGAGTTCCTCATTTACACGGATCACAAGCCCCTGCTGGGATTATTCACCACAGAGAAGCAAACGCCACAGATCCTTTCACCAAGGATGCTCCGTTGGTCCATTTTTCTTTCAGCATACTCCTGTAAGCTAATCCATAGACCAGGAAAGGAAATGGGACACGCCGACGGACTCAGCAGACTTCCCCTAAGGGAGGCTGGACCGGATCCCGCTCCTGCTAATCAGATATTAGCAATACAGGAGCTGGCTGAGTGCCCATTAGACGCTAGCGACATAGCAGCCGAAACTCCCAGGGATAAGATTCTTAGCAGAATTCAGTCCTGGGTTAGCAGCGGGTGGCAGGACAAGTCACCGGGACCTGAGTTCACAGCATTTTTTACGCGGCGGCACGAGCTCTCAAAAGGCTGCCTGCTGTGGGGGAGCAGGGTCATCATCCCCACAAAACTTAGGGAGAAAGTCCTTCAGTCCCTTCACGAGGGTCACCCGGGAGTGGTAAGGATGAAGGCTCTGGCCAGGAGTTACCTGTGGTGGCCTGGGTTGGATAAAGAGATAGAGGGGTTGGTAGCAGGATGTTACACATGCCAAAGGTCTCCCCCAGAGCAGGCACACGCTCCAGTCCACAAGTGGGAACAAACTCACACCCCCTGGTCCAGGGTCCATATAGATTATGCGGGGCCATTTCAGGGACACACCTTCTTAGTCATCGTGGATAGTCACTCCAAGTGGTTAGAGGTGGTACCTGTGTCCAACATGACATCAGCGGGCACAATACAGGCACTAAGGGGAGTGTTTGCCACACATGGGCTACCAGATGTAGTAGTATCTGATAACGGAGCGCAATTCACCTCCTCGGATTTCCAGGTGTTCCTGAGGACCTTGGGGATTAGGCATGCCACTTCAGCGCCCTTTCACCCTGCCAGTAACGGGTTGGCAGAGAGGTTCGTGCGGACTACCAAGGATGCACTCAAACGAATAGTACAAGGGGACTGGAAACAGAGACTGGCCACATTCCTCCTCCATCAACACGCAACACCCTGCACAGCCACAGGAAAGAGCCCAGCGGAGCTCACTTGGGGCAGACGCCTTATAACTACGTTAGACAGACTCCACCCAGACAGGGTATCAGCAGACACAGAACCCCCAACCCTCAAAACCAATTTCAACATAGGGGAGCAGATCTGGGCCAGAAATTATAGCACAGGCCATCCATGGGTGCCAGGTGAAGTGGTGGAACAGACAGGCCCCCTCTCCTACAGAGTAAGGGTGGAGGGGGGACTCCTGTGGAGGAGACACTTAGATCAACTAAGGAAGAGAGCCCCTGAGAGGACAGGTGGAGAATCAATGGAAACAGCAAGGGAGGAGGCAGAGCAAACACAAACACACACACAGCCACAGTCACAGTCACCCAGAAGAACAGCAGGAAGGGTTTTGGGGCATCCATCTGCCTGGCAGGGAGCTGACAGGGAAAGTAGGCAAGAGCCTGAGGGCAGCAGGTCACAAAGAGCCAACACTGAAACACATGCACACACACAAATCAGACCAACACAACCAGACCAAGGAACAGGAAGCAGAACCAAAACCACTACAGAGCCAAGCCTGAGAAGATCAAACAGGACACACAGAGCCCCCAGCTACCTCAGTGATTATGTTCGCTCTTAAGCCTGGGGGGAGGAGGAATCTGGAGGGTTAAATGTAAAAATTGTAAATAAGCTGTATATAGTTAAGAAGGAAGGACAGAGGATCCTCCTCTCTATGGGGGAAGGGGTGCAGTGTATGCCTCCCAGCATACACAAAGGACAGCACAGCAGGAGGCTGATGGTGCAGATCAGCAGAGGGGTTGGACAGCTCCAGGCGATAACTGCTTACTCAGGATAAGCCTAATGAGTTAAGCTGTTGACAGCCCCAGGCATGGTCAGCCTGATGGGAAGCCAGGATCTACACCCATTGTCACCTGCACTGGCAGGAAGCCCAGGGTTGAACTGATTGGATGCCATCCACCTGGGTAGGTACAAATAGACGCCAGGCTTCCCTGTTTCCCCAGTTCGTTCTGTTCAGAATAAACTCATCTTTACCCCCAGCTCTGTGTCTGTCTCTATGTGAAGCATGCGACTTTACACAGCGTACAAGGGGGAGGTACAAAAACTATCCTCATGGTGTCTAACAAACAACTTGTACCTGAACATTGGCAAGACAAAGGAGATGGTGCTAGACTTCTGGAAGACAGAAACCTGCCCCACTTTACACCGGGGGGGGGGAACTGTGTGGAGAGAGTTTTCTCCTTTGAATTCCTGGGAATCTACCTCTGTGAAGATCTTACCTGGAAAGTCAATACAACCCAGGTGGCCAGAAAGGCCCAACAGAGACTCCACTTCCTCAGGGTCTTGCAGAAGAACA
The DNA here is from genome assembly GCF_964194415.1 of Vipera berus. Taxonomy (NCBI): domain Eukaryota; kingdom Metazoa; phylum Chordata; class Lepidosauria; order Squamata; family Viperidae; genus Vipera; species Vipera berus. The sequence continues at coordinate 292,314,102 of NC_138202.1, read as the reverse complement.
GAGTAGAATAACGGCTAATGACCTTCTTTTACCATCTACAGAGGGTGGTGAGCATGGCACAAAACATCGTGGGCTGTCCCCTGACACCACTGGATAACATCGCCAGGGCTCGCTGCCTTGGAAGAGTGAGGGACGACTCACACCTTGGTCGGTACCTCTTTAATCTCCTACCATTGGGTAGGAGATACAGGAGTATAGCCAGCCATACCAATAGGCTGAAGAACAGCTTTCTATCCATGGGCTGTCAGGCTCTTGAATGGGAAATAACTTTATGCATGATTGATTTGCGAGGCCGGTGTGTTGTGCAATTAGCTCACATGTATCATATGGAGGCCGCGCCCACCCCAGCTCTGGCAATGCAAAAAGTCATGATACATGGCAACATGCCATGTGACGTGGCAAGTATGACACCCATGCTGTAGTGTGTTTACATGATTCTCCTGTGAGCTTGCTTCCAAATGAGATGCGTACTACTATAAGGCGGATGCTAACTATTAAGATTAGACCGTACAGCTTATTCTTTAAGTAATAAATTCCAGCTGTTTCTTGTAACCTTTAATTTTATGTAACCTTTTGTAATATGAGCAATTATTCTTGTATGTTTCTATGTAGGCATATTTAAAAGAAGCAAAGGCACTTTTCCTGCAACTTTGCATCATCGTTGTGGCAGCTTGACTTTTCATAATTACCTTTAGACTATGTACTGTACTATCTTCCTGTCCTGCTTGGCATTATGTAGGGAGGGGTTTGTGAATCAAAGCATGAATCCTAGATTCCACATAATTCTGGTTCTACAGCTGCGTTTGTCAAACTTCGCAACTTTATTATTTATTTAATAAACTGACTGATTGCATTAATTTTTATTTATTTAATAAACTGGCTAATCCATTCCTCCAGTGAACGGTGTACAGAAGCCACTTAAAATAAAATAATATAAAGGTAATGCAAAACAAAGTCCCAGAAAAAGAATACCCACACCACTGAAACCTTAATAGGGCAATGTTATTTTTTTTGCTTCTTCTCCAAGAACTCAGATTCTAACACATTTTTTTCCTGAACATAATTTTCCGCAATGTAGGATTTTAAAAGATTGGAGCACAGGGGGGAGGGAGGGGGGAAAATGTTCTGCTTTAGGATTTCAGCTGTGATTCTCTTCATTTGTTGATCTCTATGCTTGACAGAAGTCTGTTCTGGCAGATCTCAAAAATGCGCTTTCAGAAATATGTGATAAAATTCAATGCATGTATGAAAAGATAGATATATAACTATTATCATATTATTTCTTTCTGGTCTATCAACCCTGTAAGGTAGACCAAACTATGAAACAGACAATGTGTAGGCTCAAAGCTACTTTTATTAGAACAGTTATATTACTTTCATATGAATAGAGGGTGCTGTCCAAGACATTTTTGTAACTCTCATTCTTGGCATGGTCTTGATCCTTATTTATCTGCTTATTATCTTGGTAGTGGAGCTTCCCTCTATCCTTCAAGTCCATCGTCTTTATCCTCCACCACACAGTGTGAGAAATAATATCCATACTCAGAAAGGAATTAGAAATAAGCAAACCAATTATAGACTTGAGATAAGAAAAAAAGACCACTAGATCTGCTACTAAACGTATATTCAATGGTCTTTCAAAAGACCAGTAAAACTGTATTTAAAAAAACAAAGCAGGAGCAACCAGTCCTGTTGAATAGGAGAAAAGATGTATTGATGATGATGCTTCACATCAGCACGTTAAAGGTTTTCTGCTGATGGGGTATTTTTTTTTATGCAGCAGTGTTTTCTACTGTTTTTACTACTTTGGGAGGAAGTAATTCTGGCAGTGAATTGCCATTTTCTTGCAGCATTTATTGATAGGGATATTAGGGAGCTGGGTTAAAATTGGTAGTTTCCTCTTTTAGCTCAAGAGACAGAAAGACTGGTATACACATAGTCCTCACTTACCAACCATTTGTTCAGTGACCGGTTGAAGTTAAGACAGTGCTGAAAAAGTGAAAAAAATAACTTTACAGCCCATTTACGACCATTTACAATCTTTGCAGCATTCCTCAATCCCATGATCCCCATTACACTCAGTAAGTGTAATGTACTCTCTCCTCTCTGCCCAGAGCAAAGAGATTAGAGAGGGATTTCAAGAGAGTAAGCTCACACATCAAAAGCAATGTAATTGGGCTGGCAACAGGAAAGGGTCAGGCAAAGGAGAGATAACATACAGATGGAAGAATGGAAAAATATCTGCTGAAAGTAATGAACTTTACACTGTTATCATCTTGGAGAATTTTTTAAATAAAATGACGTACCATTAGTACACTTCAAATTTATGTTGTAAATGTGAACAAGAAGGGATATTTTATCATGTTTGGTGGATGTGTAAAAAGGCTAGAAAATTCTGGATTCAAATACATACACTGACTGAGAGGATTTTAAAGATTAATATACAATGGAGACCAAAGGTTTTTTCTTTGGGGATTGATGCTTTTTGATGATGATGATGAGACTTCCATGAGGCCAGTAGACCAGTAGTGTGTGCTCATGTATGTGCGCACATGTGAAAATGAGTAGTGCAGTCTTGTTTTTTTCCATCCAAAAAGTACAGTCATGGTCATTGTGATTTCCTACTTGGTGGGAAATGAGGGAGTGGATGAACCATGAAGAAGTGGAAAGCTTGAATGTGCTATGTGACCTCCTAAGTCTGTAGAGCTCCTTCCAGCATACTCGACACTTTTTCTTCACCCCATTGTTGTGTCAGCTGAGCTATTTTTGGACACAGGTTTGCCAGACTTTCAGAAGACCAGAAGACCCCGTGTTCAGAAATAGCTCAAATGATGTGTGTCTATCTATGCTTTCCCATCACTTGCCTCCAGGAACTGTTTACTGTTATTTCCTCAATTGATACTGTGTTGCTTTCATTGTAAACTCATTAAAATGACAATCTCTTTCTCTGTGTTATGTGTGATTGCTGATTTTCATGTTATCTATAGTCATTATGGGATGCAAAGGTTTTAAATACTCTTTCATGTAAAGATTTTGCTTGCATAACGATCCCGGCTGGATAGTAATTGTGTATAGCAACCGTAATTAAAAGCTGGAAGGATAAATTATGAAAGCCTTTAGGAGAACCTAAAAAGCAACCATCAGAAGTATCCAGAGATGCCTTCATACTAAGATAAAGGATTTTTTTTTATTTAGGTCACTTGATTTTTACTGCCACTATTGGCTGCATCCCTTCATGTTGAAAGTGAGTGGTCAGAAGCCAATAGAATATTACATGATACAAGAGATGAGATTTACAAGTATTACAATATAAGGGCAATATATTTTTAAATGATATCATGTTTAAGAATGTAAGTTTTTGAATTCACCAGAGCTATGTCCCTGCTGAGCAGAGGAGAACTAGCACAGAGGGCAAATGTTTGCACTAAAAATCTACATTTTATTCAGAAAAATCAAACATCAAGTATTGTTTGAACTGGTTTGAGTAGAATGTGCAGTCTCTAGAGAGATTCTATTATACAATTTTATTTATAACATTTATACACCAAATCTTGCATCATACAGTGGCTTACACAAAATAAAAATGTAAAAGCCACAACACAATTAAACTAGTTACTAGAGAATAAAATGTTTATGGTTCAAGGCCTGAATATCTAAAGAATTGCATTCTCCCAATAAGATCTGGCAGGGGTGGGCTGTTTGCATGTCATCTTGATTACAGAAACATGCCTATGCAGGAGCCACCACCTCCCGAATGGTATCTGGTATTCAAAGGGTATCATCCCTCCTGATTTTTCAGAAATCTGATGAAGACTTGAATATACCCCATGATGTCTTGTGGGCAGGATTGTTGGAATATAATTCCTCCAGACAACAAATGTTGGTTCTCGCTTTTTTACATGGCCATTTACAATGCATGGTTTTTAATTTTAAAATGTGTTTAAGCATCTCCTGTATTTATTTTAATCCAAATGGGGGAGTTGTAAGCTGCTTATGATTGGTCAATTGGAATGATCTCATCAGTCCTGCAAATCAATACATCAATAAAGCCAGCCAATGAATAGTTAAAATAAATAAATAATCTATATAGTTATCATAGGTATCCACCCCAAACGTGAGCAATATTAACTTTTGAAATTTCTGGGATGAAATCTCCATCTTAACAGCTATGTGGAAAAATGCCAAGGTTAATACAATATCTGAAAGGAATTTATTCTACACAGCAGAGGTTACCACCAGGAAGTGTAGGGAATCTCTACATCTTTAATCAGAACAAGCATATTGGACAGTTTAGTTCTATTTAGAGAAGGTCATTCTGCAAGTTTGAAGGGGGAGAATCAAAATGTCCATGTATACAATGTAGGAATGGAAATATATTAAAATTAAGATGGGTATAAACATTTTTTTGCATTCAGAAGGCTATCAATTGAACTTGACATAATTGTTGCCTAAGACAAGAAATATGTGTATACATAATTTAATATAATATTCATTGGCTCTCCTGGTGCAGTATAATTGAATTGAATTCCTAGATAATGCATTTGTGGTTGTCAAGTTGTTGTATATAATTTTTTTTCACTGTTTTGCCCATGCATCTGATTAAAGGGAGACTGTTTCAAAATGCAAAATTATGCAAAGACAGCCTAAGAGTGTAACACAGATGTAAAAAACATCTGTGTTTCTGACAATTATGATGACCGGTGGATCAAAGACCCCATCATAAGAACAGCACTCAGTCCAAGAATCACACGCTGATAACATTGAAAGCATTTATTACCGTACTTTACTATCCTGGGTGGGAGACAGAAAAAGCATATTTTCCCATGGAGACAATTCAGTCCGTTAAAAAAGGGAGGTTTGCTTACCCCAGTCAGTCACACGCTGGTGACTGATTTTGGATCAGCAGCCATAAAGAGAATTCAGGAGCAAGCGTGGTTTTTTTTAAAAAAAAAGCTTTTTTCTTTTTTACCTCCTTTAGGCACAATTGAATTTATTGGATCTTGGATTTATTGTCATTTATTAGTCTTAGTCTTTTACCACCCCCACCACCCCGGAAAACGAAGTTTACCTTTTAATTAATAAATTAAATTAAATTAAATTATTAAATTAAATTAAATTAAATTAAATAATTAAATTAAATTAAATTAAATTAAATTAAATTAAATTAAATTAAATTAAATAATTAAATTAAATTAAATTAAATTAAATTAAATTAAATTAAATTAAAATAAATAAATTGCCCTGCCTTGGCCAAGCGCGTTCAACTTCGAAGCAACGCATGCCGGGAGTTGTAGTTTTACGGCAACTGCGTCCGGGGAATTCCTACGGTGTCCTCTGGAACCTCCACTTAAAACAACCAGGAGAACAGGATTAAGGATTTGAAAATTCCCGCGACGGCTGTGATTTGCTCTCGCGAGACCTCGCTCCTCCACCGTCTGGTCCTCCTCCTCCTCCTCCTCCTCCCCCCTCCTCCTGCTGCCGGTGAGCGATCGGGGGAAGGAAGAGGAGGTTGCTGCGCAGGCAGAGAACGGACGAGCGCGGGGACGGGCGGCCGAGTAGGCCCGGCCCAGGGAGCCCGCCAGCTTTCTTGAACTGCCGCGGCGGAAGCGGGAGAGATGCTGCTCTTCTGAGGGCAACGCGAGCGGCGCGGCCGAGGCGGCAACCCCCCCCCCCCCGCCTCCGAAGCAGGTTATGGTAGGGGACGAGAGAAGCGCTTGGCCGAAGGCGTTGAAAAGGCCGGGCTGCCGGCTTGGTTCGGCTGGCGGGCTTTCCCCTACTAGGCCCCGTTCGCCGGGAAAAGGAGGGCGGTCGGCGGGCTCGTTACGTAACCGCCCGTTGGAGACACCCGCGGCCATCCGGGACTGCCGTCGTTGCGTCGCCGCTTTCGGAACCGCCGCGCGGCCCCCCGCCAGACGGAGGGGAGGGGCAGGGGGCGGCCCCCCCCCTTCCAGCCCCGCCGCCCGGTTTTCTCCTCGCTGCCGCCAAACGCCGGGAAAGCCGCCGGGGCCGGGTCGGAGCCTGGCGGCAGTTTCAGACCTGGGGGGGGGGGAGGAAAACGTGCTTTGCGCTACCAGGCTGGTGGGCGAGCCGAGGAGAGCTTGCCAGGCCAAGGCAGCGTGCTCCTCTTAGGCCCTGCCCCCCCCCGGCTGCCTCTTATCTACTCTAGCGAAGGCAGACGTGAGGTTTTGTTTGCAGGCCCTCCTCATTCCTGCTCGTGCGTCTCCTTTCTTGGAGGCGTAATCGCTAAAACGAGACGAAACGGCCGTTTTTTTAAAAAATTTTTTTATTAAAGAGTTCGTCGTTTAAGAAGCCTCTTTTGGACTTCCTGCCGGGCAGTCTGGTTGGTTTTTGTGACTGGGGAGTAGGCTGGGATTGGTTAATTAGGGCAGCGTTTCCCAACCTTAGGAACTTGAAGATGCGTGGACTTCAACTCCCAGAATTCCCCAGCCAGCATAGCTGGCTGGGGAATTCTGGGAGTTGAAGTCCACGCATCTTCAAGTTCCTAAGGTTGGGAAACGCTGAATTAGGGCTTTCCTTTCAACAAGCGTGGACGTTATTGCGCGAAACGTACAGACTTTTTTTTTTTTCTTTGGAGGGCCCAGTGGGTAATACTTTCTGCTTAATTCTTAACTTTACCTAATGGAGCGAGGCAGCGATCGATCGCGAAATGCTGCACAACAACTTCGTAGGATTTGAATTGATAGACCGGATTGGACACTTCAAAGCTTTGGGTGGCAGATGACAGTTTAAAATGCCTCCCCCCCCCCCACACACACAAACACACTATTGCAAATTTTGTAAGAGCAAAGTTATCCTAAAAGTAATAAGACTGAACTTGTATAGAGTTGTTTTGTCCATTTGAAAATATCCCTGAAGTGTGTAGCCTGGTTAGACCTGCAAATGTGACAGCTAGATAGGAAGCTCCTGGTTCCTCAGCTTTAAGCTGAGGACAGATATAAACAAGCTAAGCTCTTAATTCATCTGTGTTTTAATATGTAGACAATTATCAGGACTACAGTTGAATTGATCTGCCTTTCCAGAGTTAATGAGCATGACTTATTTTCTATGTATGCTTTAGGAATGACAGGAAAGGAGAAGTATGCTTTAATAAAAGGAAATAGTCATAGAGTGTACTGGAGTATCCTGATTTCCAACTGATTTATAAATGTTGGTAAAAATGTACAAAATATTTGAAATCAAATTGTTGCCATATCAGCAATCTTTGTCTTGAAGTTAAGCTGTATCTAGAGACTGCTATATGGTTGGTTGTTGTAGGTTAGGAAAGTTGAACAGATGAACAAGACTATCTACTAGTAGGGTCCTGTGAAGAGAAAGAGATTTTTCAAGTGATCTCAGAAGTTTTATGCTGGTTTGGTTAAACAATCACATTATCTCAAGAGTTCTAGCTACATATACTTTGTGGTAATAAGAGCTGCAAAAAAGCTGTATTTTTCTCATTCTCATTGTCATTCTGGATTGGTATTTGATGACTGTTCAAAGTGACCTGGAAAGGAAGGGCAAAATAATCATCTGCAGGATAGTGTTAAGGATTATCTGAAGTATCTGGCAGATAAAATCACTCAGATCTGGAATTCTGTCTGGGAGAAAACTACCTTATCCAGAACACCAATGGAAAATACCCAGATCCAAGCAGTCCCATAACCCAAAGCTACTTGTCTTATTAGGGTTGAGCCTAACCCTAAATTTGATCCTTCCCAACCTTGACAGTGTTGCCTGGTTGGCTTTTGGTAAAAATATAAAATTGCATGTCAGTAGTATATTGATATCTAATCTTATGCCAGCAAGACTAGTTTAACCAGCAGCTTCATGTAGTATTATACAAAACAGAAAAGTCTAGAGTCTTGCACAACCCCCCACAAAATAGGTCATCAGGACTAGATCTTTCCTTTTTACCAATACCAACTAGAACCAATTCCAGAGGGAGAACCATCAGAAAAATGTGCTTCTGCTCTTAAGCTTTTGAGCCAGTCCAGCAGAATACTATGATCAGTTGTATTGAACATCACAGAGAACAAGAAGGACCAAAGTGGATGCACTACCTCCAATGTGATCCCATCAGAGATCACCCATAAGTGCAATTAGTCCATCTCAATGCCATATACAGGCCTGCAACTCCTGGAAGTAGACCAAGATAATCTGGTTCCACTAGAGTTCTCTTAAGCTGCAGCTTGATTGTCTTCTCTGCAACTTGCCCCTCAGAGTAAAGGTTGGAAACAGATGGAAATTATCCAACACCATTGGGTCCAGAAATAGCTTCTTGAATGCAGTTCACACCATCACTGAAGAATGAATTTTGGATGAAACCATAAAGTATTTCCTGACAGGACCTAGCCATCTAGGAAGGACCTGGAACTAATACAGGCAACCATGCTCACAACTCCAAAGACTAATCCATATCCTTTGGACTAACAAGCTCCAGTTCTTTCCACATAACAACATCTCTTTCGTCTCCAGTTCTTTTGGCTGTTTCACAAGAACTAATAACGTTGGCTTGCTACAGGTCACTTATTTTAGACCAGACATGTCAAACACAAGGCCCGGGGGCCGGATCCGGCCCGCGAAGTGGTTTCATGTGGCCCACGAAGCCATCCTGGAAACAGTGAGGGACTGGCCCCCACTGCCTTGGCCGTGGCCCAGAGACTCTCCTTCTACCAGAGACCCCCAGATCTGTCCCACTCCTGCCCAGGCCCCCATAGGCACCCTTGATGCGAATGATGTAGAGCTGGCCACGCCCACCCAGTAGGCCATACACACACTAGCCATGCCCACCCAGTAGGCCACACCCACCCTGGCCATTACCCACCCGGCCCCTTGAGGGCAACCGCAATACTGATGTGGCCCTCAATGAAATTGAGTTTGACACCCCTGTTTTAGACGGATCTTCTGATACATGTTTTCTATTCTGCTGTTTCTAAGATCCAAAAGTCCCTATCTTGCTTGCCTTTACAAGGTGCTGATTACCTGATTCTTTCTCTCAGCATTGAGCCAGGTGATTAGTTCAATCCATTTTAAGTATTAATGTGGTTAATTAAGTACAAGATTTATTGGTTATGGATACATAAGCTGCCTCTGGTGCAATATATTTTAATTGCTATTTTTTGTTGATGTTTTAGTTGATTGTTAGCCACACAGTGGCATGGGAAGTGAATGAATAATAAATAAGTTGTAAACTGAAGTATCTTCATTATGAATAAAATTCCTCTAGTAAATATTCTAAAATAACTGGATTTTTTATTCTTAAATGTAGAACCCAACAACCCATTATTATTTTTACATTCTGATACTTGACTAAATCAAGACAGCAGCTATCCCAAAGTATCATTACAAAAATGTTTTGTGGCCTTTGAAGAAAATGCATTGCATTTAAAATTTAAGGAAAGTGTTGTACTTATAAAAGTTCACTGAAGGAATCAGTGTACAATTTTATTACCTTTTATTATGTATAAAATACGTATTTTACAATTTCTTTTCCACTGTTACATGTATTAGCCTTTTGTAAGCACAATATATTGTGGCTTAGAAACCGTACTTTCTTAGATATTACAATGTTGAACAAAAGAGGTCTAAAACAGTGTGTAGAACATCATGTTAGGATTCTCTTCAGTACTGACCTTGTTATTAACAGCATTTCCCCCAAATTAAGCCTCCTTTGCTGATTTTTGAAGAAATTAATACATTTTTTTAAAAAAGTTAAGCACGTTATTTTTTTTCTTCTACAAATAATCTAGATGTTGATTATAAAAACCTTTAGAGGAAATAAATCTAGAAGTGATAACTGGGCTATCCAAAATGGTCTGAACAGTTTTTGGCATTCAGAGAACCTGGTAACAAAGACCTCCTTAACTTCAGTGGTGGTGAATTAAGGACATAGATCCCATAGCTTAATCCAGTAAAAGCATAGCCAGTTGAGGGCATTCTACCAAGTAAACAGTTAAAGCAAGCTCAAAGGGGCCATTCACAGTCACGCTCTGCACTTGTGCCTTTACATGTTTACAGACTTTTCTTGGAGAAACTGGAGTTAAAGTTATACTTTATTTAACTACAATTTATAAAGACAATACTGTATACTTTAAAATTAGATTTAAAACAGTATTTTTATTACTTTGTAAATGTGTATTTTCCTACAAGCCTTTAGATCAGGGGTGTCAAACTGGAGGCCTGTTGGCCGGATGTGTCACACGCAGGCCACACCCACTACAAAGGAAAAAACATCATGATACGTCATGATACATCATGTGACAGGATCAAGTTTGACACCCGCGTTTTAGATCCATAATGGAACTATTAACTCTTATAGTTTGACTTATTTAAAATTATTGTTCATGGAATTATATATATTTGCAGGCCTGAGCCACATTCCCAAGTCTCACCCTAATTTGCTTTTTGTACAGTGTAATTTCTTAAAACTGATTTAAATAAACAAAACTGTTCTCATATTGTTAAGGTTGCATTTTAAAATTAAAATAAAGGGCTATATATTTCTTTAGAAACATTTTCTATAGAATTTTCCAGTATAAAGAAAGCAGGTACTACAAATCTAAGTCACTTGTACTATTTTATTTCACTAAGCCAAGATAGTATCGCAAAGTCTGAAGTTTAAATATATATGCTTTTTCATATTTGGAAAAAACATTGCTATTATGTTAATTAATCTGAAACAGATTCGGTTGCTCATAATCTTTCCCTCCCTTAGCCAACTAAGTCATAACCCTTCATTGCCATTGGTGTGATAATTCATAGAAAGAATGGACAACAAGTGGGACACACGTGTCTCTTCTTAGGGTCAAGCATTTGCTTTACCTTGACTTGCAATATGTAGCACTCTTATGCTAGTTGCCTATAAGAGTGCTGCTGATAAATTGTAGAGCTAGGGGAGATGATTTTGATACTGGCCCTATCTCTCCTGAGCCCATTAGGCAATGTCAGATATTAATAAAGGAAAATATTTGAAGCTCAGGGTTATCTGACACGAGGGGTCCTTGGTGCTCTCTGAGCTTGCTTGTTTTCTTGCAGATGTTTCATTACCCAAACTAAGTAACATCACTGCTGCATTGATGATGTTACATAGTTTGGGTAATGAAACATCTGCAAGAAAATAAGCAAGCTCAGAGAGCACCAAGGACTCCTCATGGCAGATATTATTTGTAAGCATGTGACTGATTCCAATGAATTTTGTCTAATAGACTCCATTGCCTTATGCATGTTGATATACCGCTGCCCTGTCAGTAATATCTGAGCCCTACACACAATGGTTGTACTTACCTTGTCTGCTGAGTGAATCAGATCTAGCTCCTAGGCTTAGAGCAGCACCCAACAACGCTTAGGTGCAGACTGAAGGGAGGAAAAGCTAAGAACTTACCTCTAGTAAGCCAAATGTCTTAGATAAAGTGGACATTTGTGTAAGGGGCCCTCTTTGCTTCAGTAATACAGAATACTGCCTGCTGAAGGTAAGAATCATTTCATATCCTTCCCCCTGCTAAGTCAGGCCTCAGGGAGAGACAGTATAACATGGCTGTTCAAAATCAAGTCTGAAATAGTCCAACTTTTACATTAGTCCTAGAGCTGCAGTATTCCTGCTTCATTACAGGGTATTCTGCTGATTCCTCCAACTCCTCAACCTCAGCAGCTCTAAACTGAAATTCAGAAAGGAGCAGCTGTTCTACTTCCTAATCATCATCCAGTTGTTAACAAAGGGGGTGAGGTGAGAGAGCAGTCAACACCTCTTCCTTTTGCACTTTGGCAGGGAATTTTTTTTTAAAAAAAGGGCCCTGAAATTACCCAGACTCTAGCCCTCCCACCATTCATTTAGCTGTCATTTGTTTATACCTGTCAGAATTGCTGGAAGTGTTTTTTTTTACATAGATAGAATGGGGGTGGGGGACGGAACAAACAGAAGGAAAACACACACTTACTAGTCACATACTCTTTAAAATTAAGGAAACTTAAAAGAAAATAATTAAAACTAAAGAGACAAAAGAAAATAATTAAAATCTGAATTTCTTTTAGTGTGCTATACCATAGCCTTGGTCATATATTCTATAGTACAGTATTTTAATTATTTGCTGGCACTGACTGCTTACTTGAATAAACTTCCCACTGCATTTTTACAGTGAAACATGCGAGACCTAACTGCTCATGTAACCAGCTGTCTACTGCAGTTTCCAGATGTGACTATACAAGCACTTGGAGAAGATGAGATAACACTAGATTGTGTACTTCATGGGAAATTCACAGGAGGTAACAATTGAGCTCACACTTCTTAATTATTAAGACTACAAAAGGTGTATTGTAATATGCATGATTTAATACTTCTGTGAGGGCAAAAAAAGATGAGGTGGGTAAGGTAAATTGCATGATTCTAAAATTTAGTGTAGGAAGCACTTTTCTTGAGTCAGCACTTGTGTTGTTGGACATACTGCCTTTTATATTTCTTTAAATGCAAAACCTGGTTGTAGAACTATAGCAGGTTTATCTGTATAGAAGCTGAAATTGATTATCAGTCCAGTGTTAGGCAATCTACATTGGCTTAAATGTAGCTCAGTTCTGAAGTTTAGTTAGTCAAACGTTAATAGTTTTAAAAATAGCTTTGGATTCTATGCTTTGGGGCTGCCCTTCCATATGCATTCAAACTGAATTTCAGCGATGTGGTTTTGCTGTTCTTTTTGCTTTATGTTGTGAGCTCTGACAGTATGGAATCTTTCTCAGATGTGACACATCCCTTGGAATCCTTTCCTTTTGAAACCTCTAGTTGAGACATGTCAAACTCGTGACGTCACGCAACGTATCGGAGCCTTTTCACCATTGCCGGCAATGGGGTGGGCGCGGCTTCCAGATGACACATCCGGCCCATAAGGCCGGCAGTTTGACACCCCTGCTCTAGTTGACGTTTTTCTTCTTTTTTACTGGGTAGCAGTTTCAGTTTTCAGAGTGTTGATAATTGGCTGTCATTTTGTAAATTCAAAACTTCAACAAACTGTTGAAAGTATGCTAATATAACATTGCTGTATTTTTCATCCTGTACATATCTTTGTGATTCAAATATCCAGTAGCAAGTATCTGCCATATTAACATCAAAGGAAGTTTTAAGTTAACCTTAACTCATTATATTTGCTCCATAAATTTCTGGTGAGTTAATATGAAATTCATAAATTATCTTGCAATATATAGCATAATCTATATTTACACACACACACACACACACACACACGTATAATGTATATGTATATATACAAACACACATACACATATATATATCTCCTATTACTCAGCACCAGATACAATACGATCCTGGAGCAATTTCTCCATTCTCCAAGCAATAAGTGCTTTGTTTGCTTTGTTCGTCTTTATCTGAGTTCATTCTTTTCTTGAACTTAATCCTGTTACTAATTGAGGGCTGAATCATTGTTCCACTGGAAAATGTTTTGCCACTCTTTAGTTCTTCATTGCATTTGCTTAAACATGGATAATAAGAATTTTTAGGAATTAGCGTTTTTGTGTGGAACACCATAGTTTTTAGGAAGTGTTCTCATTTGTAAATAATTTTAAAAAGTCAGGTACAAGCATACTGCTGAGGATTTCGGTATATACCGGTAAATTATCCTGAGCTTGTCATTTAAATTTATTGGACTACTTGGTCTAGGACAGGGGTCAGCAACCTGAAACAGTGAAAGAGCCACTCGGAACCAGTTCCCTCACAAAAGGAAAAACTGGGAGCCGCAAAAAATGTGTTCACATGCGCGTACATGCGCACATGCGCAGAACAGGGTTTGACTGAAGAGTGGAGCCAAGGCGAGATATGCACCTACCCTGCATATTTGAATTGATTGGTTGAACTTTTTTAGTCCCTTTTTTTTTGGACTGCACATGGCAGAGGACTGGGAGCCGCAGGAGACGGCTGAAAGAGCCGCATGCGGCTTCGGAGCCGCGGGTTGCAGACCTGTGGTCTAGGATATGGAATTAATAAATCCTAGTGTATGATGCAAGACCCCCCTCCCCCCAGTGTTTCTCCAATTGTTCTATCCTCTCTGCGAGTATTATTTCTTCACAGATAAGATTTCCTCTCATATATATTTCTTCTCTTCTAGGTCGAAGTGGATTAGCTTGCCTTGCATGTGGACCACAACTTGAGATTGTAAGCCCTGTCACAGGAGAACGACTGTCAGCGTATCGTTTTAATGGGGTGAATGAACAGCTACCCACTATTCTTGCAGTGAAAGAGTTTTCCTGGCAGAAAAGAAATGGACTATTAATTGGTTTGGAAGAAACAGAAGGAAGTGTTCTGTGTTTGTATGATCTTGGAATATCCAGAGTGGTTAAAGCAGTTGTTCTTCCTGGAAGGGTATATACATGATTTCTTAATTTAAAAAATAAGTTCTTTGTCCTGATGCATGCTCCAGCTGTTGTTTCTGCTTTAATGCTTTCTCTTTACAGCAATTTGTATTCTCTTAAGTATTAATTGTGACCTTTAAAAATTACAACCACATATTTTTATATTCCAGAGTTGCAGTCATGTAAATTAATCAATGTTGGGTTCTGTAGTATAAGATGTTCTCATTTGTTAGAGTTAGTGAATTTTGCCATAAATGTAGCAATTCTGGAAGAGAATACTAAGCAGGCTGAGCTACTAGTAAATGAAGAAATACACTGTTGATGATTTTTATGTAATATATGATTTTTATGTAATATATAAGAAGAAACAAAGAGAAACAAAAATTCACATATTTGTCTTCTCATCTGTGCAAGAACATTTTATCATTTTGCCACAACTAAATTTATAGTTTGGTCATAGTAAAATAATACATATGTAGTTAAAGTTACCCTTGTTTTTCTTTCTACTTTACATTTGTTTCAAATGTATTGCCAAATGCATCTGAATTTGCACAGATTATAATAAGCAATCATGGTTGTAATTTTTTTTTATTCTTTCCTACCTTGGGCAGCTTCTGACTGCAGTAGCATGAGTTTGGGTAGGGGATCTGCTGATGAATAGAATTGGCCAAAATTGGACGTAGGAATAGTAGTTTCTGTAGCAATATCTGTGCTGTTTTTTTAAGAGTAATCTGACTTTCAGGAGAAACATTTCAAGAATTCAGTGAAAACTCTGTGGATAGTTCTCTGTCAAGCTTTTGGTGTAGATGCAGCCAATATGCTGCTACTTTATTATGTTTTTTTGTTTTAAATAATCTTATTTGTATGCCAATAATCAGAAAACATTCTTCTGATTTTTTTCAGTTTTTACTATTTCTTTAGTATTTCTGCCCACTTTACTTAGATACAAATTTAAAATAAATATTGAATTTGACTAGAATTGTCTTCAGTGTTATATTTAGTTAAAATCAGAAATAAAGTGTGATGGTTTAGTAGGTCATCTACACTTCAGTTTCTAAAGTGAGGGAGAAGCAAAAGAATGAGGAATCACTCATTTCTGATTTAGATAAGAAAATAAATTCTAATATTATGTAATATTTGAAAGCAGTGTGTACAGAGGTATCCTGACTAAAATGTTTTTTAAGAAAGCAGATCCAATCCTTAAAGGGAATTCAGTATTCGAGTACTTTAAAAGAATAATTTTCAAAAGGGATTAATCCAGTTGTTCAAATTCAAACAGGGTTTGGATGGCATTATATGAAGAGTTGTTTTCAATGGACATTTGTGTTCTGTTTATGAGGCTTAGTGATTTCTTTTGGCAATGCATCGAATCTCATTGATTTCAAAATTTAAGTTTGGGTATTCTGAGCAAGTTTCTTTGCCGCTTGTCATCCTGGAAAAAGTATATTGCATGATTCATAACATTCAAAGGATAAATTAATGGTTTACTTATGAGCGCTTACAGAAATAAATGATAGATGAAAGTCTTCTATGTAACTATTTTGGAACAATAATTAACCATGGAATGCCAAACATAAAAAAATTAATGAAAATTTTCTGATGTTTTAGTGGCCATATGACAAAATTGCACTCTTTGCATTTAAAGAGAAATTGATCGTATTAGTATTATGTCTTAGCCAGCAAAAATAGCTTTTATGAAATACTATATTAAACTGTGGTAGAAGTTATTTGGATATTGACTGGATTTCGATGATTCAGAAATGACAATTATAAATCCCAATGTGACATTGATTGTTCATGTGTTTATCCTATAGGTTGTCCAACTTCTTAACTAATATGCTTTTTTAGGTCACTGCCATTGAACCAATTATAAACCATGGAGGAGCCAGCTTGACAACTCAGCACTTGCATCAGTGTCTCAGATGGCTGTTTGGTGTGGCTGTGGTGGTTACTGACGTTGGTCATGTCCTCTTGATAGATCTTTGCTTGGATGACTTATCATGTAACCAGAATGAAATAGAAGCTTCTGGTAAATGATATTCCATTTTATCTGTTATACTGATTTCTAGTTAATAAAGAGGAGTTAGGTTTTCTAGATCATATGAGAATATAATTTACAAAACTAAAATCAGAATACTAATTTAAATTCTCATCACTGGTATTTGGGAAGATGACTGCCATTGGTCTATTAACCTATAATATTTATACTTGATTAAGATAGAGAAATACAAGTTCACAGCAGCAGGAGATGATGGAGCAATATTTTTTCTACAATAATTTACTGAGCTAGAAATACTGTGCTTTCAGATTTATCTGCAATAGAGTAGCGATGTAGATTATTAATGTGATGTACATCTAACCTACGTGTGGTATTAAATCATATGAAAATGTGATTAGTAGGAACACATACTAAGAGGAACACATACTAAGAGATCTAGGAACTTTCAGCTTACTAACTTGCTGTTATTTATTACTACTTCTGAATATCATGCCTCATCACCCTACATTTGGGTGAAGCTACTGAATCCATATATGGATTTATTAAATAGAAAACTCTGCTAATATAGACCAAAATCTGGACTGCTCTTGTTCTTTATCACATCCTCAAAATAATGTCCAAAAGACAAAATACTCTTTATTTGTTTTATTATGAACCTCCAGATTGTGATATGTATCTGTATAAAACTTAAAATAAGATACTATACGTTGATTCCTGTAGTCATCTTTTCAGGACCTTCCATGTTCAGGAAATTTTAAAAAACTAAAAATGAAAGCAACTATTAATTTGGCTTTATAATAAAATAAGGGTATGTTTTGAGTGAAATAACCAAACATTTATTGATCTGTTCATTTTTAGCTGTTTGGCATTGGAAGCATTAAATTATACTCAAGAAATAGACTAATCTGTATATGGCATTGATAGGGAAAAAGAACAATGAAACAACCTATTGGAAAGCCCTAGTTAGCCTCAACAGATTACTGAAAAATTGCATGCAGAAAAGAAACATAACAGTGAAATTATTTCAAAGCTTTATTTAAGTTAAGCATTGGATTGCCGCAGGTATTTGCTCTGATTATCTATAAGGTTAACAAAATCACATAGTTGCATTTCCTCTTCGTTTTATAGAGAAAGGAATGAACTAATGAATGCACACAGTTCAAATGAATAGAGACAAGAATAGTTGTGGGGTCCTTGGTGCTCTCTAAGCTTGATTGTTCGATTGCAGACATTTTATTACCGGACTAGATAACATTGTGATGATGATACCTGGACAGGTAATGAAACATCTGCAAGCAAACAGCCAAGCTCAGAGAGCACCAGGGACGTCACAGTTTAACCATGAGCTACATTCTCTTCTATTGATATAAAATATTTAAAATGAAAAGAGATTAACAAAACCAATCTGTATCATTAGTCAGTCTTACTTAATTGTGTGCCTAAGCTACTTTATTCTGTGAGCAGTTTTTTTAGGTAAGCAGCTTTTAAATAAGGCAATATGAACTTGTTATGTACTGCCATACATACAGATCTAGAAGTTATCACTGGAATCCCTTCTGAAATCCCACAAGTAAGGGAAGCTGTAATAAGGAAAGGCCGACATCTCTGTTTCCAGTTACTGAACCCATCAGGAACTGCTGTGACCACTCTCTCATACATACAAAGAAGCAACCAGTTAGTTGTGGGATTTTCTGATGGCTATCTTTCACTGTGGAATATGAAAAGCTTGAAAAAAGAGTAAGTATATGAAAAATGGTATGTCACTTAATGAAATAAATTGAAAAGGAAACATGCTAATATGCTGATCATTGAAATCTGTATATATTTTTGAGATGCATATTCTGGATATATTTGTCCCCTTACTAAAAGGACCAATGTATAGCTCTCCAGCTGTTGGATTGCATTTCCACTGATTCTCACTATTGGTCCTGTCAGCTAGAACTAGTGTGAGTTATATTACATCAAGAGGTCAATTACATCAATATATTACATCAAGAGGTCCCCAACCTTTTGGGTACCAAGGACTAGTTCCATGGAGAGAGATTTTTCCGTGGACTGGAGGGTTTGTGATTTCATGTACTGTCTGCATGCCCCGGATGGGGCTTTGCTTGTTTGTGCAGACCAGTTTCTGGCATGCCATAGTCTGGTGCCGGTCCATGGACGGGGTTGGGGACCCCTGTATTACATAACACATGTGCAGCAATTTGGAAGAGATGTGAAAAGTGATGTTAACTTAGCTTGAAAGTTCTCACCATTGTAGGTCCATTTATGAGATTCACTTTCTAGAGAAAGGATGGGATGAAGCAATTGCTATTGATTCTTCAATCCTCTAGAGCAGGGGTCTTCAAACTTGGCCCTTTTATGACTTGTGGACTTCAACTCCCAGAATTCCTCAGGCAGGCACGCTGGCTGAGGAATTCTGGGAGTTGAAGTCCACAAGTCATAAAAGGGCCAAGTTTGAAGACTCCTGCTCTAGAGCATTGGAGTTTCGTCCTGGAGAATTAAAAATACAGAACATGGTGCCTGATACTGCAGATAAAGGGGGAAATTTGCAAAAACCATATTTAGTTGTGAAGTTCCAGCCTTTTCACAACAGAACGGTTCCTTAGATTAATTCCAATATATTCAGTGAATCAAATAACTTCAGCTGCTAGCTTACAGTTTAGGAAAAAATATTGATACTCAAATGAAAAATGCATCCAACATATGCCATTTTGTTATGCATATGTTATAATTAGGATTAATGATATGGCTATACTTAATACTTTCGTTTCTGTAAGTTTTGAAACAGTTCCATATAATCCATCCTTTAATTCAGACAGCAGAGTTTTGTTAGTCTATATTATAGAATGCTGCAATGTAGATTATACATTACCCAAAATACCATATTTCCCCTAATTTCCATGTTGATTATATAACTGAATATTGAATTAAAGTATGATTACTGAATTTCCATCCATTATAAAACAATAAATATTTAGGAAATATGCCAAAATAATACAGTGTCCTGTAAATTAGAGAATTATTTTAAAATGTTTATCCATTTCCCATGTCTTCAATCCTACCTCTAATATTCAGATACCATTTCCAGTTAGAGGGAGGGAGAGTTCCTGTATATGCTGTTACTTTTCAAGAACCTGAAAATGATCCTCGCAATTGTTGCTACTTGTGGGCTGTCCAATCAACACAAGAAAGGTGGGTGAAGCAGTTTGGCTATTCTGATGATTGTAGATTCTAAAAATGTGTTCAAATCATGATTTAACTTGTATTGCTACACTCCAACAAGTAATTGATTCATTGGAGAGAGGTGTTTTACCAGACTCTAGGTATGCAGCTTTATCTGTTTCAAAACAAAAAATCTGAAATGTAAATCCAAAATTAGGATCTTGGCAATTATCTACTCCTAAAAAGTCTTCATTTTTGCTACTTGGGTATTGAAATAGTATATGTGTACTTATGGAAAATAAGTGACAGGAGAGTAAAAAGGGGATTTCAGGAATCCCTATCCCTTGTGCTTTTCCCTTCCTGTGTTGGGAAGCAGTATGAAGAGTTGAAGGAACGAAAAAGGCTAGTTCTACACTGATCCTATTGATAGATACTTTTAGACTGGAGAAACTTCATTCTTATTGAGAATTTCTTCATTTCATCTAGGAAAAGGGGATTTGTTCTGATGTGCCTCTTAAAACTTTATCTTGGTTTGAGGTGCCCAGTAGAAATGACAGTGAATTTTAGTATGTGTTCTGTAGAAACGTGAAGGTGCCTGCAGTTTTTCTTAATATACGAATATAATTTCATCATCATTTCACGATCATTTCAATGGCATAGATCCTGGTGATTAAGCAAGCGAGATCATGAAGATCAGTCATTGAAACAAATAGGGGTAATTTGATTTTTGTGCAATTGATCGAGCTTCTACATCTGAAGTAGGAATGACAACCTAGTGATAGCAATAGCACTTAGACTTATATACCGCTTCACAGTGGTTTACAGCCGTAAGTGGTTTACAGAGTCAGCATATTGCCCCCAACAATCTCGTCCTCATTTTACCGACCTCAGAAGGATGGAAGGCTGAGTCAACTTTGAGCTGGTCAGGATCAAACTGCTGGCAGTCAGTAGTCAATAGAATTAGCCTGCAATACTGCATTCTAACCATTGCACCACCATCAGCGATATCTGTTAGATGAGGGATAGGAAGTATTTTGAACTGTTGGCAGAAGAGTCTTTCGCAGTAGTATGGTTGTCATGCACAGGGCTAAAATTTTGGTTTATTTTGCCAGGATGTTTTTTTCCCCAGTTGAGTTATAGCTTTCTTTATCTTTCAATTGTATAAAAGACTGCTTTAAGATTACAGTAATGTTTTCATTGGCTTCACACCTCAAACAGTTGTAAAATAAGGCCTCCCATGTAAACCCTAGAGCCATAACAAAAGTTCCCTAGGGTCACAAGTTATCCTCTCTGTGGTTTACTATACAGCTGTGCTTACTTTACTATCTGCCTTATATAACAAATAATTGAGATGCCTGTATTCTTTATTATAGTCTTGATATTTCATTTTAGTGAAGGAGATATTCTTAGTTTACATTTGCTGCAGTTGGCTTTCAGTGACAGAAGGCGGTTGGCATCAGGACAAATCATATATGAGGTAAAGTATTATGTTTAAATTTTAAGTACTGAAGTGAAGTGTATTAGAACCTATTACAGCATTAATCTTACCACTACAAATGGGCTGCTAGTTTGCTTGCTTTTATTTAATTTAGATTTTAAGATAATCTGGCGTCTTTCTGTAGGAGAAGTATATGCTGAACCTGTGTTTACCATGGCTATTGAGATAATTCTACACATTTTAGACAGTATTAAGACATTTTTAATTTCATGTGCACATATGTTTGCATTCAGAAGTTTCTTCTCAATTGTTAACATGTTGAGTTTTGTACTTGTATTGTTAAGTACATATTGAGTTTTTATACTTGTTCATTGTTAAAATCGAGAAAAAGAGTAATAAAAGGATATAATGTAATTATGGGCCATTTCCTGCCACAGATTTAAAATTATTCACTTTATCAGAAGGTAAATAACGTATTTGGGTGTAAATGGGATTCAGACACAGAGGCATCAATTCCCCCCCCCCCCAAAAAAAAGATTGATTGCCGTGGTTGTGTGATAGAAGCCATGGCCCATACATGCAACAAAAAGGTGGTGTGATTTCAGTTGTGCAGTTCAGCCATCATCTTCATATTTTTTGTATATCCAGCAGACATCCAGATTACATCAAGGTGTTCCATAGTCTTTATGAGATGCAGGGAAAGCAACTTGGAGCAACATTTGTAATTGCCCAATCTCTGATAGATTCTCTTAACCTTACACAGCATTTTTCTGGGGATCATTAGCATAATAACTTGAAAGTGGGACTGTAAATGAGGAGCTCTCAGACCTGAGGTCCATGTGAGAAGGAAATAGAAACAATTCCAGTAGTTTGTTTAAAAGAACTAAAAAAATGAAATTATCCTTAATATTGGGTAGCTGTGATCAGATCATTCTGTATATAAATTTCAGAGCATTTATTTTAGTCTCTGGTGCTTAATGCAAAACCACAAAATCACTTGAACTTCGTTTTGAGTTATATTTTTAAGCAGATATTTTAATGGTTTATCAGTAATAATTGATAAACTTTTTTTAGAAAGAACAAGCCTCAAACATTCTGAGAGGCTTAGAAAAAATGTCACGTATACACTTCCTTCCAGGGTTAACTGCATACTTAACATACTTATTTTTTTCATAAATTCAATTTCCTGTCTTTCCTTTTCAAAAGTTGTTTAATTTAAACAGAAGAACAGACCTGATTTTGAATTATATTCATGTACTTAATAGCTCATGTATAAATTACCTAACATTGAACTAGATTCATCATAGGTGCTGAAATGTCACAGCCACCTTTTTGCTTACCAACTGGATTGATATGTGAATTGCCTACGGCAGGGCTATCAAACTGCCGGCTCAGAGGCCGGACGTGTCACAAGGAAATTGCGCCCACCCCATTGCCAGCAATGGGGAAAAAGTTCTGATATGTTGCATGACGTCACGAGTTTGACAATGTCTGGCCTACTGGATTGCACATTTTTCAGCTTGGTTATTTACTTTTACAATAAACACAGAGAGGTGATTTGTGCAGTAATGATGTTTTAAAGCATTTTAAACTATTAGAAAACAAAAATAAATTGCTCTTTTTTTAAAAAAAATCTGCTACTAACAATAAAATGGTGACTGATTAAAAAAAAAACCAACAGTATTTCCTCATTTAAAATAACTTTGGTAGTTAATATCAAGAGGTATATTGGCCTGTGACCTACTGGGAATATGTGACCTGCCATTTCATTGTTCTAACTTTGTGGAAAGTAATTTAGAATCAAAGTTTCGCATCCTGGGAGAAGACACACATATATCCTCAAAGTAGTTCTAATAGGTTTTTTACATTTTTACTTAAAGAAGCATTGCCACTTCTGTATTACTGAACATTCATGACAGTTAAGCAGGGTTCAGTATGGACACAGTTGTTCTTTATCTTTCACTTCATTCTTAAAAATTGTCAATACCATTGATTAATGGTGTCTTAAAACTGTCAATGCCATTGATGAAAAGTTGCCATTCAGATAATACTTTAAAGACCAAAAGAATTTTTATCATAACTGAAAAGTGTTTTCCAAGTAATAACCAAGATGTTAAGCATTAGTTATTGAGAATTGAAGTTCTCACATTCTTGATCAGATACATTGACTTGATGCAATATTTTTCCAGGGTTTGGAATACTGTGAAGAAAGATACAGTCTGGACCTCGCAGGGGGAGTTTCCTCTTTGAGAGGACAGCCTAGCAATATCAAATTAATTGGTTGTCAAGCTATAGAAAAATTTCGAAGCCATGTTGACAGAGAAGATAGTATTAATGAAGGTTAGTATTGTACACTTCACAGCTAATAATGAGAACTTGTTATGTCAGACTTATGCCTGAACGATACACTTTGTTTCTGCATAAATGTTGATTGTTTTTTTATGTCCTGTTTAATTCTTAGTAATAATTTGTGGTATATATTTCAATTACGAACAACCCAGATACATTTTGTGAAGTCCTATAAATCTATACTAGAATTAGTATTTAATAAAAAAATCACTGAAACGTATGTGTGCATTCACATAGACATACAAATTTATATCTAATATAAATGAATAGAATAGAATAACAGAGTTGGAAGGTACCTTGGAGGTCCTCTAGTCCAACCCCCTGCTTAGGCAGGAAACCCTATACCATTTCAGACAAATGGCTGTCCAGTCTCTTAAAAACTTCCAGTGTTGGAGCATTCACAACTTCTGGAGGCAAGTTGTTCCCTTCTAATTGCCCTTCTATTTGCTCAGTTGAGCATCCTATTGTTCTTCCTGTATGGCATTGTGTTCCAATGTTAAACCCCCAGAGCTGGTGTGGAGAATGGGCAGAGGAACAGAATTAGGGTTTTTATTGCATTATCAAGCAGAATGACATATTTAGCTCTGAGCAAGGGAGCTATTTCTGGCTTTAGCAGTTAGAGACTAGAATGATAGATGTAGCTGCACTTTCATCAGATCAATAAGTCACATAAATCTATATTTTCCAAGAATACTTAGTAGAGTTCTGTTACACATTTTAGCCACGGGAACATCAGAGTAATGGGCTTGAGAATTGCATTAGTGCCTTGAGGGAGTGTCTAGATATGGTGGGTGGTACAATATTTTTGCTTTCACTCTGTGTGTTATCACATTCACCCATGTCCTTTTGTGCACTAGTCTGGAAATAGTATAGATTAGATTATTATTAGATTAAACTGTATTATTACTATTAGATCGCCAAGTCTTTCCAACCATAAAGTGATTGAGGAGACATAATCTGAGGTGTAAAATGGTTCTTCAAGGATAGAAGATGTTTCCCGACTAGAGGCCTTGCATGGTGTACAATATATGGTCTATGAATCAAAATCTCCTTTCACATGGTAATCATTGAATAAACAAAAAGCTTCAGATGGTCACAGCTGTATACATTTCAAAAGTGATATTTAGAGCAATTTTTTTGTTTTACACAGTGATGTAATAGCATTTTATCATTCAGTTTTGATGGTTGTTTGCTTTTAAGCATTAATCGTTAAATTTAATTTATAAGGATAGACTAATATTTGCCAAAGATTAAATAAATTACAGCCTGTATAACCAGCTGCTCTTCACATGAAAAGGTAACTGGAAATTGACTTTAGGGGTTTTTTTGCTGCAAATATCAAAGGTATCTTTTTTTAAAAGATAAGATAAGATAACCTTTATTGTCATTTTTTTACTGTGGGCACAACGGCACACATCAAAAATGAAATTTAGTTGCCCGCTCTCAAAGTGAAACACATACATGACACACACCTAGCCATACTATATACAACATATGTACATAGACCCACATTCCTACATATACATAACAAATACATATTAAATACTGTCCATCTTGAATATATAACGGAAGGAGGAAGCCTGAGAGTTCACAAGGTTAATGCTGTATGGAATGAAACTATGGCTGAATCTGGATGTTCTGTTACGGATACCACGAAGCCTCCTCCCAGAAGGTAGCAAAGAAAAGAGGTCGTGAAGAGGATGGAAGTTTCTATCACTTTTTGCCACCTTAAATGAAATAACCATCTTTGAGAAAAATAAATATTTCTGGTTATGTAGATTTTTGGTGAAGGATTATACAATTATGAGTTTAATCAG
Source organism: Vipera berus (assembly GCF_964194415.1). Lineage (NCBI taxonomy): Eukaryota > Metazoa > Chordata > Lepidosauria > Squamata > Viperidae > Vipera > Vipera berus. The sequence continues at coordinate 292,288,985 of NC_138202.1, read as the reverse complement.
AGAGTAGTAGGTACAGAATTAACTACAATATTTCATAAATATGGAGTGTTTCTCAGGCATAATTCCTTCCACCAGGAAACAATTCTTCCATTAGCTTGTAGTTAGTGCTACAGAAGCACTTGGCCGAATTGGTTTAAATAGTGGATAGTTGGTTAATTGGCTTAAACAGTGAAATAGAAATAGATCATTGGCCTTATTCTGTTTGTGAACGAATTATTGTATGAAGAGGTTAAATGGGTAGCACTCACCCTAGCTGACAGCGAGCTGAACTACAATATTAGGTCATTGGTAATTTTCTCTAAAGGGACGTGGTGGCTCAGTCGGTTAGGACGCTAAGCCTGTCGATCAGAAGGTCGGCAATTTGGCGGGTCAAATCCCGAGTGCCGCGTAAGAGAGTGAGCGCCTGTTACTCGTCCCAGCTTCTGCCAACCTAGCAGTTCGAAAGCACGTAAAAATGCAAGTAGAAAAATAGGGACCACTACGGTGGGAAGGTAAACAGTGTTCCGTGCGCCTTTGGCATCCAGTCATGCCAGCCACATGACCACGGAGACGTCCTCGGACAGGCGCTGGCTCTTTGGCTTTGAAACGGAGATGAGCACCGGCCCCTAGAGTTGGAAACGACTAGCACGCATGTGCGGGGGAACCTTTACCTTTACTAATTTTCTCTAACACCAATATCTAATCTGTATTTGATTGTTTTAAAAGTATTTAGTTTAGTTTGGTTTAGTTTAGTATAGGATTTTTTTTAGCTTTAGCAAAGAAAGATGGCTAAGAGCAAATATCAAATGCACTTATATTCATGGACTCTTAGCTTGGATTGAACTAAGTAGCTTAATAAATTAGGACTGCAAGATATTCAGAGATTGTACATAGCCAAGTATTTTGCTATGTTGCATGGGTACCTCTTGAGATATGTAAATCTATTCCATAGAATTGTATTGATATAATTTGTACCTGCCTTTTATAGTAATTCCATCGCCTTTTTTTTTTTGACCCAGTCATGTCACCTGATACAAGTGTATCTGTCTTTACCTGGCAAGTGAATACCTATGGTCAAGGCAAGCCATCTACCTACTTAGGTATTTTTGATATAAATCGCTGGTATCATGCTCAGATGCCAGATTCATTAAGGTAAGTGATAGTCTCTTCTTACCACAAAATTTCAGAAAGAATAGATGTTAATACTGTCAGATTTACTTCTTCTTTGTTTTCTTAAGGCCAGGGGAATTTTTACACAATTGTCCATATTTTGCATTATGGTCTTTGGATGCTGTGGGGAGCATCACCTCTCCGAATCATATTTTGGATGTCTTGGTACATGAACGAAGCTTTACTCGGGGAGTGCCTCCTTCATATCCTCCACCTGAACAGTTTTTTAACCCAAGCACTTACAATTTTGGTAAGTGTATTATCAACTGCTTTTACGGGAGCATTTTGAAGTTATTGCACCCACCATATACTTTTGAAATATTGTTGTGATGGCCTTTCCAGGTCCGAAAAAGTGGGATAAAAATCTAATAAGAATAATGCACGTTCTGCTGCAATAGGTCAAGCAGTAATGTGTATGTCAGTGCAGGAAAAGTACTGTGTGAAGCTCAGATTTATTCTTAATACAGATAGTCCTCAACTTACAATCATTTGCTTAGTGACAGTTTGAGGTTACAACAGCCTGAAAAAGTGATATATGAGCATTTGTCACATGACTGTTGTAGCAACTCTGTGGTCACATGATCAGAATTGGGAGTCTTGACACTTGGCATGTACTTACAACAGTGGCAATGTCCTGGAGTCATGTGGCCACCTTTTGCGACCTTCTGACAAGCAAAGCCAATGGGGAAGCCAGATTCACTTAACAACCGGGTTACTAACTTAACAACTGCAACGATTCATTTGAGAATTGTAGCAAGAAAGATCATAAAATGGGGCAAAACTCACTTCACTGACTTGCTTAGCAACTGAAATTTTGGGCTCAATTGTGGTTGTAAGTCAAGGACTATCTGTATATGGAATGTACATTGCTGCATTTTGATATAAAATATTAATCTCCTAGCGTCTCCTTTGGTTAGTGCTAGTGATAAAAAGTATAATTCTTTCCTATGATGCTTGCTTAATGTTTAATATCAACTACGTATATTACTTGTTATGCTCTGTTTCAGGGAGTACCATTTAATTTTACAATTAAATGTTGGGATTTGGGTGTGGGCAAACATTAGTATTGGAAAAGCTACTCTCTTCTTTTATCTTTAAGCCGGTGCCCTTTCTTGTACTTTATTTTGTTGTGTCCATAACCGTTGCTTTTGCAAACTTTCCTCCTGCTTCTATTGTACAGGGGCCAGAAGTTGATTAGTACTAGACTAAATCAATACTGTCAAAGTAGTAGCATACTGGAGAGCTGTCATTATTCCTGGCTTGGTTTTAAAATTATCAAACGTATTTCAGGAGTCAGACTGATTCATTGAATTAAATTATTGTCCATTGATTTGGACAGAGACCTGGATATAGATTGAGGGAGTTTAATTCATCCTCTTATACAATTATCGTCTCTGCATCAGTGCCCCAATGTATGAAATAAAATTGCTGGAAAGCTTTGCTTTCATTATAATATCAGTCATTTTGCCCCTCATTATTCTAATGAAGAACTCTATTCCACAGATGCCACTTGTTTACTGAATTGTGGAATAGTTCATATGTCTTGCACAGGATTTCAAAAAGATGTAAGTATTATTTGTTTACTGCTGTATTATGGCATTCTATTTATTTTCTTATCTTTTTCAATTCATAAACGTGGATCGGCTTTACTTTGGAAACTTTATTTCTGCTTAAAAATATATATATCTAGTGGTTTAATAGTTAGTCATTGATTTTGGTTCTAACTGCAGAACCAGTTTGGTCTAGTGGTTAAGGCAGGGGTGTCAAACTCAATTTCATTGAGGGCCGCATCAGCATTGTGGTTGGGGCCGGGTGAGTATGGCCAGGGTGGGCGTGGCCAGCTCTACATTGTTCGCATCAAGGGTGCCTATGGGGGCCTGGGCAGGAGTAGGACAGATCTGAGGATCTCTGGCAGAAGGAGGGTCTCTGGGCTAGGGCCAAGGCAATGGGGGCCATTCCCTCACTGTTTCCAAGATGGCTTTGCGGGCCACATGAAACCATTTCGCGGGCCAGATCTGGCCCCCGGGCCTTGTGTTTGACATGTCTGGGTTAAGGCATCAGGCCAGAAACTAGGCGACTGAATTCTAGTTCTACCATAAGGCAAGGAAGCCAGCTAGGTCATTCTCTCAGGTGAAAACGGGTATGTCAGTTCCTGTCTTAACCAATTGGATCAACACTTGGCTGATATGGGAAAACAGAACCCTGGAGCTGGCAATGCAAAAGTTATGATTTCTGTATGCCTGCTTACACCTTTCATTTGCTGAGACCAGAACCTACCACTCCCTTTAAAAATGTTTACGTTCCCATTTTTAAAGATTTCACATATTTTCTAAACAGGTACAGGTAGTCCTTGAATTACGACCACAGCGGAGCCTGCCCTTCATGATTGTAAATCATAACAGTTGTGAAATGGGTCAGTCACTTGACTGATCTAGTCTTACAGTTTTTTCTTGCAATAGTCATTAATTGAAGCATCACAGTTGTTAACTGATGGCTCATTATGGGCACAGTTTTACCAAAAATTGGAAGTAAATGCCAGTTTTTAACAAAACGGTTGTAAAAACATCCTGGGACTGCAGGATGATGCAAGTGACCAGAAATGTGGCCTGGTTGCTGAGCACCCAAAGTGTGGCCATTTGACTGTGGGGAGGGGCAACTGTCAGAACTTCAAATCAGATCGTAAATACTCAGAACTTTGTCAGAACTTTGAACAATCACTAAGTGAGCAGTCATAAGTCATGGACTACCATGTATTTGGAATCATTTAAAAAGTAATTCTTAAACATTTATGACTTTTTGTACCACAGTACAGTTTTTCAGAGGCACTTGAGCAGCACAAAGCCTTGCAAGTGAATCTGTCCAAGTTACTGGGTCTTGATTTCTACTATCCTGCCTATACCAAACACAGTTACATTTATTTCTTTATAGCTTCTTTGCCTGGTATAGAGAATATGAAAGGCAGACAATAATTTATATGCCTTTATTTTTACAAGAATTGTTTAATTTAAAATGTAGTGATTTTTCAGTGTTCTACATACAGTTTGTCCTAATGCAAAATTATTTGATTAATTGCAGACATTGCATTTCTTAAAAAATTCTGGCTGTTCATTAAGTGAAACTATTCCTGAGGGTTATAATAGATGCCTTATTGCTGGTTTACTGTCTCCAAGATTTATTGATATACAGCCAACAAGTCTGAGCCAGGTGAGTTTATGATGAAGATATGATTGAAAATGCAGTTATGTTACTTGATTCTTAAATTTTAGTAAATTGGTGATTGGCATGGCTATCTTTGCGAAAGAGGGAATAAATTGACTATAAAAGTTGGCAAACCCCAGAAAACTTTGAAGCTACAATTACTGATTCCAGACTGTGAGCAGACCCAGTGTGTCCATATTCCTAGCTGGATCCAGCATGTCAGATGCTATGCAGCTACAGCTGGATTACATTTTTAATGCTGAAATTGTGAATCACTGATGCCATGAAATGCTGAGAAAGTGCATCTTGCTTTCTTTTTGATTTTTTTTTTAGGAAGAGCAGTTTGAAGCTGTGTTATCAACTGCTATCCAGACAAGTTCTTTGGGGCTCCTCACTAGCTGCATCAAACAGTGGACTGCTGAAGGTAAACGTAACCTTGTTGTTCAATAAAATTATTTTGTTAAATAACTTCTATAATTTATGCTTTTTGTTTTTTTGAAGAGCAACCAGATTCTGCACCCAACTTGCGTTTTATTCTCGAATGGGCATGGAGTAAAGTTGTTAAAACAAAAGAAGACTTCATTCGTCTCTGTAAGTAATATAATGTGTTTTGAAACAGTGGTCTATCAAGTTATCATTTACAGAAATTATTCGGTAATTGGGCGTAATTATTTGATTAATTATATTGAATAAAAACATGTTGAATTCTGAGCCTTAACTAAAGTTGTCAAAATTCTATTTTTTAAAGGTGGTCCCTTATTTGATGGGTCATCTAACTTCGTTGATCCACAGACTCTACAGTCTCTCCAGCGCTGTGAGTTGCTTCTTAGCAACCTTAACATGGTGTTAAACTATTTTATCATGGAAGCTCAAGAACTGACTGAACAAGGTATGTAAATGTCATCAAATTTAAGATGCCCATTGTATATTACCTTTTAACAAATAGGAATCTTACATTCTCCTTCATGTATTTGTATGTCCACTTTTGTATGGTCATTTTCTCTTTTGAATTAGAAAATAAAAAAGATGATTTGATCTCCAGATCCGATACAGAAAAGTTTAAAAGAAAGCTTGATTTGTTATCTTATTCTTGGTATAGAGGAAATTTTATATCCTGTGCAGATTATTTGCGGCTATATTTGGATTAAAGCCAGAATACCTATATAATCATGAATGAACTAAATGATCCCTCTGTCTTTAAGATGACAAATTATTGCCCATACTTTCTCAAGGTTAGATGAAGCTTTTTTTAAAAAGCAAGTCTGTGTTCATTTTTTTAGGCATTACAGATCTAACAAATAAACAGGTTGTAACCAGTCTCCTTTCACAATATTTACAAGTGGTCATCTGGTTCTGTCGATCCAATCTCCTTCCAGAAAATTTAGGTAGGTCTCCTTCAGCTGTCTTATTTCAGTAACAGCTTATTTCCTATTTTATTACTAGTATATATCTATTTCTTATGGAAAAATCAACATCATTTTGAAAAAGTTAATTTCTTGAAATTCTAGATTTCAAATATGCACATTAAGAACTCATAGAAGAATCTACTTCAAGAACTGCTGAAACTGTACTCTTTTTCTAAAGGCAGCTGTTTATGCTTGTAAGCAATTTTCCAGAAGCAAGAATGGGAAACAGAAACTTATTTTCTTTTGTTAGACTATCTTTCTTTCTTTCTTTCTTTCTTTCTTTCTTTCTTTCTTTCTTTCTTTCTTTCTTTCTTTCTTTCTTTCTTTCTTTCTTCATGGAACTACAAATTTTCTAGTTTTCTTAGCAAATACTTGTTCTCTTTCTCTGGACATATATGAAGAAGGCAGTGTTCAATTAGTCTTTCATTCACTTATGGAATGTTGAAAACACCTTGATGGATCTTTATTTTCTTGATAGTGACTAAAACTAATAGCTGCAAATTGAATGATCCTTGAATTTGAACCTGTTGTAAAAAAAAATCTGCTTTCACATATTAACAGGATTAATCAGGAGTACTGATTATTTTGCACCTGATACGTTTTAAAATGAGTTTTCATTTTTTTTATGCAGAGGAAGACATGCATTTGTCAAAATCTTTCTATAATTACCAACATATTCAACGATTTTATATCAATTGTCATCAAAAATTGGAACGCTTATCAAGGTAAGAGTTTTTTTAAAGTGTGTTAAGTCTCAGTGGAAGGATTTTAACAGCTGTGAGCAGCTTGCAGGGGGAAGGGCACTAAAGTTTATGTAAAATGTTATTCAGTGCATGTTTATAAAACTCAAGAATGGATAGGGAGAAAATGTCACTAGTCATTTTCTTGCTGGCATTTGAGATGACTTATTTCCTTTTTTGTGGCGCAGAGGGTGGTTCAGTGTCTGCCTTTCTTCATTTCATATAACTGAGCAATATCTTGTTTTCTGCGGGCCCTTTATAAATTGTTAAGTCTTTCTAGATGAGATTTATTAAAGCATGTGGCAAATAACTGGCCACACTTTTCAATAAAAAAAATGTGATTTTAGAGACTACCCTTTTGCATATGCTTCTACCTAAATTGCTTAGCTTTATTGTTGGGTTGACGTTTTTGGGGGTTTTGTGAATTAATTTTGAAGGAAGAAAAATTTGAATTGCATGATTTGTTACTAAATAGACTTTTTAAACTTGCTTTTAACAATAGGAAATTAAATGCCTGCCTTCCTGTTATATAGGGGCAAATGGAACCCTGATTGTTTGATGATTGATGGCATGATTTCCCAGTTAGGTGATTCAGTTGTGAAGTTGTGGCAGAAAGATGATGGGGGGACTGGAAAGTATCCCCCTCCCACATTACATGTAAGTAACATGAATAAGCCAATTTTGGGTAGTGGTTTAAGGCAGTAGGCTAGTAACTGGGAGATTGTGGATTCTAGTCCTGCTTTAGGCACAAAGCCAGCTGGCTAATTTCTGAAAGTTTGAAAAGTGCATGGCTTTGTCCAGGAAATTGCCAGTAATGAAGAATTTTGTAAAAGATATGCTGTATTTGAATAATTACAATAATTGACTTAGCGTGTGTGTTCTAATTATAGGCATTGCTTGATCTCTACTTGTTAGAAAACACTGAAGAACTCTACAAGCATGCAATTGTATCCTTTCAGAAACATAAAATATGACAATGGCTGCCGCATATTTCATTTTCAAGTTTTAAAATATAAATGTTCTTTTAAAAATTAGCACTTTCCATTATCATTTCTGTCCAACACTTAAAATGAATGAAAACATGGATATTACTGGTCTGAATAATAATACAATATTGAACCTGGGAGGAGTTTGCTATTTACAAATCTGCTTCCTACTTTGTGGGTCTCTCCACATTTGCATATCCAGTTGAGACTTCTATTATCCTTTAGGCCCAGAAAAGAGCACAATTAATCCAGTTTATGCAAAGTACATGGATGATTTTTTTTTAAAAAAAAATTGTACCTTTGAAAGATAAAACATCACAAAATATCATGAAACATTACCATTGTTCTATGCAGAGCAAGAATTGTTTTAAACTCAGGACAAATCTGTTTTGAATTAAAGACACTTCTGACATGTTTTTAACAGTCTTTTGTGTGTCATAGTCATGGTTTTGACTCAGAACAGTTCAAATGAAGTATTTTGCAGGCCCCTAATGCCAAGCTTCAGAGAGGCCAAAGTACTTGTATGTTGTTCTTTCTTAATTTCAGTAATTCAAAATTTCTACTGTTAAGTTACATTTGCAAGACAGAATTGTGGCTTCAGAATTCATTTACATTAAAGATTGAAGTTATATATGTTTTAATATTGTTAATGAGATTTTACAAGATAAAATTGTAGCAAAATATATTTATCAAATAGGAATGTTCTGTTGTTTCAAAGGAAACAACTCTCAGTTATCCTTAATAAGCTAATTAGACAATTTATTTATTACTGGATATCATGCATTCCTGTCCAAACAGAACGGATACTTCAGTGGATTCTTTCCCAACAGCCTTTGCAGTTCCAATAGGTCTGGTTAACCTAATTCAGGGTTTTTGGTGTTTGGATCATAATGACTATGAGGTCAGTATAAAGTAGTAATTCAACTGTTTTATTTATTATTGGATTTTATATTTTACATCTTGGCTTATATAACTTTATTCAGTGCTTCTTGAGAAAGTGCAGTAAAGTACTCTAGAGCAAGGATTCCCAACCCACGGTCCACGGACCGGCACCGGTCTGCAGCAGGCCAGAAACCGGGCCACGCAACCCAGGCAAAGCTCTATCTGTGGGATGCAGGCAGCATGAGTAAACCACGCCCCCTCTGATCTGCAGAGAAACCTCTCAGCCAACATACACAACAAGAAGAAATTAAAAATGGCAATCTGGATAACACAAACTTGGAATAGCTGTACAAAGTACTAGACACACACACATACACGCACACCGGAGAAAATACTAGTTTAGATTATTCATATAATTTTTATTTCTATTCTAATTATAACCTTGCGCTTTTGCAGAATTCTCTCTCCTATCTGTTTCATCCAGCTACAATCAAATTGCCCTGGCAACACATGCGGATCATTCAAGCTTTGATGTGTCAAGGAGAGCACAAGCGAGCCCTTCGATATATACACATGATGAAACCGTCAATGATAAATAGCACTGAAGTTGCACTCCACCTTACTGTCTTACTATATAACAGGTAAAGCACATCTTTTATCTTTTGTAACATTATGCTTAATTCATAAAGGAAAATGATCCACACACACACATATGTTAAGTGTTTGTTAAGTATTTTGAATACCTTGCTAGGCCCCAAACACGGGGCACATCTTATTTCCTGTTTCAGCCTAACCCAAGGCCATCTGCAGGCTGTAGTCACAACAGTGACAGCTCATATTTGTGTAAATTTTTTGGATTGCTAACAAAGAATTAAAGGGAGGCTGATATGGCCATTTCAAACTCATTTGTTCTCATTGGTCAGCCATACCCTTCTGAGATTCGAACCTGGGCCGACTGCATCTTAAGCAGTTGTTTTAACCCCTAGGCCACAGGCTCTCTCTCGCTTTGTTAGCTGCAAGGCAAGGGAAATATGTGTTAAGTGTTTAAGTTTTTTGAATACCTTGCTAGGCCCCAAACACGAGGCAAATCTTATTTACTGTTTCAGCCTAACTGATGACTGATGAGAACAAATGAGTTTGTAATGTCCATATCAGCCTCCCTTTAATTCTGATTTGTCCCGTGTCTGGGACTAAGCAAGTGTATTCTGAATGCTTATATGTGTGTGTGTGTGTGTGTGTGTGTGTGTATGTATATATGTGTGTATATATATATATATATACACACACATATATATATATATACATATATATACATATACATATATACATATATATACATATACATATATTATATATATACATATATATATATATATATATATATATGGGACGCGGTGGCTCAGTGGGTTAGGATGCTGAGCTTGTCGATCAGAAGATCGGCAGTTTGGCAGGTCGAATCCTGAGTGCTGCGTAACAGAGTGAGCACCTGTTACTCGTCCCAGCTTCTGCCCACCTAGCAGTTTGAAAGCACGTAAAAAATGCAAGTAGAAAAATAGGGACCACTACGGTGGGAAGGTAACAGCATTCCGTACACCTTTGGCATCTAGTCATGCCGGCCACATGACCACGGAGACGTCCTCGGACAAGCGCTGGCTCTTTGGCTTTGAAACGGAGATGAGCACCGGCCCCTAGAGTTGGAAACGACTAGCACGCATGTGTGGGGGAACCTTTGCCTTTATTTATATATATAAAGAGAGAGAGATCAAAATTACTATTTTTTTAATCAAATGCATAGGATATTAACAGTTTTTAATGTAGCTTTTTTCCTGAAGAAGAAACATCTGCCAGAATTCTAATTCTGAGTTTAATTTCAGTTGCATGGTGGAAGCTTGGAACGTGTTACGGCAACATTCTAGCCAATTAAATGTTGAAGAGATGCTCAAACATGTTTATGAAATTTGTCAGGAGCTTGGACTGATGGAAGATTTATTAAAATTGCCATTCACAGAAACTGAACAAGTAAGCCAGAACAAAAATACAATCTAAGGAGTAACATTTTTTTTAAAAAAGCAATGGATGACTCATTAATACAGTGGCATTACATGTGTCTGTTTATCTTCTTTAGGAGTGTCTAGAGAAGTTTTTACAGACGAGTGCTGGTATCAACAATCATGAGTTTCTTTTAGTTCACCACCTCCAGAGGGCCAACTACATTCCTGCCCTACAGCTGAATCAGTCTTTGAAGATAAATCTCATGGTAAATCATAACATTTGGGAGTACACGGGAGAAATTAAGATGTCTATTTTCTAAAGTTACTGTTGTGGAAATCTGTTGCTCCAAGCTAAAATTAACTCTACCCACGTAAAAAATTGAAGGTAGGAATGGCATCCCTACTGTTAAACTCGGTAGCCCCACAACACAAATTGGGGGCGGTTGGGGGGGGAGTTAAGATGGAGATAGGATTAGTTTATCTCCTATAAACGAAATAGAGACTTCCTGTTCATAACCCTACTCTTAAAAATCCTTGGAAAAAGAGGCTCCGAAAAAGTTCGGACCTACTCTTTGTGACAGCATAATCTCAATACATAGCTTCTTATGGCTCTCGAGAATATTGGGAAAAAGAGTTGCTGCTACATCTTCAACTATGTCCTCTAGAGTTGTGTGTTGGGGGTATGTGCGTGTGCGCGCATGCACGTGTGCCTGCCTGCCTTGGAGTCAGTGTTTTACTGCCTGGACAAGTCCCTGCAGTTTTCTTGAAAAGGTTTTTCAGAGGTGGTTTGCTATTGCTTCCTTCCAAGGGCTGAAATAAAATGACTAGTCCAGGGTCACCCATCTGGCTTGATGCCTAAGGTGGAACTAGAACTCATGGTCTCACAGTTTCTAGCCTGATGCTTTAAGTACTACACCATACTGGCTCTTTTTCATAATTACCAGCAGCATGCATTCTAACAGTAAACACAGTAATAATTCCCCCAAAACTATTTTGGATTTATTATCAAATGTGGTTCTAAATATCTCATAAGTAAGAATACTAAGAAGTATAATTCATTGGTTAAATCTCAGAACCATAAATATAACATTTGTTTTTAGATTTCAGAAATAAATTTATGCATCCCAAAAGACCAGTTATAATCACATGCTCCTCTTTTGGGCAGCTCACACATTAACAATATTTCAAAACTAGTAGCAAATCAGTTATAGCCTTATTTTGACAGTTGTTTTGTCTAAATGGTTAAGATAAGCTGCACTCTGAATTTTAAAAAAAACAGCTCCTAACATAGAGAGTAGCTACAATAACTCAAAAAAGGGCTTCTTAATTTACCCCGTCACAATTTACAACATGGATAATTACATATTTTTGCACAAGTTGCACAAGTTACAGTTTTCATAAAAAAAATACTTGTTTTGGGTTTGAAGTGAAGACAGTATATTTTAGGGTTTCTGCCAAACTGATCTGTTGAACTGAACTGATCCGCATTGGCCACAATTTGGCAGAAACTGGGAATTTGAGACGAGGAATCATTAATGCGATGTGAAAATCATCTTGTGAGACAGGAAGGAGAGCTGCAACCTAAACAACTGCTCATTGAGTGAATGAGTCCAAAGCAGGAATGGGGGTGGAGGAAGCATCTCAGAACTGGCCCTCCCTAACGGAAGGGGAGGGGGGGAAAAGCATTTTCAGACTGGCAAGATTTTGTTAACTGTAATCTTGCAATAAAGATAAGTAGTATTAATTTGGTTTTGGTTTGCTGGTCTAGGCATCCTGATAGAATCTTGCAAAAATAATGTGTCAGGGTTGGTGCATGTTGTTTCTTCTTCCCTCTTCCCCTTTGTGGCCTCTATCCTGGCCTGCCCACTGCTTTTCCCAGCCGCTTTTCCTTTCCCTGTTTCCTCTTATCTGCTGTTACTGTCCAAGCACAGCCATTCCAATCCATCTCTCTCCCATTTCCTTGCAGTTTCTTTCCCCCTCCCGCCTTTGTTGCTCTTAGTGATTCCCTGGCTGTTTTTCTACTTCCAAAATACGTCAGTGCAAAAATCACTCTCCAAGGCAGCATGTTATCCAGACCAATTACATGCATGGAAATGTTTATACATAGAACATTTAACACATTTCTATTTCCTATTAACTTGGCATCAGGATTTACTCATGTTCAGATCCACTTGGTCTGTAACTGGTCTTGTTCAAATGTATGTACATGGTTTGTAATTGCCATAAAGGGTGTGGGAAGGGGAAAAAACTCAAATTGTCTTTCAGCTATTCTAGTGCATTCTTCATTCAGAATTCTTCTTATTCTTAAATAGAATGATCCTCAATGGAGAGAGAGATCAGTTGCCAGAAATTCCATATTAGACCATTATGGCAAAGTTCTGCCACGAATTCAAAAGAAGTTAGCCACAGAGCGAGCCAAGCCTTACCATTTGCCATCTTCACTACGGCGGGAAAGTAAGTTCCTCATTCAATGAAAATTGTAGAAATCTATTTTAAGAATGTCTATGGAAATTTATCAGTCATCGAGGTCCATAGTGGTCTCAAAGATGCTTTTTTTTCTTCAAAAGGCAACTGGACTGTTTTTTTCCTTGAGGAAGAAGAAGAAAACGTTTCGCTTCTCATCCAAGAAGCTTCATCAGTTCTGATGGCCGGGGGGGATGGAAGGATAGGTTCTGATAGGATGGTGGGTGGGTGGGAGGAAGGATGGTATTTATTTGCAGTCATCTAGTTGTTAGCACTCTCTCTCGGAGCTGATGAGGCCACGTGGGGGTTTATCTGTGCCCTCAGGGTCACCCGAATCGGGATGCAATTGGTTGTGGAATCTTCTTGGAACCGCTGCAAGGGCTACCTTGCAGACTCAAGATAGGTGGCGTCTTATCGCTTCCCCTCTGTTGCGGGAGGGGCGTTTCCTCCTTCCCCCTAATATAGATGGATTCTTTTACCCCTCTTTCAAACCAAATTTAAGAATATTATTTTTTAAAAAAATTCTGTTTTTACTTGATTTATTTTTCTTTTCAGTTTTAAGACCAAAACCATTATCGACAGTTGCAAAACAGATTACTACTGGAAATGTAATTACAAAAGCAACTTTCATCAATAATGTATTGTCCAAAATTGGAGAAGTGTGGGCAGGAAGTGAAGAGAAAAACAAGTCACTTGAGAGTGATGTGTAAGTATTTTATTTCACTACTCTGGCATACCTGGGCATAATCCAGCCAAAAGATTGGTATATCTATTTTATAGGGTCTTCCCAGTCCTAACACTCTCCCAAGTCGGCCCAAGCTCTGTTTGTAGTATCTTGCTGAGCCCCGGCAGGGAGAAAACTGTTGCAACACCCATGTGGAAGGCACCAGTGGAAGGCACCAACAACTCTTTGGGATAGCCCTTAGATGCCATTTACAGTCCTACAAGATCATTTGGGCATTTGAAAGTAAGGCAGAGAACATGGGTGTTCTCTTTTTTTTCTGGCACTTTTGCCTGTTTCCTCTACAGAGCAAGATAAGACAACCAGAGCCCTCCACTTTTCCCCTGTATGGATAATACCGTTTTCTTTGTGCTGGCCTTTGGACTTCCCCTAGATAGAAGAAGTTAAGGAGTCGTTTTTGAGGAGTTGGCAAGACATCTTCCCATGATATCGGAGCCACCAGCATCCTGTGTTAGGATATCATTGTGATATCTGTTGCCTGTCCCTAAAACTACAGAGAAATTGTTTTCAGTCTTCATTCTGTTACTCTGATATTGCTTCACTGGTTTAGTAGTGGGCTTTAAATTAGTAGAAACATTGGGTTAGGAAATAAGAACTAATAGTCAAGTGCTGAAGATACCAATAAGATGGAGGCAGTAAAAAGTATGTAATTTATCCATTTTTTTCCTTTTGAAGAATGCAATATTTTGATGGACAAAATTATTTATTTCTCTTAATTTGGCTTTTCCTTTTGTTTCCTCAAAAGTGGACCTGAAGAACAGTCATCTGTGTTGAAGCCCTGCCCTGATAGACAGTTACCAGATCCATTTATTGGGACACCAATTACTAAATCTTTAAGAAAATGTTCCAGGTAAAAGAAAAAAAAATTGTCAGAGAGAAATCTACTAGGAAATCCACTACCATTGTTTGTCCTTTACTTTCTGACTAGTAGGTGTCATTAAATCAGATTACTTATAACATGACCCTATTCTCACAATACAGTAACATCTCTGTTGACCCTGTGAATATATTGTGGAAACACATAAGCTTAGTCTGTTAATCTGTTTTGTGTATTTAAGAAGACAGCTGCTGGAAAAAAAACAAAGCTGTTCATTTTAGAACTTACTACCTGGCAGAACTCTAAAACACTGATTGTCTACAGTAGCCAAGCCAAACTTGCTCGGTCAATGGAAAGAGGCTAGCGTTCTCATGAATTTTGGCTTGCATTGTCCTGATACAGGAACTCATGGGATGTAAGACTCTTCCTCATGTAATTGTATATGGTCTCTGTATTTAAAAAATGGTGGTTCCTGACCCAGCGTAGGTAGTTCTTGACTTGTTCAGTGATGGTTCAAAATTACAGTGATGCTGAAAAAGGAGGACTTCCAACTGGTCCTGTGGTGGTGGGATTGCAACCCAGGTGCATGATTATCCAGTTTGTGATTATGACACGGTAGTGAACTGATTGCATTTGCGACCTTCCCCGCTGGCTTCTTTCAATCCAAGTCAATGGGTAAGCCATTGGGGAAGGTCACAGGTCATTCCTATAAGTCACTTCTGCCACTTTTTCTCCTGAGGAATCTCACTACAAGGCATGAGACCCCAGAGATCTCATATTCTGTAGCACCCCCTACCTTGACCATCCAGGCTTTCCAGTACCCATGTACTGTCCTTGCTGGTCTGCTCACACTTTCCAGTGCCTGCCCACTGCCTTTTCTGATCTGCTCACACTTCCCAGCACCTGCCTGCTGCGATGCTAGCCCACCCGTGCTTCCCAACCCCTGCCCAGCTAGCCCACCCACACTCCTTAGTCTTCACCTGTGACACCCTCCATTCCCCCACGTTCCTTACTTGGGATTCCCCCCCCCTCCCTTTTCCCACTTAACAATGCACAAACTCCTGGATTTATGCTGGCAACAGGGGCTGCCATGATAATGCATTTAGCAGTTAAATATTTGAGGATACTTAAAAATTAAAGTAACGTGCATTCTTCATGCTTGGGAAACTTTTCATTCTTTCTTTCAAATGACATCTTGAAAAGTGCCTGCGTCAGAGTAGGTGTAATTCAAAGCAGCTTAATGTTTTAAAAACCTTGAAATATTTACAGATTGCTTGACTTGATGGTCCAACCTATTTCTCTTGATTCACCACCTTTGAGAAGAAGCCAGCAGAAGTCACCAGAGGTTTCCGCTTCTGGCATACTTTCTAGCCCACTGCATTCCAGTTCTCAATACTCCGTAAGAACATTACTTCCCAAGAACATTGCAAGAGCACCAGAATTAAAATTACTGGAAACACCTCCTGTTGTCAAGGTATATAGATTTTTGTAGGCTGCAGAAACCTGTATTTCTGAGGCTGAAAAGTGAAGTAATGATGACTGTCTATAAACTTGGAGCTTTAGATTACCCAATTTTTAAGATGTTTTGTCCTCTCCTAGAGAGCTAAAGCTTTGGCATCCACATCATCTTCAGTCTTCCCTGGTTTTACTCCTCAGTCAATATTGAGATCCAGCGTTCGCACTACTCCTTTAGCAACTCCAAGTGCATCTCCAGGAAGATCTATTACACCCCCTCTGCGTGCAAAAGAAACAAAAATTTCATTTATGGAAGAAAGCAAAACTTCACAATGGACTGGGGTAAGTTGGCAGCATTGCTGCAAAAGCAAACACATGATATTTCTAGGCAGGACCCTGCTATTGTCATCTTTATTTATTAAATATTTCAGTATTGCTGCAATCAGTCTGAGTTTTGGCAGCTTACATAGAAAAAATATAAATCAAAACCTACACTAGTATAAAAGATAATAATAATAATAATAATAATAATAATAATAATAATAATAATAATAATAATAATAATAATAATAATAATAATAATAATACAGGGGGGAAATGAATAAATGGAGAGGAATTTTTATACTGTGGAATATAGAATACAGTGAATTCACTTCAGATCTGCAATTTCTGTTAGGGATGTGAATATAGAGTCCAGTGTGTAAACATCTAGTACATGCAATTTGCCCAGGAATTAGAGCTGTATGTGCCTGTACAGAATCTTGGTTGCTTTGGGAAAACTACATAGGAGTTGGCTGAGGTAAAGGAGGTTAAAAAAAATACAACTGCCGGTAGAGCTCCGGACGGCATCAGACCTCCGAACTTTCCGTCGTGGCCTGAAGACCCACCTATTTGAAATGGCTGGTCTGGCCTGACGGGGGATTATGGGTTTTAATTTGTTGTTTTAGATTTGTATTACTGTTTTAATTGGGCATGGGTTTAATCTTTTTTAATTTTTGTATTATCTTTTTTATATATGCCCTGTGAACCGCCCTGAGTCCCTACCAAGGAGAAGGGCGGTATACAAATTAAATAAAACTTAAACTTAAACTTAAACTTAAATAACAAATATCCCACCCACCCCTTCACATATAGACAGTTCTTAACTTACGACCTTTCTGCAGCGACTGTTTGAAGTTCCAGTGTGCTGTACAAGGGCATGTAAGGCTGGTCCCCAAAGTTACAGCTGTTGCACTATCCCTGCAATCACATGGTCAAAATTAAGGCACTTGACAGCCTGCCGGCAATTAAACCATAGGGGCGCTTCAACTCACTCACTCCTTCTTCCCCCCCCCCTGGGTGTGTCTTCTCTCCATCCATGCCCTTTTGGCTCCCTGAATTTTGCAGCCCCTGCCATCCTAGCTGACCTTTGCCATCTTTTTTTATTCCCATTGCTGACCGAGGATGCCTAGTGTGGCCCTTTGCAAGGCAGTTGCTGGCCAGGCTTTCTTTCCAGGGTTGTGCTCAGCAGCTGCCTCACAAGACCCTGGAAGGATGGCCTCAGGTGGCCAGCAGCTGCCTTACAAAGGGCCAGGCTGGTCATGCCTCATCATCAGCAGCAGGAGCATGAAAATAGCAGAGGTCAGCTGAGGTGATGGAGACAGAGTGACAAAGACCTTGGAGGGCAGCTGGGACTGGGCTGGAGTGGCCATGGCTTCCCAGTCTGTCAAGAAACCCTGTGACATTGTGCCGCTGGACTGGGCCTTTGCACTGTGAAGGGCTTCACGTTGCAGCTTGAGTTCTTGCAACTTCAGAGCTGCAGCGCACCACGAAGACTCAGAACACAGCATATTCTTCCCCTCCATTCTTCCCCCCCCCCATCTCATTTCAGCAACATCTCAACTCGTGTGTGGTCTGTGCTAGTCCTCCCAGGGCTTTCCTTAAAGCCCTGTAGCCCACCATGCCCCTCATATATTTAATCACTTGCACATCTGGAGGTACAACAACTGCTAGGATTGCCGTTGCTTTAGCAGTGCAGTTGCATGATACAGAGTTCCATATAAAAATCAGCACTCCTTTAAATAAAACATAATTTACCAATTAACTTTAATTCAATTTGTGCAAATAAGCCACACATATCTACACTGTGGATAGTGGAGTACGCTGGCTCCCACCTTGGTGCATAGTCAGATTTTCTTTTATTGGAATGTTTTCCTTTTCCTTTTCTTATTAGGAGACAGATCATGAAATAAACAATGCAAATACATCTGAATATATTCTTGAAGCTCAAATGGAAGAAAATTGGGTTGAGAACAAAGAGACTTCCTCCATTTCAGGTCACAGCCTTCAAGAAGAGCTTGAAGAAAGAAGCCAATCATCAGAATGCATAACAAGTGATCAGTTGAATGAAACTAAAGTCTCCAAAGAAATTAATGACACTGGTATTAAACCAGCATACATTACTTCAGAATATCATGATGCAGAATCAGTTGACTTTGGAAACAGTAACTTCGTAGGCTCTCAACAAACTTCTATTTCCTCTGAAGAAATTGTAGACCTACCAGGATCAAGTGAGAGACAAGTAAATGAAATAAGAAATGAACCTGTAATGGAAGAGCAAACATCTGCAAATATAGAACAATCAGCTGGTATGTATAATGTTATTTGATTGTTCACAGGTATGATGGAAAGGACCTAAGAAGGATGGTCATAATGGATCAGAACAGAGATCCCATCTGAGTTTTCCCTGGTTTTTTAATACTAGTAAACTGGTGTTCCAAACAGAAGATGTATTGTCTTACATTTGTTTCTGTTATCTGCGATTTGAACCTTTGGAGGGGAAGAAAATAGTAAATAGTAAGCTGATGGTCCTTACACTCTTGGTACTCGGGAATGCTGAAAAGGCTCTAAGAATTTGTAGAAGATATATGAAAGTCAGAGAATGAGTTGTATCCCACCATTGCATAGCTATTTAGTACTTTGATTTAAAGCAACTTGTTTAAAATACTATGAACCACAATAGTAGATGACTTGAGGGTTAAGGAAAAGAATTTTCAGAAATGGCAGAGGACCTCTGGTTTGATTTTCCTCACCTTTTCTCAAAAGACCTGAAATGCACTATACAACTCTTCTGTTATCTTGAACTATAAATAAAAATATTTCTCCTGGAAATGTGCAGAGAAACTAAGAGCCTATTCTTAACACTTGTTAAAATAAAAGTTATTAATAAAATCAAGTAACAGCAGCCATTTCAGTGTTCCATGGTAGTAGATCACCTATGTTGGTGGACATGAACATGTTACCCTCTTTGGGGGAAAATTTCTCCAAATAATTTGATACAGCATTACTCATTACATTATCTGCACATCATAGCAAGGAGAGATCACTTCTGTGTGGAAGAGATTAAACTCTCCTCAGTAAAATACTTGGCCCACAAAGAACTTTCTCCAGGCTGGTTGAACTCACATATTGTGTTAAAAATACAGCCATATTTCATTGAACAGTAGGTCATACATAATGCTAAATTATAATCCATAGTTTACAAATTTCTGGGTTTACACCCACAATAAACCATTGAAACGCCGAAGAAGAGAAAAGCAGTGGCAGATGCGTACATTGTTCCTGCTTTCCTCAAAGTTTGCCTCAAGGTGAGACTAAAACCAATTTTTTTAAAAAAAATTATTTTAACCTATTCATTTAATGAAAATGAATATATGAATTCTGATCATCTTTACATTTAAAGTAATTTGTCGTGCCCCCCTCCATTACTTGGGATGTAATCCTCAGTACAGCTCTGAAAAAGCAATTGCAGCTTTAATCTCTACACGAATTTTATGCTTGCTCAGATGAATGTGGAGTATTGGACTAGAAAACAGTGAGTATAGCAAATAGCCCAGATGAACTATACATTCAGCACCATTGGTTACCTCTTTGGGCCTCAGTTTTATTAGAGCCAATTCAGTCTTGATGCATTACATGTTCCTGAGATTTTGGAAGGGTCAGTAGCAGTTCAAGACGGGGTCTGTCAACTAAGCCAAGATAAACGTTTTGACTTCTATTCACTTTTATTGCAACTTGAGTAGGAACATTAGGTTCCACCAGTATTATGTGAGCGTCTGTGGCTTGGAAAATGGGAGGTAGATTTATTCCATTTTTTTTTAAAAAAAGATGAATTAGCATTTGGGGGAAAAAATCATTATTGAGGATACAGTATTTTTAACTTTTATTGTCCATAGAATCCGATGAAAAAGATGACAAAAATTGTGGCTCAATTCCCGAGGATGAAATATTTTCAAAGGATCATTTGAAGGTTGACGAAGACATCATAGTCTCCTTTTTGCCTTCTAATGAATGGTAAATATGTCATGTATAATTTCAAAATTTTAGATGAGGTAGTTTGCTTTAAAATTTAAATTGCATGTATAGGTGCCCACTTTCTTACCTTTAATTTTAATTGGGGTTTTAAATATACAGGGTCAATTTAATATTTTTTAATTTGGTTTTTTAACTTTTGTATGGTGGATTTTTTAATTTCCTGTAAACCGCCCTGAGTCCTCAGGGAATAGGGCGGTATATAAATGTGAATAAATAAATAAATAAATAAATGAGTATGATTTAACCAGATAGAATGGAATGCCATTTTCTAGTAGATAGCCAAACTCCAGGAGTCAGCTTGCTCTAAATGAGCTGCTTTTCCCTTGAAGGAGCAGATCCACATCTGGGACTGTTCCTTGAGTTCTCTGATATCATTACATTTCCTGTTAGCTCAGTGGGAAGAAGTAATTTGTGCACTCGCCTCTATTGCACCCATCTGCAATCATTCATGGAGCCAGATCTGATCGTGGTTTTCCATAGATCTTCAGATACTCACCAGTTAGACGATTGCAGTGATTGCTCACTGTAGGATTACTCTAAAAGAGTGCTTACATTCATATAGAATATACCAACTAGTCTGCTATCCTGTGCACAATCACAGAATAAGATTGTGCTCATGTTGAAAGTTCTGCACAACTTGACAGTTGGCTTATTCAGTTCAAGAGGTTTAATCTGTGAAGCTCTCAGACTATTGGCATAAAATTTGACTTGATTAATTAAACATGTTTGCTGTTATCAGTGGTCTATTGCTAAGCAGACAAAACTTCCTCTTGCAACGACTCATTTTGTACTTGCCCCCAGCCTATGTTCTTAAATTATTGACGGGCTTACTTGCTATTGAATAATGCCTCAGCAGGTGGCAGCATGTAGCTGACCTCTGATTTCAGAAGCTTACCAGATTTAGCCCCAGTTAGCATATGGATGAGAAACCAGCTGAGAATTCCAGGATATTTGACTACAGCGGGAAATTTGAAAAGGATTCCAGATGAAGTTCTATGGCAAACCACAAGAAGATTGCATTGGTGCAATCAATGGCTTCTTTCCCTTATCTGGCTTCTTTCCATTATTAATACCCAAACTTTTAAGTGAATGTGCAGAGTTGCAACAATTACATCAATTAGGCATAACTTTTTCATAATAGTAATGGGTTTACAATTTCTGTGCAAAAAGACCAGGCTGGTGTTTTTGTCTACAGTACCCCTTGCAGTATAAAATTGTTATGCATGATGCCAAAATAGTATGCAACAAAAAGTTTTTTTTTAAGTTTTATCTTAAGAACCTTTTAAAAAAATGCCCCTCCATATGCATGTATCTGTATTTGTTTTTATATAGTGCAACTAATACTCCAGAATCCAGCATGCTACCATTGTTGGAAGACAACAGATTCCTTGCTGAAACAAACAGCCAAGTTCAGAGGGTGGAAGGAGTAGATGGAGAATGTAGGTATTTTGAATATCAAACAAACGGAACAAGCAACATGAAGTTTTCACATCTTTTTTCAAAAAATATAAAATGCTGGAAGTGTATTACTGTATTTTCAAGATTGGCTTTCTGGGCACATGTCTAAAATCTTTTAACCTGAACATTTATATCTTGAAAATAGCCTTTTTAAATTAGCTTTTTTGGTATTTTATTATTTTAATTATTAATGCAAACAGATAAAGAAGTATTTTAATTGTTTCTATGATTAATTTCTGTGTTGATGCTGCTCAGATTCTACGGTGCTGTTGCATAATTTAGATCAGGGGCCAAATGCAGTCTTTCAAAACATTTTTTGTGGCACAACAAGATTTTAAGAAGAGTAAGCTAGCAGAAAGTAGCAGTGTTGCTTGTCCATTTTACTGCATATAAAAATAAGAGGCAAATAATAATAATAATAAAAAACTAGACAGGATTGATGAGCACCAGAAAGAAGCTGAAAGGAGAGTTTATCAACATCCCAGACCAAAAGATGGCACCTCACACACGTAGCAGGAGAGTGATTGTGCAGCTTGCCGATGTTGCATGCTTGGGATCAAGTAGCAGTTTTAAGGCACTGTCACAGCCAAGGTTGAGGGCTGTATTAATAGGCCTGGCTATTACGATCTTGCTCCCTTCTCCTCCTAGGGCACCTCAGGCTGTAGGGAGACCCCACATAGGAGGCAGTTGTGAGGTCTTCAATCTAGGTGGCTTTAGACGTTTAGTGCATCCCTCTTACAATGAGGATCCTGGAATTTCTTCCACAGAACCCATAGTTTTGTTGTTCCTGGCCACTTTCTCTGCAAGAGCAATCCACAGCATACTCAGTGCCGGTATCAGTAGCACCCCAGCCATCAACTTTGTAGTTCTCACCATGGCCTAAATGGTAAAATGAAATGGTGAAAAAGGTAATATACTTATACTGAATTGCATACCGTGATACTCTTATTTCTTTATTTTTTACTCACAAGAGATTTTGGATCTTTACTGAGTCAAAAATGAAATCTAGTGATTTTATACACTGTGAAAAGGTTTTAGTTTTGCAGTAAAGGTAAAGGTTCCCCTGCACATGCGTGCTAGTCGTTTACGACTCTAGGGGCCGGTGCTCATCTCCGTTTCAAAGCCGAAGAGCCAGCACTTGTCCGAGGACGTCTCCGTGGTCATGTGGCCGGCATGACTAGACGCCAAAGGCGTACGGAATACTGTTACCTTCCCACCATAGTGGTCCCTATTTTTCTACTTGCATTTTTACGTGCTTTCGAACTGCTAGGTGGGCAGAAGCTGGGACGAGTAACAGGCGCTCACTCTGTTACGCGGCACTCGGGATTCGACCCACCAAACTGCCAACCTTCTGATCGACAAGCTCAGTGTCCTAACCCACTGAGCCACCGCGTCCCTTTTGCAGTACTTGAGCTAATTAAGTATTTGGGTCAGTTAGCCCTTTCAGTGATTTGCACTTGAGAATCTTGATGTAGATTATATTTGAGTGAAGAAATTAGTTATACAGATAGTCCAAAAATTACAACCAGTCATTTAACCATAGTCTGAAATTATGATAGGTTTGGAAAGGGTGCTTTATGGTCTGTGAAGCACTTCCGGCCATTGTGAAACATCGCACCACCTCCTTGCGATCATGTGATTGCATTCTGGGTGCTTGGCAACTTGTTCGCACTTTCAACTGTTTGCCAACCATCCCACAATCATGTGACTGCATCTACAATCTTCTCTGCTGCCTTTCATTTTTCTGGGCTGGCTGAAGGAGCTGCACTATGCTGAAATCCTTTGGCAGGCAGCTCTTTTGATCTGTCTGCCTTATGACCTAGGAGATCTCTTAACAGTTGCAACTGAGAGTGCTGGGATTGTGATTATTGAGCAAAACAACAATCGCTGTTCGCTGAACAACTGAGGTTCCAGTTCCAGTTGTGATTGTGATAATTGCTGCAAGTTTAGTAAGGATTTTGTTTAATTTCGTTATTCACTGAACTGCTTCTTCACTCCGTAATTCTTTTCAAAATCAGTTCGTTAGAATTCAGTACTAATTATTCAAATTAAAATTGAAGCTATAACTTTATAAACTTGCAATTATATTAGTAGGCCTTAGATTTTTTTTTAACATGAAAATTTAAAGGTGAGACTTTGCAAGTATAAACTACTGACTGAAAATATTTTCTTCCATTTTTTTCATGGAAAAACCACTCAAAAGCCAACCGTATTAATCTGCATTTTAAATTATCCAGATGCATTATAGCAAGTTATTGCATCTATGTTCCACCTAGAGCCTGGTCCTGCACCTTGAAAGAAGCTGATTAAAAATACCCAAAGCTTTGCTGTATGTGTGCAGATGGTCGAACTTGTATGAACAGACAAAAAATAGACAACAAAGCCTGTAGGTCATTGTAATCTTGATGCACAGATTTAAAAGAGGGCTAATGTTCATTTTTGAAAAAGATGTGACTACAGGGTGGAACAGATACTTGCTGTTAGATAAATACTTGCACAATAAATGTTCATTCTGCTTATCCCTTGAGGAGAAATAGTTTAATATTAGCATTTATGATGTATAAAGGGCAAGAACGAATATGATTATTACATTTCTGTAAAGGAAAGATGAAAAATATTAAAGGATCTAATAATATTTAGCAGCAAAGATTTCATTCAGAAACAATAAAATCAAATAATGTCAGAAAATCACTCTTTCAGCTGTCATCAGTATTCCTGATAGTGAAGACATTGCCAGTATCCATTCCAAAAATGAGGTGGAAGAAAGAGAAGCAATAGGTGAAGGTGAATTGGAAAAAACAATCCAAGAGGAACATCTAGTAATCCTGCAAGAAAAAACATTGGCTAACATTGATTCTGAAAATAAAAAAGTGGATGTAAGTTAACTTCTTTTTATACATGATTAGAAAACTGGCATCACATTTAATTCTATGTTACCAATATGGGTCCCAAAATTTCTTCTTAAAAGATTTTCATGTATAAACAATTGAACCAATTGTATAATCTATTTCTGTTTTATAGTGGCAATAAAAAAAGAATGCAATAACATTTCTATACTACAGTAACCATGGGTGAGAGCCTTGTAGTTAAGGCATTAGGCTGGAAACCAGGAGATTGTGAATTCCGTCTTACGCATGAAAGCCAGCTGGGTGACTTTGGGCCAGTCACTCACTCGATCCATGACATCAGGCTCAGGTGACAAGCCAGTCAGTTAGTTCCTGTTGCAATAAAATGGATCAACATCTAGTTGATCAAAAAAAAATCTGAACCTGTAGGAAAAAATACTAGGATAGAAAAAAAAGGAGATAACCATGGTATATGTGCATACAATGATTAAAAAACACGTTCCTGATCATTGTAAATAGGAAGCAATAGTTATAGGTTTGCAAAGCCAGTTTCTGCAATTTCCTTTTGAACATTTTTGCTGAGGTTACTTTGCAAACCAATGCATGGATTGCTGAATTAGCCAGTGAGATGTAACTTCAGAAAATCTGAAATTTTGAAGAACAGTTATTCATAGCTATTATATTTCTTGAAAAATAGTGTGTAATGGAATTCAATGTATGTGCTTTATATTTTAGCTGACGGGAGACGGAAAACATGAGATACACGTTTCAGAAGCTATAACAGAAGAAATCCCATACGATGAACTCTGTTCCTCAAGCAGTCTCAATTTTCAGTATCACTGTGACAAAGCAGAACAGATTGAATGTAATTTACTTGAAAAAGATGCTGATGAAACTTCATTTACTGAAAGAGATGGAGAACTGCTGTGTCACAACAATTTTTCTTTAATATTAGAAGTTGATGACGAAGATGAGGTGGAAGATTCTACTAGTTTGCATGCTTCTCCTCTGAAACCAGCGAGCCCAGAATCAGGGGATAGAAGCAACAACCAAGAGCTAACTACAAATTCTGTGTCCACAGTAACTAGTAATGAGATACCACAGAATGCTGCCGAAGTACTACCTTATGTACCTGAACCAATTCAAATGGCTATTGCTGAAAATCTGTTGGATGTAATCAAAGACACAAGAAGTAAAGAATTTTCAGCTGAGATATTAGAACAATCTTTTCATGAAAGCATAAGCAAGAAAGTATTAAATTTATCCCAGGGTCCTATTCAAAATGTTCATGAAACCAATAATGATGTAGAATTAAATAGAACTGAAAATTTGACGCCTGGTATAAGTTCAACAGATCAGGCAAACCAAAGTCTAAATATCCCGTGCAATGATCAATCACTAACAAAGAAAAATAAAGCAACAATATTGGCAACCCCTACTCTAAGGAGAAGTGCTAGGCGAGCAAAGAAGATTTCAGACATTTCTGAAAAGCTACCACGTAATTCTGAAGGACCTCAAGAACAACAGATTTTCCAAATTCCTGATTTTCCCATCAGAGATGTGAAAGAAACGAAGAATGAGTTAGAAATCTCAGCAAATGTTCATCCTGTTTCACCGACATTTCTGGCAACTGTTACAAGGAGTGGAATTAGAAAACCAAAGAAAAGTGTGTCGAAACGTTATAGTGATCTTCCTTCTGCTCGCCAGAGGACTCCTAGAATTACAAGAAGTGTAGTAGGAAATCAAAATAGTAGTCAGTTTATTATTGATCATACAATACAAATGACAGTCACTCCTAAAAGTGCAACAAAACTAAAAGCTATCGCCTTGCAACTTGCCGAAAATGTAATTTCGGATCAGGAGGTTGAACCTCAAGGAAAGCAGCTGTCCGTATCGCCAAAAAGAGGAAAGAAAAAAAAGCATGACATATTGAAAGTAGTGACTCAGGCAGAAACCACACCTGAGAAGCTACCATTACCTACTCCAGTTCGAAAGAGTAGAAGCAAAAAGACCGGTCTGTCAGAAACCATTTTTAAACATGACACGCAACCAAACGAATCACAGCTATCGGAACAGGGGAGAATACAAAGAATAGACACATCAGAACCAGTTTCGGATCGAGAGAGTGGTGTTACTGAACCACCACCTGTGCGTCGTAAAAGAGGTAGACCAAGAAAGAATTCTTTGAATGTTTCGGCAGAATCACAACTGGACTTGTCTCTGTTGTCTCCTCCAGATGCTACATCTTCAGTCCGTAGGCGAAATACTAGGAGTAGGGCTGTACATCTGTCTACAACCTTAGGGTGTTTACCTTCTCTAGAAACTTCTATAATGGAAACTCCAAAGAGAAGATCCTCAAGAGTGACATCTCGAAGTGTAGAGAAAACAGATACAGAAAAGTCTAACCTAAAAGAATGTGTTACCCGGCCAAGTGAGGCAGTAGCATCAGAAAAGAAGTCTGAAACGAGGGGGCCTAGGATAACTAGAACGAGAAAGAAGACTGCATTGCCTTCTGTCTCAGAAACAAGTAGAGAGGGAGAACATTTGTTGCTAGCAACTGACAATGAAATGGAATCAGAATCTACAGATGTGGCCAGGCTTAGGCTTGGCGAAATAGAAGAAACGTTGACACCCCACGCTAGTAGCATTAAGAGGGCAAGTTTAACCCCAAAGGAAGTAAAACAGTCACTTTCCCTGGATATAAATGAAACCTTCTTTTTTTCTCCTCCTCTTACTAAGCTCACAGAAAAAACGAAAGGTACTTGAAATTTTCCTTCAGAAAAATTCTGTATAGTATAATCAGATTGTCTGTTCTGCATGAGGGTTGCAAGCCTAGAAAGAGTGCTGCACGATACCAGTTGCATACACATAAAAATATTTTCTGCTGACAATAGGTGTGTCTTTTCCAAATACAGCCCTGCAAGAAAGTAATTTATGGTGTGATTAAAAGGACTTGGGGGAAAAGAAATTCACAGAAACTTGTACAGGTAGTCCTCAACTTACAGCAGTTCATAGAGACCGCTCAAAGTTACAACAGCACTGAAAAAAAGTGATCTATGACCATTTTTCACACTTACGACTTGCAGCATCCCCAGGGTCATGCGATTTACATTCGGATGCTTGACAGCTGACTTAACATTTGTGACAGTTGCAGTGTCCCGAGATCATGTGATCACCTTTCTGATAGGCAAAGTCAAGGGGGAAACCAGAATCACATAACCGTGTTACTAATTTAACAACTGCAATGATTCACTTAATGAATGTAGCAAGAAAAGTTGGAAAATGGGGCAAAATTCACTTAACAATTTCTCACTTTGCAACATACATTTTGGGCTCAATTGTGGTCGTAAGTTGAGAACTACCTGTATTTGCTTCTTAAGCATATGCAGTGAATAAAAATGTGCTTGTGTTCAATGATATATTTACTAATGGGTAGAGATCCAGAATTCTAATAGAAAAATTACAGAAACCTATGAAGAATCATTCCACCAAACACAAGTGTGTTGTCTTGATTTCTTCTTGTCAGCCTCATAACATCTCGTAACATAGCAGTGTGCTGATTCAAACTAGGTCTGGAATGGTGAAAAAAATTGACCCAATAGAGCCACCCAATTAACAAATTCCAGATGTGATGCTTCTGGAGCGGGGCGGGGGGGGCATCTAAATTGACTATAGGAAGAGAAGAATTAGTTTAATGTAAGGCTGTCTTCCAACCAAAATCTCCACATACCCCAAATTCAGTGTTAAGAAAAAGGGAAAGATTGAACTGTCTTGATTTTTTGTCTCGGGTTTTGTTGTCTTTTCCATTGAGCAGGCCTCATTTTTTGGGTGAATGGAGCAGTAAACCTCTGTTTATAAACCGATTTAGGTGAAGGGAGAGTGCTTCTAAGTTAAACTGAGAAAACATGAAGCCTAACATTTCTCTGAAATATAAAATAGTTCTAAGCGCCTACAAAGCACCAGTGATAGTTGGGAAAATAATCACTTTTCCATGTATTAATTTCCTACTTGGGAAATATAGTTTGGTTTAATTTGCTGTCAGACTTCTCTTGATAGGATACCATCAGTTCTGGTTTTCAGCTCAGATGGGACCTATGCAAGAGTCAGCTATAAAGTGTTACAGTGTCCAGGGTTTTTTTTTATTTTAATTCCATTTATATTCCGCCCTTCTCCGAAGACTCAGGGCGGCTTACAAGCTTAGCATGGACCCTTGTAGTTGGTTCACATGATAAATTGTTGTGTAGCTTTTTATATGTGTGTGTGTGTGTGTGTGTGTGTATACATATATATATATATATATACACACATACAGAGATATATATATATACACACAGAGATATATATATATAAATATGTAAAGCTGCATGATTATACCTGAAGTTGTGTGCCTCAAATGTTTATTTCCAAAATCAGCTTATGGTTTCTCCTTTCAGGTGAAAAAGCAGTGACACCTCTTCAACTTAAAGGTGTAGACACAGATTTGGCTTCTAAGTTTGTGTTCTCACCCCCTGTTCTGAGATCCAGAAAAAAACAGGTGTCCACTATTTCAAGGATTGTGGAAGATCTGGTAAGTAATTTGATCATTTCTTCTGTATACATTCAAATGTTCTTCTATTTCTTATACAGTAGGCAAACTTGATAACTAAATTCTGTTGACTTACTCATTGTGTCATTTTACCATAGCAGGCCATTCACTGGATGTCTCCTTCCTAGCCCTCTAATATTCGCTTTCACTTTCAATATGGCAACAATTCCAAAGCACTATTTATGATTTTTCAATTTGCTAACAGATTGTCATCTTCAACAAATAGTTGGAAAATACCTTTCATTTTGTTGGTCTTGTATCACTAGGAGGCTTATGGGATTTACCTATTTTGAATTTAAAGTAAACTTATCAATGCTGGAGAGATAGAGATAATGTCTTCCTGTTCTGCCTTTTCAATATTATTTGTCCTTAGGAATTACCAGTTAGAGAAGAAAAGCATGCTGTTTCAGTAGAGACTTTAGAAAAGCAAAATATTAAAAGAAGCAGAGCTACAAGGTCAAAAGCAGCAAAAACAAGCAAGTATGTTCCTTTTGTAAAGTAGCTCTTTTCAAAAACTGATTATGTCCCATCAAGTCCTTTTTAGCTGCTAGAAACTTTCTTCGTGACAATCTATTCCTAACCTGTGGTTTTAATGGTACAGCCTTCGCCATTATAATTGAGTTCATCCTTGCTGCTTATTGTCCTCTCCTTCTCTTTCTTTCCATCTTTTCCATAGTTAGAGTTTTTTCAAGATAGCTGACTCTTTGTATAATGTGCCCAACGATTTGAGCCCAATCATTTATGACTCAAGTGAGAATTCTGGATTATTTGTTAAATAATCCATTGGTTGGTTTTCGTGGCTTTTCACTTTATTCTCAGGAGACCTCACTAATACCATAGATCAATATTCTTCCCATCCTGCTTCAAAAATAGTATATGTATGAAAAAAATATATTTTGAAATTAGTGCGCATGAAAGATGTCACATTGATACCTTTAATGTTTACTTACTGCAGTGTGAATTCTGATCTTAATTTGTTACTGTGTTTTCAGATCTAGTTAAATCAGCTAAAGAAATGCTCTCTTTTCTTACAGGATCCTAGGGAAAGACAGTAGTTGGTCACCCCCAGCAATGGAAATCAAGTTCATTTCACCCTTTGGCACCCCTGCAGATGAAGCCAAACGAAAGCAAGGAGATTCTGTGGACAAAACAGAAAAGGCCGTTCAAAAAACTGTGAGGAGGAAGAAGAGACTGTCTAGCTACCCAAAGCCAGTTGTACGGAAGAAGATGCTATAACTGCTTTTAAAAATGTGCGATGTAAACCAGTGTTTGTAAAGTCATCACATTTGTTGGAATATTAAGAAAAAACATCTAATTTGGAAGATAATTTATATGAATTATTGTAAATTTTCAGAGAACTAAAAATCTTCAATAAGTAACTCCGTATGGAGTGTGATTTCTTCAGTCAATGCAGTTTTCTATTTTATAATATACTTCGTACATTTATATAATATGTAAATAAATATTTTAGGAATGTTAAATAAAACTGTATACTTAATGATGATTGTCCGCTACATTTTGGAAGAGAATAATATGGATGAAGAATGCAAATGACCCAAAGGGGATTTTAATTACGACTTTCCACTGTTGGAGCCTCTCTGATGAGAGGCCAGCATTCTTTTTTTTAAAAAAATAAAAGTTTGGTCTTATTAAAAAAAATTAAAATTAAAATTTCACACTTTTAAAATTTTTAGAAAATAAGTTGACCTCATGGGAATTAATAGTAGGAGTTATCCACCATAAATAAACCTTATTCTCTTTATTCAACGTGTATTTAATTGAAGAAGTCAGAATGTAAACAATTGTACTGAAGCTGTGCAATATTTTTTTGTATTTGTTTTAACTTGGGAAAGCTGCTCTTTGATTTAGAAAACAAAATCTCACCTCAAATGTTTTTTTTCCTTAACTTGATGCATCAACAGAAGGTCCTTAACATTCAAGGTATTTATATTGTCACAACTATTCAACAAGGGACAGCATTTCAGGGATTTCATCTACTTAAATTTAGTTCAAATTTGATATTTTGAGATGATGCATGTTTTATAGATTTTGTGGTTACTAGGGAAATGTTACCACAATTTTACTAAAATAAAATTTGTCTGGAAATACTCTTCCATAGTATTTGACCTATCATTGCAAAACAAAAAAGATGGAAAGAGGCTGAATCTAAATTATAGTTTAAGAGAAAAAAACATAAATAATTCAAAGAGAATTTTTTACATACGTTTACCAAACATTCAGATGTATATTTGGAGACCAATACACAGTAACAGTCAACCTAATCTAATCTAATGAAGCTTCTCTTAGAAATAATTTATCAGTTACCTTATACAGGTGACAAGTGAATATATCAATAATGTATTAGGTATAAAAGAGCCTGGTTATTGTGCTCCAGACCATTTTTTAAAAACATTTAAACAGTGTCCTAGATATAATTGATGCTTGCACGGTATATTTTAATTTCTTGAAGTTTAAGATGCCAAACTCGGACAGTGTGAAAGTGGCAGTACGTGTCAGACCTTTCAACCAGGTTAGTTGTTTGTGCACTCTATTGTTTTTAAGTCATTGGGTTATTTGCGTTGGAGAGAAAAGAGATGAACATGCAAAAAATGGGCAATTTGAGTAGAAACTTTAGTCTGATGATGGCATCAGCACTCAGAAATTAATGTGTTAAATGGGGAGACAAAGCAAAACTTGGTTATGACCAAGTTAACTAGATTATCCCTTGCTGGTGGTACTAGGCCTAGCTTCAATCGCTTTTCAGGCATTTTTGCCTGAATCTGTCAGTGTTTGATATACTAAGTGATTCAGTTAAATTTGCAAATGTGTTCTGCCTTGGGAATGTGTTAGGCACTTGAGGCTGAATACAATAATCTGGTTTTAATTGCCCATTTACTCCTAACAATTTTTTTAAAATAAATAAAGTAAAATAATGGATGGTATTTAATGAGACATTTAAAAAAATGGGTTTTGACTACCTGTTCAGCTGGCAAACCCAGAAGTTCCATAGATACTAGCAAGGATTTCAAGTTTAGAGACTTCCCATACATGTGAGGAGAGCATTAAATGCATGTTTTACTGCTGTAGTTGTTCTTATTCTAAAAGCAACAGAAGATAATGTAGCTATAGAAATCTTCCATTTAAGATTTGGAACCCCAAGACATCATCCCATTTAACCAGGCACCTCTTAATTTGTACTGGTTTTTAATATTGCATTTAAAGTTCTTAATAAAAATTATATTTTTAAAAAAATAATCAGCTTCTTGCAAAATGCAAATATATGTGCTATAGTCTAAGCTGAAAAAAGATCAAGTTAGCAATTTGAATTTTAATGGATTTAAACTGACTATAACTTCAACAGAGAGAGAAAGATGCAGGCAGCAGATGTGTGATTTCTATGAATTCAAGCACAACAAGCATACATGATCCTAAAAATCCAAGTCATGTAAAGTCCTTTACTTTTGACCTTGCATACTGGTCACACAGTGGATTTTTAAAGGACAAAGATGGCAAACTTGTTTCATCTGGACTGAACAGCAGATACGCTGGGCAGGTAAAAAGTACTTTCTAATATTTTCCATTGAGAAAAAAATATATTTGTTCCACCATCAGTTGTGATGACAAAAATAGACTGCATAGACCAACCAGTGGGCAAGCCTGACAGTCCACATGCCCAGTCACAGCAGAATTTCAGTGCAAAGGCAAGTGATTGCAATCATTTTTATATTTCATGATTTAATCAAAAACCCTCTCCCTCTCTAACCATGAGAGGAAAATTTAAATTTAATTCAACTCTCAAACTGGTTTAAGTATATTTTTCAGGTTGGGGATGTGGAAGCAGGTGGATTTTGGTTCTTCATGGTTTCTACCATTTTCTTATCAGCTTCCTAAAGCTGAGTTTTCCCAACAGCTATAGAAACTGAGAAACAGGGAAGTATAGGATCCAACTTTAAATTCCTCATTTCCTAGATGAGTTCCCCCTTGGTTGACAGAAGAGGTAAACCAGCCAATTAGGTGGGTATTAGATTGAAGTCTAATCTGAATAAAAATTAATATGAGTTTTCCAATTCAAGTCTTGTTAACATTCTTTTCTTGGACTGTCACGTTTAACATGTTCAAAGTCCTCACTCCCTAGAGCATAGCTGTGCAATTTAGACTTTAATATGGAAGTCTTATTGAGTATAATTGAGATCCTCGGTACAACAAGACCAGCTGTCCTTATTCTCTCCTCTGCTATCTGAAAAAAATATGTGAGGGGTAATGTGAACTTTGTAATTCGTTATACAGTTTTCATTCATCTTTTCCTTAGCCAGTGCTATCAATACTATCAGAGTTAAAGGGATGAGACAGCATCTTAATGATGGCTCTGGAGGCAATTTTTGGAAAGCCACCCAGAGTCCCATGGGACCTAAAAGCTAATACGGGGGGGAGGTGCCCACATCTCCAATCTCAAGAAGTTACCTTTGGGCATGCTAGAATTTCCTTAACTGGATGTATTTTTCTTGAATGTCTGATCACACATTTGTAGGTATCACCAGATCAAGTTATACCATTGGTTGTGGTTACCCAATTAACAACACTATCATTTGTGCAGTTTAATTAAATCTGATAAAGCTGAATGTTCTATCATTCTAGAGGGACATTTTTCATGACCTTGGTGAGGGAATTCTGGACAATGCTTGGCAAGGTTACAATGCCACTCTTCTGGCTTATGGTCAGACCGGCTCAGGGAAGAGCTACTCAATGATAGGCCATGGTGCAAACAGAGGCATAATTCCAGTCATATGTGAAGAACTGTTTAAAACAATTCAAAATCAAGACACAAACAAACAATATCAGGTATGTTCAAAAGTTCAGCCATTGCAGCTTAGTTGACCTATGAGCAGTTTACAAAAATATGTAATACTGATTTATTTTTATCATAAATCAACGTGAAATCACAAGGTATTAAGAAATTGCACCTACTGGAAGACCTGAAGGAATCAGTTGGGGACAAATTATCACAGGAAAAAATTCTATATAATTGCTAATATTGATCACATAATCAGAATAAGATATAAACATAGTCAGAAATAACAATATTTTTGAGGGACAAAGAACAAGGTTTCTTTATTGTGAAAATTGTATATATAAAAATATTTCAGATCATCTCCATTACTTTCTATTATATCAAAAAGGATCCATTTCTGACTTTCTAAGAAAAAGAGTCTTTCATTTGAAGAGGAAATTATGGGTAATTTGATTGCACCCTTTGCTATACAAGTATTTTTTTCAGGTAGACATTCGTAATAGAAAATTAAAATCTATGTGGTGACAGCCTTTGGATGACGTGTGTGTGTGTGTGTGTGTGTGTGTGTGTGTGTGTGTGTAGATAATACCCTGGAATGTGTTAAATCTTAAGTTTAAACAGCTACTTTCGGAGAAAGAAGGAACTCAAATAAAATACAACTGCAAGCTAGTGTATACAATAATGCAGAACTCTATAGAATATAGGTAAAGGTAAAGGTTCCCCCGCACATGCATGCTAGTCGTTTCTGACTCTAGGGGCCGGTGCTCATCTCCGTTTCAAAGACGAAGAGCCAGCGCTTGTCTGAGGACGTCTCCGTGGTCATGTGGCCGGCATGACTAGACGCCAAAGGTGTACGGAATGCTGTTACCTTCCCACCGTAGTGGTCCCTATTTTTCTACTTGCATTTTTTATGTGCTTTCAAACTGCTAGGTGGGCAGAAGCTGGGACGAGTAACAGGCGCTCACTCTGTTATGCGGCACTCGGGATTCGACCCGCCAAACCACCGATCTTCTGATCGACAAGCTCAGCATCCTAACCCACTGAGCCGCCGCGTCCCTTTTCTATAGAATATACAGTTGCATATTTCTAACTATAATTAAATACTTTAAAATGGAACTAATAATTTATCTTGTGGTATCTTTTCCATTTTTCCCTTTATAGATTACATTTAGTATGCTGGAAATTTACAATGAACAGGTAATTATATTCAGATGACACTTAGCTTTTCCCCTTTTTCTTTTTGTGGTATATTTTAATAGCTTCTTATGGGTAATAGCATTGGTAGACATTAAGAATCTGAGTTTCCTGCAGAGGATTTTTATAACAGTTCTGAAACAGGATTGATGCTTATACCAAAGTTACTGATCTCGAAACTCATCTCAGTCCTTAATGGCTAACTTGTCAATGCAACAGTTTTGACGGGGGAAAAAATATTCTGAAAATCTAGGCAATTCTGCAGCTGTTTGGAAATATTTTTCGTAAGAGCTAGTTAACGTGGCCATTATAAAGTGGGGAAATGATTTCAAAAATTCCCTAGCAAGCCCCTTCTTTCAGAATTCCTCAATAAAGGATAATCTCAATAGGTTGTTCCCAGTTCAAAGTGAACCTCATGACACTCCCTCTTCTACTCAGCTAGACTGTCTTAGCATCAGCCTTCTCGGGTTAATTCCCTTCAGACTGTAGAAAAATAAAAGGAAGGTACCCTTAACAACACAGAGCTGAGTAAGTTTTTTGCCAATCCTGAGACACTAGCATAGCTATGTATATGGGCAATCTTCAATACAAGAAAGGTTTTATGAGAACTTCCCTTGCAAAACCAATGAACTCAAGCCTATAGATTGTGAAAAGGAGTTGGGGAAGAGGAAACAGGGAACACAAAGGCAGGAAAGAAGCTCTCATAAAATTCCAACTCAATGTAGCAAGCCTAATTAAAACTGGCTACTTAACAGCTTACTGAATATGAATATGCTCATGCACTTCAACATATGTTCACTAGGAAAAATATTTTGGGGAAATTTATACTTTCCTTTGCACAATCAAGAACAATGCTCCAACTTTTTCTTCAACTGCTACTATTTTAGAGTCCCTTATATGTAATTAAAATAATTTTCTTTGATATATGAACCAAACCAAGTGAACCATTGCTACTGGTCATTAATTTTGCATGTTTAAAACAACATAAACCCTCACGCTAAGATCTATATATCTTTAAGCTGCCTTAAAATTCCCATAGGGAGAATCAAAGAGGGTTGGAATTCCAGTGTCTCTGAAAGATACCAGGTTGGGGATGATGACTTGAACATTGCTGCACAGACATGTGCACACAATAGAAGAAAATATAAAGTAAAGGTTTCCCCCGCACATGCGTGCTAGTCGTTTCCAACTCTAAGGGCCGGTGCTCATCTCCGTTTCAAAGCCGAAGAGCCAGCGCTTGTCCGAGGACATCTCCGTGGTCATGTGGCCAGTATGACTAGATGCCAAAGGTGCACAGAACGCTTTTACCTTCCCACCGTAGTGGTCCCTATTTTTCTACTTGCATTTTTACATGCTTTTGAACTGCTAGGTTGGCAGAAGCTGGGACGAGTAACAGGCGCTCACTCTGTTACGCGGCACTCGGGATTCGACCTGCCAAACTGCCGACCTTCTGATCGACAAGCTCAGCGTCCTAACCCACTGAGCCACCGTGTCCCTTGAAGAAAATACATGGGCCTTATAAGATGTGTTTTACATTTCTCTGTAATTTCATTTAATCAACTCTGTTCTCTTACAAATACATTTTTAAATTTTAAGAATTCCCTTCTCTACTGAAATGGCAGCCTATCTTTTTCTCTTTTTAAAATAAACATTATCTGCCCTTCCAGGTAATAGATTTGCTGTCTAAAACCAAAAGGTATGGTGGACTCAAAGTTAGAGAAGACCAGCAGCAAGGCTTCTATGTGGATGGTTTGAAACTGGTGCCTTGTGACAGTTATGCTCAAATTGAGAGACTCATGGAGCAAGGCACCAAAATAAGGACCACAGCTTCAACCAGCATGAATACCACCAGCAGCAGGTCCCATATGGTCATCACCATTCATTTTAAACAGGTATAGGAAAGCCACAGTTGCAGACAACAGCCAAATATGGCACACATACGCAACAAATTAGACCTGAATCTGCTAGGTTACTTGGGAGTTTCCGATTCCAGATAATTGCAGCTATTTTGAGAAAATATTTATCTGTTCTAAAAGTCCATGAAAAATGTATGTATTTTCAAAGACTGCTTTCTTAATCCATGGAAATTTGACCTGCAGTATGGGTTTGTGTATGTCTATGTTAAATTTGCAAGTGGTGGTCTGGTGAGTTGAACCACATAAGCTGAATTCTAAACCCTAAATCCAAATTAATGACATACTATTACTATGTTCACATAATAATGGCTGGGTTCCCATAACGTGTTGAACCACAAATTATCCAACCTTCATTGTAGCCCATTTACCTTATTGTATGACCCCAGCCATTACTTTTTGTTGTAGATGTGTACAATTCTTATTTTCATTTATATTTAATCATCTGTAATATCAGCCTGTGGTATATTTTGATGAATATACTGAATACAACCCACCAGCAACATCTCTTGCAGTAATAACAATAAGAGAAGGCATTTCTGAAATACCCGGTGATCTCTGCCTATTGATCTTCTTTTCTCAATATTATTCCCTGCAGATTTTTCTGAAAGATGAAATCACAAAACAATCCATTATAAATCTAGTGGACTTGGCAGGGAGTGAAAGGCAAAAGTCCTCAGGATCAGAAGGCGATAGACTGAAAGAAGGAACACGTGTAAATCTGAGTTTAACCACCTTAGGGAATGTGATCAGGTACAAAACCTATGTAGTAAACTGAACCATGAATTGGCCCTATTGGTGCATTAATACTAATTCTTCCAATAAAGAGTATGCTGACACAAACTCTGCTGCCTTGCCATTCTGTCCCTCTCACAGTGCTGGTGACTGGTGATGTCCAGTTTTAAGGCAAAACAACATGAGGGCTGCAATCATTGGATTCCCCTGGCTGCATTTTTTGTTGCCAATCCAGAATCACCTTCTGATGGGGAAAGCAACCAACAATCACTATCAGCCTGTGGTAGTATGGGCTCAGATTGCAGCTGGCACAGCCTTAGCCACTTTTTAAGTTACCTAAATGATAAGTCACTTGCAGCGTCATTCCTCTGTGCAACTTACCTATCACTCAGGCTACGGATCTTGTGTTCTGGAAAAAAAAGCTTGCTTAAACATGTCTTGTATTCTTCTTTTATACATGGGATGAGGGGGGGCAGGCTGAATCATGGGGAGTTCTCCTGCAAGCTCTTTTCTGGTTTCTTCCAAGATCCCGCCACTGTATGTGCAATACGTCCCTAAATTATTTTGGAGACATGGAATTAAAGATCTTCAAGAAAAGCATTTGACAGAAGTGACACATCACAGAGGGTAGCAGAGGGATGCAAGAGGCATTAGAATTTCCTTGCTTAAAACCATGGTGTGACCTTTCACACGGGCTAAAAAGGTATCAGAATTTTTGCAAATTTCTCACTAGCTTCCATATGTTTCCCAAATCAATAATTGCTGCAACGGAATAGTAATGTTGGCAGTAAATGGCTACAGCCAACAACACTCGAAGAGTACACACAATGCTATTCTGGAGTATATGTATTGAATAGGCAAAATAGCACGCTATTAAAAACAAATAGAAAAACTGACTGTATTAAACCCTTTTTTGGCAGAAGCAGCAGAAAACCTGCATTTGAGACAAAACCAGCAACAAAATGCTGGTAAAACCCATTTCTACATCTCAGTTTAAGTCAACAAAACATCACTTCTTTGTTTTAAAACTAGATTTAGTGCCCTTCAAAAGAGGAGTGTGTGTAATTCCTTCCAAAGAACAGGACAGGTATAATACAGGCAAACAAATATGCAAAAGTCAGGCATCTGGCTTCTTTGGCAGCCCAAGCCAAGGAGGGGAGTAGCTACAACCAGAGTGAAGGGACATGTCAGTAGCAGCCAACAAGGATTGGGCATATCCCAGTCCCTGTCTCACCAATTTTGTCAACAAGGCATTGCACATCATTCAGTCAGAGTTGTATTGGGAGAAGAGGAAAAACTTTAAATTTGAATAAATATGCATTTAAGTTGCATCCATGGTGGGCTGGAGAGGTCTTAAAAGTGACATCATCAGTTTATCTCCTCTAAAAATGTTTAATATTTCCTGTGATTAAAAGATGTGAGGATGAACCCCATGTCTTGAACATTACAACACATAAGTATAACTTTACCTCTGAATTGATAATATAATAATATAATATTAATGTAAAAATACTAATCTATGTTTTAAAAGTTCAGGTAGTCTTAAAAACGTCACTCCTTAGCCAGCAGGTTAGGGTTACTTCAATCCTTATTTCACCAATACAATTCAAGAACATACTACTGCATTTTTTCCTCATTTCTTTTGAGTTACATTACAACAATCTTTTAAACTTACTATTAAGACTATTAATCTGAATATTTATTTACAGCCAGGCTTGTTAAGCTTTCCTGTACACCATCTGCTCTTACCTGCCTTGTGATGAAGACGCTGCTGCTTTATATGAAGTCACCTTAGAAACATTCTATTCCATTTAGCTTTCAGTGTTTCTGTCGCCTAGCTTCACTGGAGGGCCAGGAGTGGAGGGAGTCCAGACATTGTCCTCTCCCATCCATAATCCTTCTACTGCTGCTTCTTTTTCTATTTGTTGAAAAAATAATTCTAAAGTTAGGGTATCCAACCTTGGCAACTTTAAGACTTGTAGACTTCAACTCCCAGAATTCCATGCTGGCTGGGGAATTCTGGGAGTTGACATCCACAAGACTTAAAATTGCCAAGGTTGGACACCCCTGCTCTAAAGGATAAGCTTAAATTGGAGTACAATATTTTTCAATCAGATAATGCCTCACTACTCATATCCCCAGTGAATGTCAATGAGTATTGTACAAAAACACTTGGTCTGGCCTATGCCCCCTTGAATGCTGTGAGACATGCTTCTGAATAAAAAGGCTGAGGATTGGTCTTCAATTGCATTTTTTTTACAAAAAACTGATTGCTTTTTTCCATTTTCCTTTTAGTGCTCTGGCTGAAGCTGCCATGGGTAAGAAAGTGTTGCACATCCCATACAGAGATTCAGTTCTTACCAAACTTTTGCAATCTGCATTGGGAGGAAACAGTAGAACTATAATGGTAATATGTTATTCCACATTCTCTGTCCTGTGGGTGTTGAACATGTGTGTGTGTGTGTGTGTGTGTGTGTAGTGAGGACATCTTCTTTCTTCCCACCTCAAACCATGTTTGTTTCCTGCTGACTCCATGACAGCATCCACACAGTTTTAGTTAGCAACACTGTAGAAATGGCTTGAGTTGCTGCCTTTGGGAATTTTGTTGTTTTACTTCCCAGCCATTCCATTTCCTGCTACCGTAGTACTAGCCAGGATTGACTATTAGTTTTTCAAACTCAGCTGCCTTCTATATATTGTTTTATTGTTCCAACACTCTACTCACTAAAGTAGCTCATTAAAACATAATATCAGACGTGAAAATGTAAAATATGGGGTATAACTAGCCAGAAGGAAGGTGACCCTGAATTTACAATTTACAGTTTCTCCCATCTCCATATATACACGCACATATTCATATATAAAACATTTCTATACACTGCCCAGCTTCCTTCTATCAGCTAGGATTGCAAACCCCTACTGAAATAATACTGAAAGTTGACTTTTCCCACACAGTAAAGTATTATTTTTCTGTATACCACCTTTATTACTTTTACAAACAACATATCCACTATATCTTCCTCCTATTTTCCACAATATGATTGATATACTGTAACAAGCACCTCTGTATGCTTGCATGTGTTTAGAATTAATTAGATAACCACAGCCCAAAGGCCACACAAGGCAGAACCAGGTCAAAAACTTGCATTAATATGTAATAGCTGACATTTATTAATTTAGTGATTACTGATTAAAAGTAATTGCCTGTAAAATAAGGCACCACTTGTAAAATTAATTCCCCCACCACCATTATCTAATGCCCAAGTTTACAAAGGCAAGAAAAAAGGGAACTGCTTGTTCTTTGAAAGCATAATGGTACGAGATAGTGGCAACACACAAGAACGAATATACACAATGGTCCCACACAAGAAGCAATATACAGCTGCAAAGCATTCTATTTGGACTGCCCCTTCTACGATTCTTTTATGCTTTTCTTGGAAGTAGCAATATAAGCACACGCATCTGGAAACAAAACCAAGGCTAAAACTTTTAACAGAATAAAATGCCAGAACTCCTGGAGGAGTCAACAAGGAACCCAAGCCAATCAATCCTACCTTATTTAATTTTTCACTGGCTTCTTAGGACTTTCTTGGGAAACTGATTGCCAATCATCAAAATGCATAAACAAATGCACTCTTGCTCTGTAGTAACTCCCATTGATTCCAATGCCTCCGATGCTCACATAATTAGACACCATCTATGGTTAGGCTGGGGCGGCTCTTTTAAACCAGTTTACTCTTTCTATGCTGTGGTGTGCATATGATTCTTGAAATACTGAACTGCTAAACAAATCAGTCGAGACTTTTGTGTTGGGTTACAAATACAGTGAAATGCTGTTCCAATGAA
This sequence comes from Vipera berus, assembly GCF_964194415.1. Lineage (NCBI taxonomy): Eukaryota > Metazoa > Chordata > Lepidosauria > Squamata > Viperidae > Vipera > Vipera berus. Next base: position 292,247,437 of record NC_138202.1, on the reverse strand, counting down.
ATGTATGTCTGCTTACTTTAGAGAAGTCCCATTAGTTCAGTGATTCTTACTCCCAGATAGCTATGGAAAAATCAGTCGGCATGCTGGCTTCCTGTCTCTTCTCCACGTGTTGAGGATGAAGCTCTCTAGCCAGGGAGATTTTCTACCAAGTGCAGCTCCTGATTGTGTGTGTGTACTCATCTGGGGGGAGAAACTCTGTTAGAAGAGGCTCTCTATTAGCTTACAGCGCTGGGCTCCTTTTGAAGCTCCTCCTCGCCCCACCAGTTTTAGCCACTTTGCAATAGGATAGTAGTGCAAAGCGAGTGTACATTTGTTTGCTTTCCAATCATATGAGCTACTGTAAATGAATGTCTACCTCACTTCAAAGCTCAAAGCAAAAAATAAAAAAAAAGCTAACTGCTGTGATGTGGGTTCTTGCAGTTCCAAGGTTGAATTAGAGCTTGGGGACAATGAAAAGTGCTGAAGTCACAAAATATTAAGTTTGCTTAGAAAGCTTGCTTGCCTTTTTTTTTAAATTCACATAAAAAGTTTGCTATTAAAGATTTTGGCTTCTGTTTCCATAGTGGTCCAATATTTCAATCCTGTGTCTTTTCCACAAATACAGATTGGGTAACATTTCTCCAGGGGTAGCCATGGCACCGCCAGTTAGCAGTTTCTATTCTGTAGGTAACATTCATAACAATAACAAATAAAATATGTGCCATGAAAATGTATTCGCATTTAATATATTTACATATTTCTAGATTGCAGCAATCAGCCCAGCAGACATCTGCTATGAGGAGACACTGTCAACTTTGCGGTATGCTGAAAGGTAGACTGATTTTGCATTCTCTAAAATGAAGGGGTGGATTAGAATCCAGTTTGAGACAAGGAGTTAACTATTTGGTAAAGTGTTATTTGACAGCCAGTTTAGTGTAGCAGTTAAGGCAGGGGTCTTCAAACTCAGCGTACCTGGCTGAGGAATTCTGAGAGTTGAAGTCCATGAGTCATAAAAGGGGCGAGTTTGAAGACCCGTGAGTTAAAGTATCAGGTTAAAAACTGAGACACCATGCGTTTTACCCCAGGGATCTTTAACCTTGGCAACTTTAAGACTTGTGGACTTCAACTCCCAGAATTCCCCAACCAGCATGGAATTCTGGGAGTTGAAGTCCACAAGTCTTAAAATTGCTAAGGTTGAGGACCCCTGTTCTAGCCCCACCTTAGACACAAAGTCACACTCTCTCAGCCCTAGGAAGGAGGCAATGACAAACCACTTCTGAAAAATATTCCCAAGAAAACTACAGGGACTTGTCAAGGCAGTCTCTGAGAATTGGACATGACTGAAAAGAGAAAGAAAAAAAAACGTTACTTATGCCATATGCCATTTTGCAGAGAATCTGCTCTACTGTTGTCACTCAAAAGATTTACTTCTGAGTTAGGAATTACCCATTTTTAATTTACTTCATTATACCAAGCCAGGTTATTTCTAATAACACAAAATATATGATTGTCAAATTAAAGATGTGAAAAGAAAAAAAAGAGAAGCAAGATAGACAAAATAGATTGATATATTTTCTCAGGAATCTGAAGATTTGGCCGCTCCTGTTCATCATAACTGTGAAAAATGCCCTCAAATCAGTGGTGGGATTCAGCCAGTTCGCACCAGTTTTTTGTTGCTCAGGCCCAGAATGGACGTCCGGAAGCAGCATCCACACAGAGAACCGGTTGTTCACATATTTGAATCCCACCACTGCCCCAAATATTTTAATTTTGAAAACTTTGTAGACTTTTCTGCTGTCTTCCCCCTTCTCCCTTTTGCATCCTCCCCCCAGTGATTTACATCATCCTGAGTAGGATCAGAGCAAGGAGTTCTCTCCACAAAGTTTCCTCTTGTTCCATGTGAGATGAGACAATCAATCGCCATGGGATTTTTGTAAGATGAGCGCAAGTTTGATGGTCAACTTATGTAGGCCAGTTTGTCATAATGCACGCAACTTCAACCAGCCTTCCTTAACCTTTCAAAATCTTTGGAAGATATTTTGGCACAGGAATTGGCTGAGATGCCTGCTCTGCAATAATTTAGTAGTTTTGGTCCCTCTTTGTTGGCATATAGCAGTTATCCAGATTTTTGTAGATCAGATTTGAAAGCCCAATATTTTCTTGGATTCTTTACTTCTTCAAGTCAGTACAGTAATTTGTACTTTTTTTGTTTTGTTTAATCTACAAGAACGAAAAAAATAAAGAACCAAGCTGTGATAAATTCAGGAACAACAGCAAAACTGATAAATGATCTCAAGATGGAAAATTGTAATTTGTTGTCCAGATTGTCCAGCCTTGGGAATGACGGAAAAACAGTAGTGGATGCAACAAGTATGTATTTTGCAGCAAAAATACCGTAATTACTGGATTCCAAAAGCTTTCTTGAGTTTTCTGTGGAAGGTTTGACACAATGGAGTTGCCCTAAATTTGATACTACCTGGTGCAGACATAAAAGTATTTTTGCTTGACCATGAGGAACTTTTCTTTCCATGATCCTTTTTCTAACTTGAGCCCTGCCCTACCTGTCCTACACACATGCTATTAATCTCTCAGAGTCCTCTGAAGCAGCTTATTAGAGAGAAAAGTAGCATGGGAAAGGTACGCATTCTATAATAACCCTAATACTGATCAGATCCACATCTTCAGGAGATGGACATTTATTGGCCAATACTCCCATCCTCGTCCTCAGCAAAGATATTCATGGTCATCACTGACATCTGAGCAATTCAGGGGTCTAGTTCTGGCATGTGATCAGGGCTTGGATTATGTTTCCCATTCTAAAACGCTCTTTAATCAGATGCTTCAGGGGACTCTGTGATTTAATAGCATATGTGTGGGACAGGCAAAAAGTACTCTGTGTAGCTCCTTTTTGAAGAGCATTCAGAACTATAATAGAAATAGCTGTAGTGACTTTGGTTTGTTTCCTAAGTATAATCCATGTCTAATAATATCCTTCAAAGCTCCAAATGGTTTACAACTGGGATACATAACTTATTTCAGGCCAGGAGCCTTACTTCATCAAAACATTGTGGATGAGTAGGGTTAATACCATATCTCAATTAGACTACATTTTGTTTGCATGTGCATTTAATTAAAGTAGAATGAATATGATATACTATAATATTGTATATTATATATTCATGTGTTTGATAGCTCTGCTTAAAAATTAAACTGTAGAGATCTCTGGGACTGACAACCCTACTTTGGAGATCATATGCCTGGGAACTTGGGTGATACCCTTTCAGAGTAGGAAAATGTTGGAAAAGCTTCTTTCTCTTGCAATCTTAAGTTGATTTTTGGAGGCACTTTTATAAGTCCCAACAATTCCTCCAGGGGCACATGGATATAATTCCTGTCTGGAAAGATTGCCTCAGTATTTAAATATGTTTGATTTAATTGCTGAATATATAGGAATCAAATTCTGTGAATTTCAGATCTGTTTACAATAGCTTCAATGATATGGAATTAGTAAGCTGAGGGAGGATGTTAATTAAATTATTTCTGCTTTCATTTTGTATCCTAATTTGGCTTTTTTGGCTTTTGCAGAAGAGCTTCGTTCCCTGTTGGCGGAAAATGAACTACGGATTCAGGCTATTCAAGCAACTTGGGAATATCGGCTGGAAGAAGCCCGGAAAGAATGGGAACAGCAATATGTAGCAATCACTCAGGTCATGGCTTTGCAATTGCAGGAAGCTTGTCACATTTGTCTGGAGCCTCAGCTCCCTCCAGTGGCTTCTCACTATGACTACTACTATTAGAACAAAATACAACTGGCCAGTTTAGTTGGATCAGTAAGGCAACGTTTGTTTATTAAACAATTGTCAGCCTCCAAGGTAGATCAGATTAGAATCCCAATGTCATGCAGATCAATACTACTTTTATTGTAAAGCTATAGTAACAGACACTTCCAACACTGAATGCTCTTCCCCCTCTCTCCCTTTATCTTTGTGAGACTCCAGGGCAGGGGTAGGCAACCTTGGCACTTTTATGCTTCATGGCTGGCTCAGGAATTCTGGGAGTTGAAGTCCACGAGTCATAAAAGAGCCAAGGTTGCCTACCTCTGTGAGTCTAGGGAGAAGTCTGAGATGTTTCCTTAGGTTACATTCCTGACCTGGATTCAGATCTCATGTATCCGATTGCTGTCTTGGTAGCAGCTCTTCTTCCTGCCCCTCTCTAGGTGATTCCCTCTACACCACAGGTGTCAAACGTGACGTGCCGCGATGTATTGTGACTTTTTTCGCATTGCCGGAGCTGGGGTGGGCGCGGCCTCCGCATGATGCAACCGGCACAGGGGCCGGCAGTTTGACACCCCTGCTCTACAGCAGGGCTTTTCAACCAGTGGTACGGGTACCACCTGTGGTACATTGGCACCTGGCAGGTGGTATATGAGCATCCTAGAAAAGTGGTAGCGGGGGAGGGGAATGAGCTGAACCGGTGGCAGCACCGCACAAGCCTGAGCGAGAGATGGCTGGAGCTGCAGGGGTGTCAGGGCTCAGTGAAAATGCCAGGATCAGCGCTTCTTCGGGGCTGTCAGGGCTCAGTGGAAGTGTCAGGATCAGCGCCAGGCTCCAGCTGGAGCTCGGCGCTGATCCTGGCGCTTCTGAGCCCAGAAGAAGCGATATATCAGCTGGAATGTTGCAGCATCTCCAGGGTCTTGTGATTTACATTCAGATACTTGGCAACTGATTCATATTTATGATGGTCACAATGTCCCAGGGTCATGTGAAGTGACCAAAATCTGCTACAACCACCCACCCCACCCCCACTGCCAATCCTCAACAGAAATGCTCACAACAATGAAAACCTCAGACAGGAGGAAGAGCGCCTCCGGGCAGGCAGGCAGGTATCTTGCTCGGCTGTGGCTTGGGGGGCACTTTTTTCAGTGCCATTGTGATTTCAAACAGTCACTAAGCAAACTATTGTTAGTCGACTACCTGTACTTCATCACTTTTTTCCTTTTTTTTTTTGGTCATCAAGTTTTTGACACCTTGCTAGGTGACTGGTGGTACTGGGATGTTGCCATATCCTAAAAGTGGTACAATGGGTGAAAAGGTTGAAAAGCCTTGCTCTACAGCAATACCCACACATTCAGTGTGGTATTAAGCCTGTATCTGGATGGTCTTGTCAGAGAAATAACTTGGGGTTCCAACCTGAACTGGGGCTGTGCAAGAATAAGTAAAAATGAAATCCGGACAGCTGTGAGGAAAGAAGAAATATTTATTCCCAGGGCTTTTTTTCTCATAGAACGCTCAGAACAGAGTTCCAGCACCTTTTTTCGATGGAACCTTGTAGGGTAGGCAAGGCGGGTTGTATGACATGTGTGAGTTCCGGCACCTTTTTCTTTTACAAAAAAAACACTGTTTATTCCTAAAAGCAAAGCAGCTTGCCTTTAGAGGCAGGCTGCTGAGAAATGGGGTACAGCAGCAGATTTTTATAGGGGGAGCTTGTCCGAGAAGAAGTGTCTATGTGCTGATTCTAGGGTGACACTTGAGGGGTGTGTGTGTGTGTGTGTGTGTGTGTGTGTGTAGGTATGTTTATTTTTATGAATATGCAGTTCCTCTGGGAGACCTAATTTAATTAACTCTGTTGTGTTTGCAGACCTTAACCTTTGATAAGTGGATTAGATCCGGGTTACTTATTTGGGGGGTTGAAGCAGTTTGCTAATTTTAGTGGGTTAACTTAGTTTCAGCTTGACTGTCAATTATCAGTGGAGACACTGATTCTCAGACCATTGTGGATTCTGTTAATATTTTTAGGGAAGATGGAAACAATATAAAGAATAAAATATATTTGGATATAAAACTTCTCACAGCCTCTTCAAGAAAACATCTTCAGTAGTTCCAGTCAGCACTTGCTCATAATTTCCATCTTATTTCAGTGACAGAGAGAACTCTTGGGGAAGGGAAGACAGGAGTGTGAGTTTTCTGAACATGTCAGATCTTTACAGCTGCAAGAGCTTTTTCAATTGGCCTGAACAAAATTATTTCCAATGAGATTCAATTATATTCCTCCAGAAATTTCCACAGCAACTAGTGAGAAGGCTAAACTATTCCATGTTTAGCAGCTCAGATTCTTCATGCCAAAAGTGCATAACCTCAATCTCCAGGACACAAATGGCCTCTGGAAGCTTTGAATTGCCCCTTTGCCCTCCCCTAACACCCCTTTCTGAGTATTACTTCTGAGTGGTATTTTTTAAATTTGACAAAAGAGAAATACTATCTGTATTTCATTTATTTAATTTTAAATGACAGGAAGTAATAAAATCTAAGTTATATTTTGCTGTGGCCTCCCTTGTGTTTTAGAAGGCAGCTCCCAGAATTTGTATAGTCCTCACTCAGCCCAGACGTCCATCTCTGGACTGAGCTGTAGAATTGTACTAATGTGTTGAGAAAGGGTGTAAGAAGAAAGTTCTACAAATGAAGACACTGGCCTGGGAGCAGAGGAAATAATGCTGCAAAAAATCAATCCTTATAGATTTTAAGATATCTTTAATAACTGTGAATACACCTCTGGTCATTATATACAGTATGTGAGGAGTTTTCAGAATATAAAAACCAACATTCATACTACTAATATTCAAATCTTGAGAAATCTCCCTGTAACAGGAACAATAAAGATTCTTGCTTCATGGAGTTTCGATTTGAAGTATAAATGCCAATTGGATTTGATTTTGTTGTCATACTAGATTTTTAAATCAGAAAGATGGTTTTGAGAGGAATATTCAGTGGCACTATTATTTACAATAGCCCTCTCTTTCTGAATCCTTTGGGAAAAGAGCAAGTATATTTATTACTTAAAAGGAATATGTCATGTGGTTCTTGGCTGTCTTTTGAGGAAGAATACCTGCAGAAATAAGGTTTATTTGATTCTCAGCAGGAGAGACAGATGATGGAAACTTTTCCATATCTTGTGAATATCAATGAAGACCCTCAGCTTTCAGGAGTTCTGAAGTATTTCATTCAAGATGGTACTATTTTGTTTAACTGCAGCATTTCATTTTGTATTACTAAATACCAGATGCGTAAACAATGCCATTGAAAGAAATGTAACACTCTTTTTTTAAGGAATGTTGTACGAGTATCTTAAAGAAATTTTAAAATCTTCTATTCTAATAGTATATTTCACAAGTAGAAATTTTACAATTTTATCCCTAAAATTGATAATTACTAACTACTTTTTATAAATTGTCTCTTTAATTAGTATTAATGGGAAAACATGGATTCAGAAGTTTGCAGACTTTGGATTGAGAATTATTTATTGTGCTCTTATATACGTGAAGAAGCATTAGCATCAGAGTATCCAGTTTTTGTTTTTTATCTTCAATTATCCCCAGCTTGTATTATTCTTCGTAGTATTTCTGTGATGTTCTCTGCACCAAGCAGTCTTTTTAATCCTGCCAAATATAAGGAATTGCTTGTTTGTTTGACAGTGAGGACTCCCACTTTGAATGATTGAGAGATAATTGCATTAAGCTTCTTCTGTATCATTCATCACTGCTTTGAAGTGAAATTATTTGATCAGATTCACTAGATCCCCATCCACTGATAAATTCATAGACTGCGTGACAAGCTGGGGAATAGGTCACATTCATATGTTGGTTCCAAACCAGCGTACATAAATCATAGATGGATATGGCTCAGGGTAATCTTCTGGTGCACTTTATATATGAATAAATTGCAACTCTCAGAACTACAAACAGCAAATATTAGCCATTCTGGCTCAGCAGTCTAGGAAATGTAGTTCCAGTGCATCTGGAAAGAGCCGGTTTGAAATAGACTGATCTAGATCAATATTCAGTGTGGCACAAATACACAAGACAAACATTTCCTTTTTAGGGTCTTCTGATGTTGGCCAATCTACATCAAATGCAATCATCCTCAGAGGCTTGGGGTGCGTATAAGAAAAATTCAGTCTTCACTATCAGAGGGAGTGCATAAACCTGGTGGGAATATAATTTGGTTTTCTGTATTTATTTTTGTGCAATGATTATTCGGGTATAAAAGCGCTCTAAGAGGCTTATTAAAGAAAAGGCTTATTAATACCTTTCCCTGTCTCACAGCTGTGATATTCCAGGCATCTCTCTGTCTGGCTTAATGTGTAAGAAGTTCTTTCTTAGTGTAAGAAAGGAATGGACACTCTCTAGAGTGTCTTAGAGTGTCCATTCCTTTCTTTTAGATCATAACAAACTGATTCTCCAGACCCGTACGGATCATCAGGGCCCTTTCTTTCTCAGTGTCTTTCAACTACAATTCATGTACAATTATTGCCCATTCTGAGGAATCATACAACCATTGTAACACAAGCTTGATATAGTTACAAGAAAATTAAAAACTTTAAAACATTTCCTCCCAGATATAGTGTTCTGATCCAGCCTACGACCGTCTCAGTTTGCTTCAAGGACAACCCCTTTTTTCTTTTTAAATCAATAGGCTGTAAAAAAACAACCCAAATTTATTTACAGTTCCAAATAATAAAGTCCTTCAAACAAAAAAGCAGCAGAATATTTTCCTTAACAAAAATAAATGATTCAAACCTCAAACAAGAGTCAAACAGGAAGATTAGCAAGAACAGACAAGGATTTTCTTTGGATTTCTACGAACAGTTGCCTTCAGCAACCAGCACCACCCACACCTTCCCCTTTTATTAACAGCCCCAAGGCATGGCTTCTCAATGCCTTCTCCTCCTTTCACTGAGTTGCTTCATAGACTTCCTCTGGTATGCTCTGCTCAACTGCCTTCTGCTTCTAGCGTCTCTAAATAGATTCAGCTGTGACTCCTCTGAGTCTGAACCGTCCTCCTCACACAGCTGAGCCTCATAATGAACACGACTGGATGGGCCAGGCTCTTCCTCCACTGAAAGTCTTGCAATGCATCAGAGCCTCCCTCTGACACCGAAGGCTCTCCAAACCCCTCCTCCTCCGATCCCTCGGACTCAGCTGCTGGGAGCACAGGCTGACACGGAATCGCAACATATAGTGCTGAACATTTTGAAACATTACTGCTATCTTTTCCAGCCCTTACCTTTTCAAAAATCTTAAGCTTGACTAAATAAGAAGCTGCCATAGGAATAGGTGACTTGTGTGATGTGAAAGTGTTGGTAGAGACTGAAATAGGAATGTGTGATATGCAAAGTAAGGACATTGTCACTGAACTTTAACATCCTCCTTCATTTTTTCCTCCTCATTCCCAATGATGTTTTCCATGTACCATATATGGTTGTGTTACTAGCTGTCCTTTTATATTCCTGGATTTATAGCTTGAAACCTTTGACTTATGGTATGAAATGCCTTGCTCTTTTTCAGCATATTGGACAAGCACGCAACATTCACATATACCGACGACAAAGTTACTATATCTCCTTGGGATAAATGTAAGGTCATTGTGAATGGAGTACCCATTGTGGTGAAAACTAAACTTCAGCATCTGGTGAGTTTTATGCTGATTTGTTATTTTTCCCATGTTGTGATGTGTCTCCTACCTTAGAACGCTATTGCTGCAAAATACAAACCAGATGGCTCTTGAACCTCATCTCTGCTACAGCTTCAGAGCAAACTGGATTTTCAAATTGAGGCTTAGAATCTTTTGGGAAGAACTGGCCACCAAGGTGAATATGGTGCAGCTCTTGTTGAACATTATGGTCTAATAAGTGTTTTGGCAACCTCTTCGGTTTTGCATTTTATACAGGCAATTGTTCTGACCCGATTCTCTGAACACAAGAGATGCACCAATAAATCTCCAACATTCCTTTTATGCAGGAATGCCAACAATTTCACACAGTTGACTGTTAAAGTCTTTAGCTGCCTCCAAACAATGGGGCTCACTCCCTTTTCCCGTGCAGGGGTCTCCCAAAACCCAGAGTTAATCTCAGTCTCTCACCACGCTTGCAGCAAGAGTCCTTCAGGCAAGCTGGCTATTTAACAAGATCACACACACACACACACACACACAGAAGGCACTCGGACTCCCAGCGCCACAGGATCCGAGGAAAACTCTGGCAAGTTTCCAAATGAGTCAGGAGTTCCAAAATAGAAGTGGCTGACTGGCAGGAAGATGAATAGCTGTCTGCCACACTTATATGTCTCCGTCCCTGCCTTTTATCCACAGCTGAGGGTGGGGGCTCTGTTAGTAATGGTGACTCTTCTGCCCCAAAGACTGGCCCATAGCCTCTCACTATTCTCTCCTCAGCACCTGCGCACCAATCACTGGCCCCTTGTGATCCTCCTCTCCTGAATCACTTGCCTCAAGGCATGGAGGTCTCAGCCTTTCCATCTGGGGGCTGGCGGATGGCCACAGCTCCACCTCTGTCCCTGGCTGCGGCAGCTCCATTCCTTCGTCCCCATCGGAGCTTTCAGCTGCCCCTGACTCTGGGCCCGAGGCCCACTCCTGTGCTTCCTCCTCTGAGTCGGCTGCAGGAGTCTTCCAGGCAATATAATTACCTGATTTAGCAAAGTCTTGGCAAATACCAGAGGTCATCAACTGAATTCACAACTTATATAATCTAAAGCACAAGAGAATATTATACTTTGGAGAGAAAATTATTACTTTGGCTCTTGTACAAGCATCAAAGGGAAAATCGATTGGATTCATACATGCTGTAAATTCTTTAACTATATTTTGTTGATTAAGACACAATTTGGGTTCAAAAAGCAGGGTAAGCACATAAACAAACCACACAATGGCAATACTATAGGACCCAGTATCTCATTTCAGTGAAAAATGTTTGCCCAAGTAATGAGGAAATTAGACTACATTTGAAAAAGGCATTTTTCTTTTAGACTCTTCCTTTTGAATGTAAAACTTGTCTTCAGAAGAATTTTTAGTCTTCCAGATCAAATCCATTTCAGCAGAAATTGGACAGCACATTTATTCACTGATTTGTTAGTCTCACATCCCACTTTCCTCAAGGACATCCAAGAAGTAATCTGTGGTTCTTTTCTCTCTTCTCTGCTGTTTTATTTTCACAGTAATTCTGAAGACTGAGAAACAGCAAAATGATTTCAGGGTAGATTGGGGATTTGAATCTTTTATTTTGGATGTACTGAACACTTGTACTGAACATTGTACAGAGCACAAAGTACTTCATTATTTTATTAGAAGCCCCTTAAATTAATTTTAAGTAGGTTAATATTGCATTGGTGTTATCTCTATTTTAGAAAAAGGAGCTAATGTTGTAAGGCAGACATGTCAAACTCGCAACGTCACGTGACGTCGCACAACGTATTGGGACGGTTTTTCCATTGCCGGCAATGGGGTGGGCGAGGCTTCCGGATGACACATCTGGCCAGTGGGCCGGCAATTTGATACCCCTGTTGTAAGGAAATGCCACATGCTGAGTTTGTAGTAGTTGAGACATTTGAAAGAGTTCTTCTCACTTAACAGCTCAGTCCTTTTATGTGTTTTTTATTTCTTCCTTGACAATGTATGAATTTTTATTTTGGGGTTTTATTTTTTTCTGTTGCTCTGTCATTATTTTCAAAGCAAAAAAAGGATAAATAAATTTAAAAACAACGGTTCAGTCCCTTTTAAATAACAAGTCCCTCACCCTTTTCCTGGCTCCAAAGCAATAACATTCAGTTAACAGTTTTGGTCTTTGATAAGCTTATAACTATAATGAAATAGAAATCCTTTCAGTGTGCATAGTGTATACAATCCCTTAGGACCGGCTAATTTTGGGATCAAACAGTGCATACCTCTACATTGGCCCTCCAATCAACCGCACCAGCGAGGATCTGAGCAGATATGATTATGATTTCATTCAATCAGAGCTGGCAGCTGCCAAAGGCTTCAGTGTAGACAAATTTGGTAAGCATTTTACTGTAATCATTCTCCTGTCAAGGTCTGCAATTTTAAACTTGCTACAAGGTGCTATTCTTTCATTGTAAACTTCTTTGAAAATCTGCTCAGTGAGCATGGACTGAAGGGATTCCATGTCTTAATAACAGTCAGAGAGACTAACAAACCCATCCCTCTATTCCAAGCCTCACTTTGTAAAGTATAGAACTGGGACATGAACCTGAAGTTGACTAGCACCATCCAAAATTTTAAGTAATTCTGTGCTTAGGTCACTGTCTCATCAACAAATGGATGTTTGCACAATATGATAGTCAATGTAAGCTAGCAAAAGTTGAAATCCTACATATGTTCCAATAAGTTATTAATTTCTCCCCAAAATAAATAAATGCAGGCCACTTTATTTGTTTAGTCTTGGGCTGCTTTTCTGAAAGGTGCTGCAAACAGGAAGGATGGCAAGCCAGACCCCAGTGTCCTTGCTGCATTCCATGATTATATTAAGTTGATGCCATTGGTTGCTGAAGCAAATCAGATGAGTATAGAGTTGAAGAAGGTATGGCTTGAATGCATGTTTTCTCTTTATTATATGTTAGATTTTTGGGAGTTGCGGCCCAGCATTTATTGACGGTATCTCATTATGTAAGGCAGTGTTTTTCAACCACTGTTCCGCGGCACACTAGTGTGCCGCGAGATGTTGCCTGGTGTGCCGTGGGAAAAATTGAAAAGTAATTATAAAATACTTTCTTTGTGTTTATTTGATTCCTATTCAAGAGAATTACTTTATATATAGTCAATATAGGCACAGAGTTAAATTTTTTAACATTTTCTAATGGTGGAGTGCCTCGTGATTTTTTTCATGAAACAAGTGTGCCTTTGCCCAAAAAAGGTTGAAAAACACTGATGTAAGGGACAAATGGGTTAGAGCTAATCTATACATGTTAATTAATTTAAAATTGACTGACTATAAAAAAGATTTATTATTGGGGGAACAGTTTTGAGAAACTAAGTCACTACAAGATCAAAATCTTGTGCATGGATTAGTCTCATGTCTGTGGAACAGTGCCACAATCTATTCTTGGCAGAGTTGCACATGCTTGGGAAGAACATGAGTAGCTTGGGGGTACCTCTTGATTCGGTTATGTAATCTATTTTTGTATTGTCATTCAATAAACAAGAACAATAATGTTTCTTTCAAAGAACAGGATAATGTTGTGACTACTTATGCCCTCAAGTAAATAATGTTGCAGAATAATTAAAGGGAACCTGACACTGGAAACTTCTTGAAAAGGAAGAAAAAGCATTTAGAAATATTTAGACACACGAATATGCAAGAATCTCCATGAGTTCCTTCAAGGCCTTTGACAAGTTTATCTTGGATGTCTAAGAACTTCCAACCCACCAGGACAGGAATACACCCTTCCCTTCAGTCATTTCACATTGCATTTCACGGCCAGTTTGACCTAAGCTACTAGTCTGCCTCCCCCTTCTCAAGTAGCCTCAAACAGTAAACTATGCTTTTTGCTTTCTTTTTCACTGTGGACCTTTCATATCTTGTGTCTTGTCTTTTTTGCAAGCTCCCTGGAGAAACAGTGAAAGTGTAGGCTTTTTTATCAAATCAAATCAAATCAATATTGGTCTTCCTTCCTTCCTTCCTTCCTTCCTTCCTTCCTTCCTTCCTTCCTTCCTTCCTTCCTTCCTTCCTTCCTTCCTTCCTTCCTTCCTTCCTTCCCTTATTCAGCTGAAACTGACGAGTTCCACTAATTTCATCTTACAATCCAAGTAACAGGATGAATAGTAAACTCTACTGTTTTCATTGCTCTTTTTTTAAAAATGGGCTCACCTGTGGTGGATAAAGTAGGCAAAAAGCCTTAAAGTAAGAGAAGTGTCAAGAGAGGGGGCTCATACAAAAGGCATTCAATAAAAACCACATGTCCTCAAAGACCCGCCAGTGGAAATGAACAATATTGGTGCTTGTTTTTCCAGCATGAATGAGTGGGATAAAGATGCAAGAAAATCCCCTAATCAGGCCTGTGACAAAGGTAGACTAAGCTATCTAGCTAAAGTGGAGAAATGAACATTCTTATTACAGTTTCATTTTCAGGCAGTTTCCAATAAGAATCATGGGCCATGATGTAAGAAAAAATCCTTGGTAATAGTCTGAGAAGAATTTCCTAAATTTTGAAAATGGGGTTCTAAAGAAAAGAAAAGAAAATTGAACAATCAAAAGAAAACAACTTTTAGAACAGCTGTGCATCTTAGTGTGTTTGTAAGATTGCTGTTTATTATTTTATATGAAGAATTACTTGAACTGATCCTTCTAAACAAGATGGATATATTTAGTTGATACTACAGTATCTTGCTTACACTCCCAAACCTGTATTTGCCTGTTCCTAATCAGTTTGCTTTTGGTGGCTTTCCACATTTATGCCAAAAGTGCTGCTACTCAACAAAAATATTGTGTTGAGCTTTTCTTTAACAGGACCTAAAGTTAGAACTGAAAGTGAAAAATCTAGCATCTTCAGACTCCAGAGGTTATGACCTGCAAAAAGAGATCATAATTAAAGTAGTACACAAAGTTACTAACCAGGTACGAACCTACTTCTGCATTAGTAGAAGACTACATTATTGCAAAAGTTTCTTCTGAATGTTCTTTTCCCATTTAAAGGCCTCTATGGTGCTGTGATTGGTTTCATTTTGAGTCAAGTTGACACTGATGTTGAAGCTCCAATTTAGCTGTTCAAATATAAAGACATATTTAATGATATTGGATTTTATTGGTATTCTTGGACAAGGATATATGCTGCTTCTACTTTCTTCTCTCTGGTTTTTATTTATTTATTAAAACATGTGTCAAGAGATATATCCATAGGTGAGAAATTATTTCAGATATATAAGTACTACTATCCAATCAGCCATTAAAAGAAAAAAGAGAAATTAAAATTCATTGGACAAAATTTCAAATCCTACCTCTCCTAATTCAAATAAAACTGAACTGTGATGGTCATCCTTCTTTCTCAGAAAAAAAGGCCAAATACATCTAGGGACTGCTCACTTGAAAGGCAAACTATTTATCTGTTAATCCTTGCTTATATTTATTAACTAAAGCAAAAAATAATGACCATAAACTATGTTTTGTTTTATCTTCTCTCAATTAAGCTAGATTGATTGATTTTTGTAGGTATGGATTTGGTCAAAACCTAAGTTCATCAACAGAAAATTTTTAATGGAAGAGCTTTACCAGCGGTTTTTAAATGGAGAAGATGTGCAAGTTGACAAAGAGAGTGATCCATTTTGGGATCCTGTGGAGGCAATTCATCTAGGATCTGCCCATATCTGGCTCCAATCTCTTGCTTATTGCATGAAACTTGAGGAACAAATAGAACTTCTAAATTCTGACGGAACGGAGGAAGCAATCGTCTTGATCAACATTATCCCATGTATGCAAAATGGGAGGTAAGCATTTATGTATCTATCATACATGCAGAATAAAAATTGCCCAAGGAAAGGATCTTCTGCCCATAGAATATGCTAAATATGAGATAATGCATTTTCCTGAATAGCGAGGATACTCAGGATTCAGAGTTAACAGGTCCTAATTTGGATAGAAGAACAAATGGTTATCTGAAAAGAGAAGCATTCCTTCTGATGATCTTCCATGCAGTGATCTCGAAGGGCGGTGGGGTTGGAAGTCAGAACAGGTTCATAGCAGTCTTCACATCCACACAAGGTGAATGTTACTACTCTGTTACATGCTTAGCGCTATTCTTACCCTTTTTGCTCTCCTTCTACTCCACAGACCTTTGACAGATGATGATATGATTATTGACCCTTTGGAATTGCTGGGCAAAAGGATTGATTTCCAGATTCACATTTTTCAGTGCCTTGGAGTTAAATGGATTAAAGAAGTTGCACAAAGGGGAATTCAAATTGGGTATTTGTTTTTTACATTTGTCATTTGAAAATGAATATATTTTGAGTCTTGCATTTTTGTTGTCTTGTTTAAGGTATATGGCTTTACTGTTTAATGCTCAATTTCATTTTTTTTCTTTTTTAAAGATTTTTTATTATTATTTTTAGCTTTGTTTCTGGGCTTCTTTCAGAGGGAAAGGGGTGTGAAAATAAATAGTTATAAAATAACTGACTTTTCATTGAACAATTGCTTCTTTTGCATATTTAGATATAAGGTTTATGATCTCCCACATGTATTATACACACAACCCGCTTGGAAAAATGTAAACCCTAAAATAGAAGAATTGATTCAATTTTCATCCATGAAGGTTTCCCAAGATTTTTTGAATTATCTGCAGAGAAATGCTTTAATTGTTGACTTGTGGGGACTTCAAGGTATTATTTTAGTTTCAGCTTTATTAAATTATGCCTGAATGTTAAGCTTCATATCTCTATCTCTATCTATCTATCATCTATCTATCTATCTATCTATCATCTATCTATCTATCTATCTATCTATCTATCTATCTATCTATCTATCTATCTATCTATCTATCTATCTATCTATCTATCTATCTATCCAATCTTTGACATTATAAGCAGCTGGAATAATAGATACTATACCAGATCAAGTTCAATTTCAGTAGAAAGCTGTACTGTTGCCTTTTGGACCAAATGCACAATTCTTTTTATTGTTTGGTTCATTTGGTTGCTCATTATTAGATTATCACCACCGGTTCTGACTCTTCTGTTGGAAGTAGTTTATTTATTTATTTATTTAATTTTTATGCTGTCTATCTCCCTGATGCAGCGACTCTGGATGACATCACTTGGTTGACCTTCTAACTCCTCCCAAGGCAATCATTCATCCAGCATTCTTAGTCTTCCTAGGTGACACTGGCTCCTCCATCATGCTTCCTTGTTTCCCTAGGATACTGTTCATGAGCAGTATCATAATGGTGGCTGTTGGCTAAGAGGCACCTGAAGTAGCAGAATATGCCATCAGGTGAGAGGGGAAGAAGGAGGCCTCAGGGTAGCTGAGGCCAATCTATTTAGAAGCATGATGTAAAGAATTTTTCAGATAGAATCTTAGAAGCCTAAGGACGTATCAGTCCAATACTTCAGGGTTAGTCAGGATCACTGATAGAAAAATTACTGGTATTGACACCAAACGATTCTGTGTTGTTTTTTTTTAATCCCATTTATATCCCGCCCTTCTCCGAAGACTCAGGGCGGCTTACAATTTAAAGCACAAATCAATGTGCTTAGCAATAGCCTTCATTCTATGTATATGCCTGCTTATTAGGGCTTTCCCCCCCCCCAAGAGGCATTATTACAAAGTCAGCTTATTGCCCCCAACAATCTGGGTCCTCATTTTACCGACCTCGGAAGGATGGAAGGCTGAGTCAACCTTGAGCCTGGTGGGATGCGAACCTGCAATAATTGCAGGCAGCTGGTGTTACTTAAGGAGGCATTAGCCCACTGCTCCACCAAGGCTTGTCAGCTAGAAAAGAATGCATGCTTCTTAACTAACAGTATTTTCCTGGCCCTGCAGAAGGATGTGCAAAACTGATTTCTACTGAGGAAGGCATGGCTGTCACTAGGGAGGGCTCATATATTATCGATAATCCAAAAGTGGGGATTTTAACCCGAGGTGATCTGGTAAGTGTGTACCATCAGTTAAAAGTAGTTTATTCTTCATTTCTGTACATTTCAAATAATGAATGCTTTTATGTACTTGGCCTAATTTTGAGTAGAGAAGGAGTATGAAACAGAGACAGCACGAGAGCAGGGAAAGGGGGAAGAGGATCCGAGAGGGACATCGGGAAAAGGCCACAATTGGAAAAGGTTAAGTGAATAAAGAAAGTTTAGTTATACTGGAGTGCCACAGTGGTACTAGCAAGATAACCTGTTGTATCTGTGATAAGGCTGGAAATGTTGCCTGGAATTGGATCATCCGGGCAAAAAGACGCTATTTCCAGTTCAAAAGGAGGGGATAGTTGTGGCAAGAGTTAGTGGGAGAATGGTCGATTTACTGAAGGGTATAGATCAGGGGTAGGCAACCTCGGCTCTTTTATGACTCATGGACTTCAACTCCCAGAATTCCTGAGTCAGCTACCCTGACTCAGGAATTCTGGGAATTGAAGTCCATGAGTCATAAAAGAGCCGAGGTTGCCTACCCCTGGTATAGATTGATGCCACTGCACTCTCACTTTATTTGGGATATCCCCAGGACAGAAATTCAACCTTGCACAAATATTTATGGGGAAACAATATTATTGTAGGAATAGTATCACAGCTCCCTTGCAACATAATAGGAACAGATTTCCCAATGTGCCATAAATTGGCAACTGATGTGTCCCAGAAATTTGGAAGAACAACCAATATAGAACTGTTGCCAAGATTGCTATAGATGATAAAGGGATCAGGACTAAAAGGAAGGAAAAATCCCATTGAGATGCCAGAAGAAAGGAGTGAATTAAGTAAATGCATCAGGAGTTCTGCCCTAAATCCCAGCACAAAGGAAAAAGTAGGGAACCAGAAAAAGGCTATCTCTTCTAATAGCAAAATAGAAATATGAGAAAGATTGATAAAGGAGAAACAGGTTAAGAAAACAGAACTCCCACTCTAGCTTGCAGTCCTGAACTTTCCAGATGGTTTCTGGAAATTTTCATGTACTTACTAGGGCTCTATTTTGCTATTAAATTAAATTAATTAGTTGCTCATCTTACCAGAGGATAACTCTGGGTGGCTTGCAATCACCTAATGATGCTTCTAACTTGGCATACTTTAAACAGATGTGTTACATACAGTTCTCAGCTGTGGAATTGCTTTACAGAACTGAGCAGCAATTGATTTCGAAGGATATCCAACCAAGGGCTGTATGATGGGATTTTAGTCATCTGGATCAGCTTCCCCTCTGAACTGCTGTTTTGAGAGTGATTCTCATTATTATAATAAGGAAAAACGATTTATTTAGTGATACCATATCTCATTAGATCAGCCTTTTAAGATATGGTAATACATCAGCAATAGGCTGGAAGTTCTGAAGAGCCAAGATGGGGAAGAGCCTTCTGGAGAAGGTCAACCTACAGTATGTGGTTGCTATGAATTGGTATTGACTTAATGGCCTAAGTCAGGGGTAGGCAACCTCGGCTCTTTTATGACTCATGGACTTCAACTCCCAGAATTCCTGAGTCAGCTGACTCAGGAATTCTGGGAGTTGAAGTCCATGAGTCATAAAAGAGCCGAGGTTGCCTACCCCTGGTCTAAGTCTTTGTGATGTGTATAGCTGCAGTCATCTGTATAATTGGCTCTTGCTGATGGGAGAGTTGAAGAAGTGATTCCCAAATGTATGAAGGCTTCTCCAGCAACATACTCATCAGTAACCAAACTGAAGAGAGATCTTATGTACTTTATGATTTATAAATTATCAGCACATTTTATTTCTCTCCAGTGCCCCTGTCCCCCCAGTTCAGCACATTGCTTAAAGTATTTATTCTGTGACTTCTGTTCAAACATTCTGCCCTGAGTTCTGGACCCAGAGTTGCTTTTAAATTGCCAATAACCATTTTAATTCAATGAAAAAGCTTGCATTAATAATAGCCATTTACATCTGAATAATTGCACGTACACATCCTAAATCATAAACAATATATTTTATTTAGGATAAAGAAAGTCATATCCCTGAACTTTACCAAAAGCTGTTAAAACTAGAACAAGAGACTGAATTACTTAGAGATATTAATAGAGCTCTGACAGAGGAAAACATACATCTGAAGACTAAACTGAAAGAATATGAGGCAGAAACCCATTTCAGTAAGTAACTGAAAATAAAAATGTAATTCTTTACTTTTCTTTGTTTACTTTGAAATTGCTAAACCAGCTGTTACCATAAGCTGATAGCCCTCCAGATGTTGATGAAATACAATGTGAACAATTCCTTAAACCCATCTGGAATTCCTGAGAACAGGAATTTTTAAAATAATTATTTTATTAACTTGAGACCAGGATGGAATACTCCAACGGGTTTCAAGTGAAATATTCATTTTGACTTTGTAGTAGGATGGTATTCTGAAGATCATTTATTTATGACATGTGTTTTCCAACCTTCATTCAGGAGCAAAAACAGTGTACATAAATACTCTTCTTTGTATTTTCCCCCACCATAACCCTGTGATGAAGGTTGGATTTACTGGCCTCAAGTCACCCAATGAGATTCTGTGGTTGAGAGTGGATTTGAGTCTAGATTTTCCTAGTGCCAGTCAAACAACTGAAGTACTACATCACATTGTGTTCTAAGCTATGATGCATGATTGCAAACATCACAACAAAATTAGGGTACAGACAAGAGTTTTAAAGGTAGTCCTTGACTTATGACAATTGAGCTCAAAATTTCTGTTGCTAAGCAAAACATTTAAGTGAGTTTTGCTCCATTTTATGACCTTTCTTGCCACAGCTGTTAAGTGAATCACTGCAGTAGTTAAGTTAGTAATATGGTTGCTAAGGGAATCTGACTTTCCCACTGACTTTGCTTCTCAGATCGCAGGTGATCACATGACCCCAGGACACTGCAACCATCAAGAGTCAATTGGCAAGTGTCTGAATTTTGATCACATGACCATGGGAATGCTGCAATGGTCATAAGTGTGAAAAATGGTCATAAGTCACTTTTTTCGGTGCTGCTGTAACTTTGAATAGTCACTAAATGAACTGTTTTAAGTCAAAGACTACCTGTATTTTGTTAACCAATGTATCCCAAAAATCCTGATATTAGGAATGATTGCAAAGAGAACTCCAAACAGCAACACTCTTCACTGTAACATTTGATGATGGTTCTTCTGTACAATGCATTCTTATTCTGAACCCATTGATACTAATTGTTAAATCTTCTTATAGGTAAGATCTTAAAATCTCCTTCGAAACTCCAAGTTAATAAGATAATTTCACCAGCATCAAAAGACAGTCGCAGAGTGTGTGCTTCTCGTGTCAGCTGTGATGCTGAATTTGCTAAAGCTCTCAAATCCTTCTACCAGAAAATGAATGTGATCAGAGGACAGTTCTTAAAGCTACAGCACTACAGAGCCCCGGTATACATTATAATTCTGTTGGGAAGACATGGATTACGTTCTCTTTGATTCTAAACTGTTCATGTCGTTTTATGGATATCATTTCCAAAGTGTCTGAGAAGTTTATTTTTCTTCAGGTTTTCACACTTAGTACTTTCTCAACAGGCTTTTATAGCCCCCAAATCACCTAATTGGGCCAATTTTAATTAGGATCAAAATGGGTACCTTGATTGGCTCCCAGGGAGGCCTCAAAATTGAACTCTAAGCTTAGCCTTACCCCTCTTGCTGTATACGCAGATGCCATTCAAATTTAAGATACCAGAAATACTGTTCTAAATCAAAATTGCTGGGGAGTAATATGATAAATACCAATTAATGTATACAGTAATTATTTAAAGTACCTTGTTTAAATAGCTTTGTTCTATAGGCTGCCTGTTTGCCGTTTTCATATCAAAGTTCCATTTTTTTTATAGGCATTATGAACCTCGCTGTTACTTGAAAGTTTTTTACTATACAATATTGCAGGAAAGAATGCTATTTATTTTATTTTTAGGATGAAGATAACATCCAACTACTTCGACTTTTTACTGAGAGACAATCACACTTTTTAAAGGATTTTGGAGAACAACTTGAGTCAAGTATAAGTAAACTGAAAAATGATGTTGCCTTAATAGTTAAGAAGAAACGAGAGGC
Organism: Vipera berus; assembly: GCF_964194415.1. Lineage (NCBI taxonomy): Eukaryota > Metazoa > Chordata > Lepidosauria > Squamata > Viperidae > Vipera > Vipera berus. Next base: position 292,225,920 of record NC_138202.1, on the reverse strand, counting down.
TAGGTTACAGCAAGGCATTAAGTGAATGTGGTTTACCAAGTAAAATAGTAGTGAGTTGGAAATTAAGTCAGTACTTAAATATATTTATCATTATATGTCCACTGCCTTCTAATTTCTTCATAATTTCAAAATTAGCTTTTTGAAAATTTTCTTCCTTTAGACCTTGTTCATAACATACAGACATATACTGGAATTTACTATTCATTGTAATAGGGACAGAACTGTGTGTCATCTTCAACTCTTCCCAGCAACAGAGTACCGGTAATAAGAAAATGTTGTGGCTGATTATGAACTTTCCTTTCCAAACAATGAGACTTATGTAGTTCTTCATGCTCTCTGAGCTTGAAATGTCTGCTTGCAGACATTTCATTACCTGACTAGGTGACATCATCAGTGCACGTGAGTGTGGAGTTTGCTGTTTATATACAGTAGTTTGCCCTGCCAGTATTGGAGGGGATGTGGTTTTCTCCTCAGTAGTTCCTTAACTAAATAAGGCTATTTGCTTGTTTCAGCTTTCTCTTTTATTGGAATGAGACTTTATTTTCTTAGCTCTCCTTATCAGTAGCACAAATACTGATAAATAAAAAGTTAAGATTTTTATATATCCATTTAGTTTATGTTGTTGATTATCTTATTGCCTCCTAAATTGTGAATAAGCATAAGTGGTTCATAAGAACATCCCATTTCTGATAGGGATGTAAAAAAAAAGGCCTTCAGCATTAAGTATAAGAATTCATAATCTTGCTTTTAATTTGCGCTAAAAAAGAAATTAGAGCTGGTATTCCCTCATAGTATCTAAGATAGTAGGATGAAATATATCATATTCTTAACATATTGTATCATGCTAATTTTTGCACTATAGCTGAACTATATGCTTTAAACATTTATGAAACCGAAAACAGATTTTCAATCCTTTTATTGCATTGAAAAATAACAAAGAAAATAAGAGCAACTAAGTATTTTCTTATATGCTACCATCTTCTGAAATGAGTTTTAAGTTTTTAAAAATGCCAGATACTCAAGTACGTTTCAGCTGGAATGGATACTTAAGATATGAAGTTAACAGGTTAAATGCTTTCATAATGCTATAGCAAACGAGTAAATATAGAAAAATACCAAATAACTGGATTCAGTAAGACCTAAGCTAAGGACAATTATTTTATTCCATTAGTCAACAAGATGCCAATGGAATTTATTCCCTTCAATATTTGATCAGTTGACAAGTTTCCACAATTTAATCTGCAATAATTTTCCAAAATCAAATAGGAAAAAAGTATACATAGTTATTGTTTGAAAATGAAATGGATCAGTTAGACTCAATGATTCCTAGAAATTGGGTTTGTTTCTAAAAAGCAAGAGGGCTCTACGAATCATTCCATTAGATTAACCACTGCTAATTAGTTAATGGCTGTTGATATCTATTTCCAATACTAATAAATCCATCTTCCTAACTCTCGTGAGCCATTCAAGCAATGGTATGTTTACACTTAGTTTATTAAGTTTATCAACTTTATTATTTATTGTATCATTTTGAATGTGCATGTGTGCGCGCACACACACAAACACACAGACAGAAGGTTGCTCGTCATGTTGTATCTGTGGCTTTTTTTTCAGGCTTCAGGGTTGCTTATGACAGAGAATTCAATTCCATGCTTGTCCAGTCTCTCCACTAATTTTGTATTATAGAATACAGCCCCAGGAGAATAGACACCACCTCTGTAACACAAGTCACATTTGTGGTTAGCAACACACAAATACAAGCAAGCCTAAATTTTTACAACAAACCACATTAATGCAAACTCCAATATTAATGCAATTTGGGTTTTTCTTCTGACATAACTCAAAAATAATTTATCTTAATGAACAGTTTTGTAATTAAAAAAGGAAAAAACATACCAGTGATTTTATAGATTGGATGCATGAATTAACTATGGGATAACTAATGCAATAGACAGCGCAACCCTAAACATGACTGCACCATAGTAAATTTACTGAGTTCAATAAAACGTATCCAGGTACATAGGATTGCAGCTCAACTCATAAACATGATAAGCAGATTTGAAGAAACTGGTAACATTCTTTTTCAACTATTAAAGTATTATGGTTATTCTCTTATTCGCAAACCAAGTTTGGATGGCATACAAGACATAGTTTAGAGATTTTATTCAGATTTTACCACTTGTTACAAGAACGGTACTTGGCAAGATCCTGTAAAAACGCAGTGACTTTCCCTTGCCCAAATATTATACAGCTAAACATTAGGATAAGATTAATCAAACTCCTTATACAGATAGTCCTTAATTTACAACCCTTTGTCTAATGACTGAAGTTACCATACAATGAAAAGTGACTTATGACCAGTTCTCACACTTGCGACCACTGCGGTACCCCTTGCAATCATGTGATCAAAATTTGGGTGCTTGGCAAAGGCCCTGTATTTACGATGGTTGCAATATCCCGGGGGGCTGGGATTGTCATTTACAATCTTCCTAGGGAGTTTCTGACAAGCTAAATCAATGGGGAAAACCAGATTCACTTAATGAATACACGATTCAATTAACTGCAGTGATTTGTTTAACGATCATGGCCAAATAAAAAAAAGTCATAACCTGGGGTGTGACTCGCTTAACAATTGCCTTGCTTAGAGACAAAATATTTGGACTCAGTGTGGTTGTAGGTCAAGGGCTACCTGTAGTGCACTGCTTCTAATGTTTATTCCTCACTACCTGCTTTCTATAAATAGCTCGAAATATGTGGATAATGAGTGTTTGTAAAATGGGAGAAAGAGTTACCATAGCATGGAACTGTATGTTCAGCTAGTAGGATTTTGCCATACAACAGTTCATTTAGTGACTGTTCAAAGTTACATCAGCACTGAAAAAAGTGATTTATGACTGTTTTTCACTGTTACAACCATTGTATCATCCCCATGATCAACTGATCAAAATTCAGATGCTTGGCAACTGGTTCATACTTATGACCGTTGCTATGTCCCAAGGTCATGTGATCATCTTTTGACCAGCAAAATAAATGGGAAAGCCAGTTTCACTTAACAACCATGTCACTAACTTATTAACTGCAGTGATTCACTTAGCAACTGTGGCAAGCAAAGTTGTAAAATGGAGCAAAGCTCCCTTAACAAATGTATCACTTAGCAACAGAAATTTTGGGCTCAATTGTGATCGTAAGTGGAGGACTACCTGTATATTTCACTCAACCTCTTTGAAAGAACTGACACCAGCAATTGTGAAATTCCTCTAGTGCTTATTTTCATCGAGTAGCCATAGCATGCAAAATAAGATAGATCTTTCACAATTAGAAGATAAACGCTCACTTTTCGGGAAGAGAATTCTTGTCCTTAAGAAGTGCCACTGCAGCCTGTACCATTGCTATAGGTGTAGCAACATAACCAGCCTCTGTAAAGAGAGATATCATTACACTCATCACTTCAGGACAATTTGAGATGAAGGAGATGGAAAAGGAAACCACTGTGATGAAATACAAACACAGGGATAATACAGCACATACAGTAGTTGCTTTACTTGAATGCCAGTAAGGGCTTACAAGAATTTGGAGACAGAAGGGAAGTCAAGAGAAGCAACAACAATATCACATAGATATATATACCGCTTCACGGTGCTTTACAGCCCTTTCTAAGCGGTGGCTCAATGGGTTAGGACGCTGAGCTTGTCGATCAGAAGGTCGGCAGCTTGGCGGGTCAAATCCCGAGTGCCGCGTAACAGAGTGAGCGCCTGTTACTCGTCCCAGCTTCTGCCAACCTAGCAGTTCGAAAGCACGTAAAAATTAAGTAGAAAAATAGGGACCACTACGGTGGGAAGGTAACAGCGTTCCGTGCGCCTTTGGCATCTAGTCATGCCGGCCACATGACCACGGAGACGTCCTCGGACAAGCGCTGGCTCTTCGGCTTTGAAACGGAGATGAGCACCGGCCCCTAGAGTCGGAAATGACTAGCACGCATGTGCAGGGGAACCTTTACCTTTACCTTTAAGGATGTAAGGCTGAGTCAACCTTAAGCCGGTGAGACTCGAACTGCTGAATTGCTGGCAGTTGGCAGTCAGCAGAATTAGCCTGCAAAACTGCATTTTAACCACTGCACCACCATGGCTCACAGTTAACAGTCTGACACAAAAACAGCAGGAAAAAGCAATAATATGTTTTTTTTATAAATATTGTATTAATAAATTTTTTATTATAAATATGCATAAGGGTACACCCATTAAAATGGTTTGGGATGCAAGTAAAGCTTATATGAGAGGAGTGTTAATATATTTGAATAATAAATATAGACGTAGATTGGAATATAAGCGTAAAGAATTAGAGGAGGAAATAAAGATGAAAGAGAAGGCTTTTATCTTGAACTCATCTAATAAGAGGTTGAAAGGAGCAATTAATTTGTTAAGAGGGCAGTTTGATATGTTGATGGCAGATCAAGTGACAACTAACTTACGATATGTCAAACATAATACTTTTTACAATGCTAATAAGCCAGGTAGATGGTTAGCTTATCTGTTAAGGAAAAAACAAAAATCACGTAATATAGATAAGATAGAATATAAGGGTAAAGAGGTGTTTCAACAAAATCTTATTAAAAAGGCTTTTGTTGAATTTTATTCTAAATTATATGCAAGGGATATAACTCAAGGTTTAGATATAGATAGGTATTTACAAGAAGTGAATATCCCTATACTTACACAAGAACAGAGGGAAGGGATGAATCAACCGATAACTGCTGAAGAAATTATTTTAGCAATTAAACAACTAAAAGTGGGTAAGACACCTGGAACAGATGGTTTGACAGCCACTTATTATAAAAATTTACAATTAGAGTTGGTGGAACCTTTAAAAGAATTATTTAGGACAATTCAATCTGGAGGGGAAGTGCCTCCATCATGGAGAACAGCATTTATAACGGTGATTCCAAAGGAAGATCAAGATCTTACCCAATCAAAAAATTACAGACCTATATCGCTTCTAAATACGGATTATAAGATATTTGCAAAGATCTTAGCAAATAGATTAATGAAGGTTATGCAGCAAATGATTTATAGTGATCAAACAGGATTTATAAGTGGTAGACAAATGAAAAGTAATGTGAGACATATTGTAAACCTATTAGAATATTTGGAAAGAAATAATCAAGTCCCTGCAGCGCTGATTTTTTTGGATGCTGAAAAGGCGTTCGATCAATTGAATTGGCAATTTTTATTTAAAGTCTTAGAGAAGATGGAGTTCGGTGATAAGTTTTTACAACCTATTAGGGCAATATATCAGAAACAAACAGCTCAAATTATAATTAATGGTAGTTTAACAGAAACTTGCAAAATTGAAAAGGGCACAAGACAGGGATGTCTGTTGTCACCATTGCTGTTTGTTTTAACATTGGAAATATTACTGATTAAGATACATGACTCAAATAAAATAAAGGGAATTAAAATTAAAGATCAAGATTATAGATTGAGAGCGTTTGCAGATGACTTGGTTATTATATTAGGTCAACCGACTCAGTCGGTTATAGATTTAATGGAAATAATTTTGCAATATGGACAAGTTTCTGGATTTAAGGTTAATAGGCAAAAAACTAAAATTTTGTCTAAAAATATGACTACAGAACAAAAGGTAGTCTTAGAAAAATTAACAGGATTTGAAATAGCTAAAAAGATTAAATATTGGGGGGTATATCTTTCAGATTCAAATGTGAAATTATACAAAAATAATTATGAATTGTTATGGTTAAAAATACAAAAAGAATTAGATACTTGGAAAAAATTACAACTGTCTTTATTGGGAAGAATTGCAGCAGTTAAAATGAATGTTTTACCAAAATTTTTATTTTTGTTTCAAATGATACCTATACTTAAAAAAGATTCAAATTTGGAGGAATGACAGAAAGGTATTAATAAATTTGGGCAGACCGAGAGTAAAACTTAAGATAATGCAAGATATACATGAAAGAGGTGGTCTTAAAATGCCCAACTTTAAATTATATTATGAGGCTGCAGCTTTATCGTCAATTAGTAATTGGTTTAATTTAACAGAAGGAAGATTATTGAATATTGAGGGATGTGATTTATTATATGGTTGGCATGCACACTTATTGTATGATAAAAAGGTGGATAATATCTTTAAGACACATATATTAAGGTATGCCCTGTTGCGAGTTTGGAAAAAATACTGATACAAGTTAAATTATAAAATACCAATTTGGGCAATACCTAAGCATGCGATAGAAAATATAAGTCCGGGATTTAAACATGATGTGACTACATATAAAGATATTCTCAGGCTGGAAAGGAATGTATGGCAATTAAAGCCATTTAACATTTTAAAAGAAGGGAAAATAGTACAAACTTGGTTTCAGTATGGCCAGATACAAACTAGATGGAAAGAAGATCAGAAAATTGGCATTTCAACAATAGATGAAAATCTGGTAAAACAAATCAGAGATCAAAGTCAAGCACATATAAGAAGGATATATAATGCATTGATAGAAATAGATTCAGAAACGGAACTTGTTAAAGATTGTATGATAAAATGGGCCCAGAATATCAAAAGCCAATAACGATGGATGTTTGGGGAAAAATTTGGGTCAGAAACGTAATTTAAGAGAGAATTTTTATAAAATGTTTTTTAGATGGCACTTAGATCCTAAAAAATTAGCACGTATGTATCCAAATTATCAGCCTAAATGTTGGAGGTGTGGTTGTGAGGACGCAACGTATTACCATATGTGGTGGACTTGTAAAAAAGTTAAAGCTTTTTGGATTAAAATTTGGTGGAATATGCAGAAGATATTTAAGAAAAAGATAAGGTTTTTGCCACAGTTATTTCTGTTGGGTATTACAGATTGTACCGTTATAGAAACTAAATTGATGTTGAATTTGATAACGGCAGCAAGACTTTTGGTTTCGCAATACTGGAAGAAGGAGGAACTGCCTACTATAGAAGAGTAGACTTTAAAACTTTCAAACTTGGCAGAAACAGCAAAAATTTCAGCATATTTGAAAGAACAATCGCAACAGAGATATATTTCGGAATGGAGAAGATGGATCGATTATATTCAGAATAAATATGGGAGTAAAATTTTTTATTTAGCATATGAATGAATATCAGAATTATAAGGTGTACTATTACTTACTTATGTTTAAGGGGAGTTAAAGTGCGATAGGATTTAAAGTGTATTTATAGTTGGTTAGCATATTTTAGCTTAAGTTTGTTTGAAGCAATTCAGCTCTGGGAAGCCGGGGGGGAGGGGGAGGGAGGGAGGGGATGTGGGGGGGGAGGGAAGGAGCATATGCTTAAAATGTACTGTAAAACTTTTCAAAATAAAAAAAAGTTTTATCTGATAGAACTCTTTCACATATAGCAACCACAGAATCCACAATGAAAGTATTAGGCTATTGTATCACAAACTCTACCCCTTTTGGGTGCGCATCTACTATCACAATGCATGTAAAATGGGCAGGCTGTACACTGCAATGCCATGACACTACTTTTGTCAGTCTGATCTACCTTGCAGAGATAACTACCCACACAACCATATGGAACTGCTACTTGTATATTTAAAACTATATGAATCATGTTTTATATTAAATAAAGTATTGTTGCATATAATTAGTAATACAATTAATACTCCAATATTACTGTTCTACCTGGTCCCTTCACTTGGGTGCAGATTTTAACATCAGGTTTGCCCTCCTGTGGATTTCGTCCTGTGCTATATCCCTCTCCAAGAAAGGTCATTTCAAAAGATGCTCCTTCCATCTGTCATTCAAAAGATAAAAAAATAAACAATATGATATCATCAGACAGCTCCTCAGTGTATATCAAGAATATATACAATCATACTATATCCTAAATTTATATTCACTTTGGAAAACAAATTATTTTAGAATGATTTTATCTCTAACCTGATTTGAAAAACAAAGTATATGTAACCTTAAGGTAAAAGAAAAACTTAGTTATGGCTTAGTAGTTTTGACATAGCAAACTAGATTCAAAGATATGCATGCCATGCTAAGAAAAAATAGTACTGCATTTTAATTCTTACTGATTAGCCAAAGAATTTTTGCACAGACTGAAATCCTGAGACGCTATGTATACAAATAATACAACTTATAGACAAGGTTTATGTTTACAAGATTACATATTGCCTTTTTATTTTACATTCAGATGTAGTTTCTGATGCCATACAGCAAACCTGAACATATCCAATGCAAATCTGAGTAAAACAATCAATGGTGAAACAAATTAAGTTTGCCTATTGGACTTCAACACTATTAATGTATCCTAGCATTCACAAAAAGAGCATTTGCCATTGTTCACTCAATTTGTTTACAGAACCCAGAGATATTTAGTCTGCATTTTTAGATGTTAAATGCATAATCCATGTATACAATTAAAACATTTTTCTAATATAGGCTATAGAGCACAAAATATGTTTGATCCAATATGTATAACAATCTCATGTTAAGGTATCAGAGTAAAAATAAAATAGTAAAGATGCAACTCCTTTACTGCATAAAGTGTAGGTTATGATTCAGTTAGTAATATGCAGGAAACTAAAATTACACAAAATATTAGTGTCTAAGAAAAAAACTAAAAATTACCTGTTTTTCTGTTGGCCCGTCTTTTGTAAAATGTCCTCCAGAAAAGAATTCAGGATACTGAAAAAAACAGTTTCATAGTTAAGTTTCAGAATAATTGAACAATTGACAAAAATTGTCAAATTTCAAAACTATTTAAAAGAAAACCTACTTTTAGCAGGATCTTTCTTCCAAAGTTGAATTTCACAAGCATTAAAAATAAAAGACCAGCGAACATTAGTTTTATGACAGAAGAGAGACCACCCACGGTGGTGTAAGCAGCATACTGCACCTGAATAGGAGGCAAGTCATATCAAGTTTAGCATCCATTTTCATGAAACATTTAAAACAAATTAATTCTGAGTAAAAAAAAACAAGGGCAAGAATTTATTCAGAAACAAGCTACGCATTTGAAAAGTTAATCTAGAAATATACTTCCTATACTTAATCAAGACATTCTAAGAACAGTTGCAGACATTAAAGAAAACACTTCTAATACTGTGTCTACATTGTCACGCACACAGTATTAGCAACATATCTGTGGTCAAAGCAATAAGAAGGCACAGTAAAATACTTTTCTAAAGGTAAAATAAAGGAAATCCTTCAGATTAAAGGATGGTCAGCCTATAGACAAAACATTAGAAGGAAATTGAGGATTCCAAAGGAATACCATGACATTTTTATAAGGAAAACAATTATATTCTTCCTCCTATTTTCCATTTAAGAAAATTTAAAGTACATGGCCTTACAAACAAGGACTCATGCCTGAAAGTAATGGGCTAAAGAGGAGCAGGTAGAAATTTTGCCTCTTCTGAAGAATAACTTAGATAGCTGAGTCCCTAATTACAGATTTTGAAAAATTAATAAGAGGTGGACAGGGGTTCATTATTAAAAAGTACAAAACTATAGATGGATAACTTATATTAAAGTTGGAAGCTTGTATCCTTTTGTTAAAAAGAGATAAAACTAATGTTATAACACGTTAAATAAACTTACAGGTGTTTCCTGCAAATGTGAATGCAAATACCGCTGGGTTCGCTTTACTACAGAGGCATCTGATCCCATGAATGGAATGGAATACTGCTTGAATTCATTACTGTAAAATACTGTGCCTCTAAAACAGATGAAGAAAAGATGAAACATAAGAAACGTAACTTGGATCTGTACTTTTAAAACAAATGTATATTTACAGTAGTGATAGGCAGTGGTTTTTCCCCCCTAAGGGTGACAGGGAATGAGACCAATGATATTACTGGGGTTGAGATTAACATCTTCAGCTTGCTTTTGTATTTTGGGTAAGTATAATTGCAAAATAGATTTGAAATTTTGGGGAATAGCGGAAAATCACTATCTGGGGCTGCAAAATATAGACGCCTCCAGCCTAGAGAATTGTTCACCTACTTTTTAGTGATAAATTCTAATACCACATTTCATTTCAGGAAAGGGGTTTAATAACAGATTACAGATCAAAATTATATTTATATTCTATACCTCCTTTTGAGTTTTGTTCCAAATACTGGAAGTGGTTTATGTCCAATTTGTTTTCTAATTTTCTTCAACTGGTCTTTATCTGCCAAGCCATATACAGCTGATTTCCAAGTTCCATCATGAATACAGGCACCCTGTTAAAATGGCATTATAATTCAACATATTACATTGGAATGACATTCTATTTTGGCACATCTACACTATTAACCCAACCATGAAAGCGTGTGTGTGTGTGTGTGTGTGCATGCATGCATGCATGCATGCATGCTTGGTTTTCCTTCCTTTTTCAAAATTCTTCCTTTATGGGTAGTTGGGAAAAAATTTCTATTGAGGGATCTGTTTTTCTGGATAGAGATGCACTATAATTGCATTTGTTTCTATTGTTAACTGTTTTATTTAGATAAATATTAAAAGTTTTTGCCAATGGTAATAGTTTATTTAATATATCATAATAAATTTTAGGGAGCTGTTTATGTTCTTACAGCCTTTTGGAGTAGAGCAGCAAATAAATAAATATAAAATGTGTTCAGTATTATATTTTGTTTGTTAACAATGTGGCCATAGCAGAAAATATATGAAAACAAACAATTAGACCAGAACAAGCATTAAGAGATATTTTTTGCTATTTTGCTGATCACTGGTACTGCTCTTGTTTTTATATATAATGTACTGTGAATGTTTCAGAATTATCAATATTATATCTTGCTGTGAACTGCTCGGTTTTATTAGGTTATGGCAAAAAGTAAATGAAACAAATAAGTTCTGCAATAATTAAAATATACTAATGGTCATATTCAGCTTCATGCTATAGTTTTTATAATTTAGCAGTTACTCACAACAAACCTAGTGAAAAGAAAGAAGAAATTAACCAACCTCTGGTCCTGATTTCACAGTCAAAAAACTTTCAATTGCAGTTAAGGTACCTTTAAAGAAAGAAGCAAGTAATTATCTGTGATACTAAGAAGAAACAGTTAATATTCTAAAAACTGTCAATTTACTGTCAGTTTGTTAATGTTTATTACTGTTGGATATTTGACATATAGCACTGGTAAGTTTTTTACACATTCAACAATACAGCATCCAATTTACTCGAGGCACAGAAGCTATTCTGTAAAGAGAAAGAAAGGAAACATATTCATTTCACTTGTTTCCTTTAGTACAGAAACCAGGATTTAAATTTCCACTTGGTCCACTGAAATATACTTTAACTGCAAAGTGCTTCAAGACTGAACAGGTTGCAAATCAGATTTATTTCAGGTTCTTGACCATGAGTGAAGAAGAGTGTAATAGACCCTGGTTTCACCTGAGCAGCTCACTGAAAAATTCAAGGGAATAGACGATCTGTGTGATCTTCCCATGACACTTGGCTATTGCTGTTCTAGTCAATCAAGGAACACAAACTCTGCCTTTCTGGTGCTTGCCTATGTATTGGAAAGTCTGGAAATTGGATAGGATCCTGGTTATTTCTCTTATATCTCTAAGCAGATTTCAATATGGTAGTATTAACAATAGTATCTTTCTAAACCTTCTGATGGAATCAAGTCTATGAGATACTGTTCTTTAGCAGATGTGCTCCTTCCTGTTTCGCTATATAAGGGAGCTGATGTTGGGAGATTATTCTTCAATACTTAGGCCACTGACCTGTGTTGTCCCTCACGGTACTTTTTTACTGTCTGTCATTTTGCTCAACACTGATGTGAACCTGAGGAAGATAATCCAACTTTTGAAACACTATTGCTTTTAACCATCAATTTTAAGGAAGAATTGGTACCCTTGAACAAAGTCTAAATTTGAAAATGGAATAAATGAGGAAAAACCTATTGAAAAATGAAGCCAGAAATAACAGAACTGCCAGTGGAAATAGAAACCTGAATTGGGAACTGAGGTTCAACCAATTGTGGATGGGATTCCATTCTCCCCAAAACCAGGTTCATAGTCTAGAAGTGTTCTTTGATTTTCAAACGCCACCGGATATGCAGACAGCTACAATAAGGAATGATTCTTTCTTTATTATGCCTAGTCTGCCAGTTGATATCCTTGAGCTGGATAGATTTGATTATGTTTATCCACATCTTGATTACACCCTATCTTGAGGAGAACAACATGATTCTCTTGAATCTCTGCATGAAAATTAGGCAAAAATTGCAACTGATTCAAAATGTGGTGTGTATATATATATATATATATATATATATATATATATATATATATATATATATATATATATATGTATGTATATATATATATATATATATATATATATATATATATATATATGTATATGTATATGTATATGTATATGTATATATATATATATATGTATATATATATATATACACACACATATATACATGTATATGTATATATATTACACACACACACACACACACACTGCTAATTTGTATAAGGTAGAGGAACCAAATGATGGTCATATTTAGAAAATACCTGTTATCTGCTAATTACGAATGTACAATGGAAGGTATTGGCATCTAAATCAGAGTTATGTATGCAACTGCCTCTCTTTTTCTGAAACTGTTAAAGGCTTTTCCTATAGATATATTGACACTGTCTCCACTGTCATAGGCCAACCTTTCTGACTTTTCGCATGTAGTTCCCAGTCTGTAATAAGGACTCCTTCAAGAATTGCATTTGGCCCCCTCTCTCAATGTTTAGAAATTCTGTAAAGAAATGTCTTGTTTATCAGGAGTTTAATTGTTTATTTTAGTGTGAATCTAGCTTTTTATATTGTTTTCATATTTTGTTATTTGTATCAAGTACTTTTCAGAATAAAAAGCAGAGTACAAATGAAATAAGTAAAGCGTTTAGGATGAATGAGACATAATGGTGTACATTGCAAACAGTGTAATTACTGTAGAAGAAATTAGAAATAGAAGCATCCTACTGACTTTGTTGAAAGATTAGAATTTGGTGGGAGTCTCTCTCTCAATTTCACAACTAGGCTTCAACAAGAGATGTGTGGGAAGCAAGACTGCCAGATCAGTCAGGACCAGTTTTAGAATGCAGGCTTTTATTTCACCATGAACTAATCTAGTTGGTATCTTTAAACATACAAATAAGGTAGCTACCATATTTCCCCTAGCAGTTATCAAAAGAAAAATCAAGCATAAAAATCACCTTTTAAACTGTTTTTGGTGAATAATACTCCCATATCTGCTGGAATAGAATCAAAACCACAGCTTCCAACAATGTATACTCCTTTTTCTTCAGCTTTGTTATTATAGTGTAGATACATTCCTTCCAGAAACTAAAATAGAAATGCCATATTATATAAATAAACAAACAAGGCATTTCTAACATTCAAGCAACAATAACAAATTTCTTAACATTATTTTTTGAACTGCTTTCTTGGCTATTGTGCCATCTTGCAATGTTATGTTTGTTTAGTAAATATTATTAACCATCAAAACAATCCAGTATTTCACAGTAAAATTTAAAATAGTTATGTTTAATCTCCAGCACAGGTTTATAGAATTTTACAATTTCACCTAAAAAAGCTAGTGTGGTGTAGCTGTTAAATTGCTGGGAACTGAACTAAGAAAACCCAGGTGCAAACCCATTCACCATCTCTCAGCCCAACATACCTCAAAAAATGGTGACAAAAACAGGAAGGAAAACCCCAATTATGTATTTTCTTTAATTCCCAGAGTCAAAGACAGTATAAAAATATAATAATAAAAATACTTTTACTATCCTAAACACAGTTCCTCTCTACCAATGTCCATTCACACTGCTAATTTATGGAAATGAGAGATGAATAAGGAGATTCTTGTGTGAGTAGAGGAAACCACAGACACCTAAAAAAAACACATTCCAGTTCCCAGTATCCATAGATGCTACATCACATGTTATGTAGACCACCAGCATCAAGTTTGATATGTCAAGTAAATAATTATGCTGCACTGAGAAATACAAGTAAAAAGAGTTAGGATTGTGTTCTCAGTGATTTAATCCAAATATTATTCCTCAAAGTCTAGTTTATTTTCTTAATTTTACATACCTGTGGTTCTCCACTAATGTCAATACAGTTTGTGCCATTCTCAACACAAGCTTTTACCACAGGCTCTCCAAAAAAACGGTACTGTAAGAATGAAAAAAAGACCCAATAAATTATATTAATCCAGGATACTTTAATGGACCTAGCCTGAAGTTTTGTTTCCATTTTTAAAAAAAAGAATAAAGGAATTTTAACAAATTTATGATGTAGTTATGTTTTAGCTAATAACCTGACCATTCAACCTTAATAAAAAAAAGTCCATTAATGATTATTGGAGATAACACTTCTATTTTACCTTTGATCAAATAAATCAAGTTTACAGTATATTCCTTTCCCTTATTCCCTATGATCTTAGTCTTTAGTCCCATCAAATAAAGCCCTAGAACTTGGTTTCTTTTTGTTCTTTCTCACTTTAAAAATTTTAACAGATCTTTTTCTTTTCCTCTTCTCTTTGCCTCTTGTTATAGAACCATCAAAATTTTAACAGATCTCTTTCATACAGTACATCCAGATTAGGAAAATTTTCTAAATCACTCTTCTGGTTTATTATTTATATGTCTCCTTTAACTGCTGAAGCCTCATCCAGTTTTATTTCTATACTACACAACCTGTGATCCCTTTCAGAAGATTTCATTTCACAGATACTGTATTTCCTTACCAGATGCCTCACTGCCTTCAACAATGGCAGAGTATCTAATATACTGCCTTCATTGGAAAAGTTCTTAAAAATTCAGAGATATTCAGAGATATATCTGCCTTGAAAATAGCTCAAGTTGAACTGCACAGCACAATAAAACACAGCAACCAATCACAAGAAATGTTCTGTGACATTTTATATGATAAAATGTGAGATGGTGCCCACACAGAGGGGGAACCTGGGTGACGGACTACAGTGAAATGGCAGTTTCACAGGAAAGAGGACAGACATTCCAGAAAGGGGACAAGAGACAAGAGGCAGCCCAGCTCAGAGCGGGATAGAAGACAGAGGAAGAGAGTACAAAATAGCCACTCTCTAGAATCTCCCAGGAGATATCTGTAGGTTGGTAGTAGTAAGGATTTAGCCTGGTAAGATTCTACCAGCTATGTGTAAGCAAATAAAGAGTTGAATTATTCCATGTCACTCTTGGGCTTAGCCTAATTTTAATTCCACAGAAGTCATGGGTTCCGGATTTTGGACACAATCCTTAAATTAGCCCATTTGAGATACCTTGTTTCAAAATTGTTGCCTTACTATTCAATTATTCATTTTGGTAATCAAGCATGGAGTAATGTACCAATGATAAAATATTATCCAGTCTAGTATTCTTGTAGCTTATTGTAAAACTGCCTCAGAATGTTTCATTTCTCTTGATAATTTCCTAGTTTGCAAATATGAAGATCTGGAATTGAGATACTTTCTCTAGATTCAATACTTAAACATACCTAATACAATACTTTAATAATTTAAATTTGCTTAAGGAATTAAATTTTCTAGCATAAAATAAGGTATATAAACTACTTTGATGTTAACAGTTTATTAACTTCCATTTGTTTCTGGCACCAACTGCGGCACAAGCTTTTTAAATTTGCTTAACACTATAGAAGAGTGATTAATAAAAATTAATATTATGAATTTCAGTTTGAGTGTTAGGAAATAGGATTTTCTCTTTAACCTGCATTTAACTAGGAAACATTTTGTTTTAACAAATAAAAATCTTCCTAAAGAATAAAAACTTTGTTATTCCAAAATATAAAAAACAAATAAATTTCTGGCAATATCTTATAACAATATCATGTTTTAAGTAATTGCTTCAGGACAAGCACATTTTTTATTTATTCATGAAAAAAAGAAAGCACTTACTGGGCCTACGCAGTTTAGAACAATATTCGTTTGTTTAGCCATAGAAACAAGAGAAGATGAATCGCTGACATCACACAGTATTATGCCAACTTCTGACTTCAGTTCTGCTTTCCCTGAAAATTTAACATTGACGTTATTCTGAAAAGCTCTCTATAATTATTTTTATTCAATCCACCATTATTTATGAGAATAAAGCTATTTTTTTACTACATTTAGTTTTCCAATTGCTTTTAGTAACCAAATTCTATTACTTCTATATAAATTCCATCACTATCTCCCATATATGGTTTCTCAGCACAAGCAAATGTGGGAAGATAGTCACTTGTTACAAAAGCTCGCTAGAAAAATAATAAGTAAATATTGTATAAAATAGAGATAATGCACCAGGACGAAAATGCAAAAATGTTTCTTTTCACTGAACAAATCTAGTTTTGGAAACAAGCTTGGTGACTTCCAAAGATCTTGCAGTGTTGTGAAGAAGGCTGTAAAGCAAGCCATCTTAAAAGTGTTCTTATTGTAAAATTGCAGTATAAAACTGCAAAATACTAACTTCTCTGGCTTCACTATATACATCTAAATCAATGCAGATTTATGCATAATTTTATCTCACTTTCTCTGGCCCCAAACAGGATGGGAAGCAGAGAGAGAGAGACACCCCCCACACACACACTTGGTCAATGAGCTGCGTATAATGACGCTCCCTTTGTATGATTTTAAATGAGGGCAATTAAGGCAGAATAGAAGAATAAACCAAACACTGATTAATGATCGAACCTTCACACCCCTGCTTAGCACCCTGTGAGGCAAGCAATTTGATCAGATGAAACCGATCAAAACTCCTACATTCTTAATCGACGCCTCCAGATTTTTATCTCAGTGAGGAAAAGAAACAATTAATTACATTAGGGTTTTTTTCCCCTCTCTCCTTTGAGATGTGCCCCGCCCAAATGGCACTCCTTGTGCTAACTGAAATGTTGGTCAACGCAGTCCAAGGCATCTGGGGAGGGCCAGACTGGAGGAAACCCTTTTTCCCTTCGCTGCCCACCGACACGCCCCCCCCTCCCAGGACCACAATATTAAGGTGACCTTCAGACACATCATTACGCGCGGAACCTTTCTTTTCGCTGCAGGGTTTGGGACGGAGCCGAGAACAAAGTCCCCTCCGCAATGCTTTCCCCACCTTCCTGCTTTCTCTTACCCAACTTGGTGGCCGCCTTCTCGACCGCCTCTTGGAGCTTCTCCCGAGACCTCCCGGCCACGGCCCAGCGCAGCTCATCCTCGGCAGCTACTCGCGCTACCTCCTGGACCACGTACTGCCCCGTGAAGCCCGAGGCCCCGAATACCACCAGCTGGAAAGGCCGCTCAGTAGCCATGGGAACGAGCAAGCGAAAGCCCTCAGTCGACCAGAGAGCGCGGAGGAAGAGGCAGGATGGGGCCGCAGAGCGACAGCCCGCACCACCTCAACGGCTATAGAATGAAGCGGGCGAAGGAGGCGGGGTCCGGGATTGGCCCCGCCCACAATCTTTGGAGCCTGGACGGGTCACGTGACAGGGCGCTAGTCCAGTTGCCTCCCCCTTCGCAGAATAAAATAGAGATGGAAGGGACCTCGGAGGTCTTCTAGTCCAGCCCCCCCTGCTCAAGCCCTTCGTGGGTTGTTCTTCTGAAAGCGGCTGGGGTTGTTGATTCCTCCTCCTCTTCCTCCTCTTCCTCGCCCCAGGAGTGAGCCGGCTCGCTGGCTCGCTCTCTGCCCCGTCACGGTAGCCCGTTGTTTCAACCTATCAAGTTGCTGCGGTTGCTGCCAGAGCTGGTCAAGCCGCGCTCGTCTGTCAATTGCGCTTCTGGCCCATTTCATACTTGGAGCCTTTTCTGCATTTATCCGGCTTTTGTTGTTCGTGCCCTTTGGAATCGGTAGCAAAAACTGCTGTTTACTCCACTGCCAATTTCTGTTCTGTCGACCTGTATCCCCGTAGAGCAGGGGTAGGCAACCTCGGCTCTTTTATGACTCGTGGACTTCAACTCCCAGAATTCCTGAGTCAGCTACCCTGACTCAGGAATTCTGGGAATTGAAGTCCACGAGTCATAAAAGAGCCAAGGTTGCCTACCCCTGCCCTAGAGGATTTTTATACGTTTAGGGCAGGGGTCAGCAACCTGAAACAGTGAAAGAGCCACTCGGAACCGGTTCTCTCACAAAAGGAAAAACTGGGAGCTGCAAAAAATATGTGTGCATGTGTGTACATGCGCGCAAGCGCAGAACAGGGTTTGACTGAAGAGTGGAGCCAAGGCGAGATATGCACCTACCCTGCATATTTGAATTGATTGGTTGAACTTTTTTACTCCCACTTTTTTTTGACTGCACATGGCAGAAGACCGGGAGCCGCAGGAGAGGGCTGAAAGAGCCGCATGCGGCTCCGGAGCCGCGGGTTGCAGACCTGTGATTTAGGGGTTTCCCCTTGAAGAAGGCAGAATAAAAGGAAAATGCTGCTATTGGCTAGCTGCAAAATCTTCATTGGTTCATTGACCATCTGGAAGGAAGACTGCTGAGAACATTGGTATGGCGGCATAAAAAAAAGCTTTTGTCTTTTTGCCGATAGCAGCAATTAATGCAAGGCGGCAAACTAAAAAATAATTTTCTTGGAAGTAATTTCATTTTTAAGGGATAATAGGCTCCCCAATGAGTGAGTTATTTTATGTTGCAAAACCTGTCTATTCAAAAGGCATTTACAGTAATTGTGAAAGTAGCATGCTAGAGAATGATTTAGTAATAATTGCATTGAAATACATAAGACATATGTATCAAAGAATGCCGATTGGTGGCCCCCAGGGGGAGGGCGTTCTCTGTGGGCGTGCCAGACCTGTGGAACCGCTTGCCGGTTGAGCTCCGGATGGCCCCCGACCTTCGCTCCTTCCGGCGCGATCTAAAAATGTATTTATTTGAGCAATCTGACCTGGTCTGATGGGTTAGGGTTGGGGTTTTAAATATGTTCTTAATTATTGTTTTAAATTTTAAATTTGGGCATTATATTTAATTGTATTTTAACTTTTATATTCTGTTTTTTATATTTATTGCCCTGTACACCACCCTGAGTCCTTCGGGAGAAGGGCGGTATAAAAATATAATAAATAAATAAGATATAATAAAAAAATAAAAAAATAAATATTGTGAGGAAAAAGTCTCCCATTAATGGGAGTGTTTTATTTACTTTTGGATGCTCAGTCTTTCATATTTATGTAAAATTAAATCCCCAGGTCCAGACAGTATTCCTCCAAGAGTCCTTGAAGATGAATTGCTGCTGTTTTCAGAAAGTCTGTCATCACAGCTCCTGACATATTTAGTTTTCATGAGATATAACAGAAGATGGGCTAACAGCTGGTTAAGAAACAGGACACAGAATAGGAATAAAATGTGTAATTCTCACACTGTTGATGTGTGCAAAATCTCTGTCACATACCTGACATTTTTTGAAGGGGATGATTTCCTGATAGCAAATACAGATGGTCCTTGGTTTATAACCACTCATTCAGCAAGCATTCAGACTTTTGAGTTTATCCCATTGCCATCCTGCTGCTCAAGTAGGCTTAGGTATTAAGTGTTGGAGTTTGGCCTCTTATCACAAGATCTCCCTTGTGGACAAACGGGTACATGGATCACATGTTCCTGATCAACAGTTTGCTCAGCTCAAATATACTGTAGAAACCATGCCGTCCCATCCAGTCATGAAGTTCTGTTCCTATTATGCAATTTTAAAGAAGATCTGAACCCTGGTTTTCAAAGTCACCCTATTCAAAGTATTTTAAAGGGAATATTCACCTATTGATAGATCTATATAGTAGTTGCTGTCTTGGAATGAGAATGACAAGTTCAAGAGCACCTCACAAAGTATTCACTGGGCTTTTCAATTGGTGTGTTTCATAGCAATTAATACAAATTACAAATAACACACAGTACTCATTGCCTGTAGATTTATAATCTAAAACTTCCAGGCAAGAGGAATGGGGATTATTATGGAGGAAAAAGCAGATTTAATTACCAAATTCTGCATAAGGTGGGCCAAAGTATTTTATAGGATCCAATTTGGGTCAGTCACACAGGACTAAGAGGTTTAGTCTCCTAGGCTTTCAGACTTGTGCTGGAGCCCCTCCTCAGGGAATGTCTCTCACCAGAATGTGTATGAGAGAACATTCTGGAGAGAGAGAGAGATGTTCCCTGAGGATGGGCTCCAGCACAAGTCTGAAAGCCTAGGAGACTAAACCTCTTAGTCCTGTGTGACTGACCCAAATTGGATTCTGCAACATTATCCTGGCATTTTCTCTCCGTCTTTTTTCTTGACTACTCAGCAAACATATATAAATCTCTGAAGTATTATATTTGTACAACTAAAACCTTTCCCAATCACCTAATTGCTAACTTCCATTGTATTTATTTTATAGATTAAAAAAAACAAGAAGAACAAGCTGAACGTGAGCAGGCAGCAGTTACCAAATCTGGAATCCCTGTAATATAGTTTGGGAATTTGGGCTGATGTAGTTACTTCTCTATATGGGACCATCCATACCTTTAGGCTGAATGGAGAGCTGTCTCAGCCTGCCATAGTGGCAGGAAAAGGACTGTCTTTGTATGTCACGCTGGTAGGCTTCTCTCAAGCTGCTGTAGTAGATAATGATCTTGCACCCAATTAAATGGGAAGAGTCAACTTTATTTTTACCCTTCAGCTGAAATGAATTCTCTGTCTATATGGTTTGGTATTGCTAATGTGAGCAAAATGTAGATGGCGTCTCAAAATCAGTTCTTTATAACAAACAGAAAGGAGTACATTGTCTGTGTCTGTCTATCTACATTTCTTATTTGGGTTGGGCAGTAAATGAGATCGTTATCCAAAGCCCTGTTGGTAATTGGAACTGGTGATATCTCTTCCCAAAGAAAATTGCACGCTTTTAAACTCTTTTACATAGGAAATAGTGGCAATGTAGTGATAAACAAAGAGAGAAAAGAGCCTATTAGCAATAGATCACATGTAATATGTAATGCAGAGGCAACTATAAATTTATTGCCAACTCATTGAGTCTACCTATTCTGAAATCAAGATTCGTATCAATCATATTTTAATATTCTTCATGGTCTTGAGCTGAAATGATTTCCTTGAGTATGTAATTTAAGATTTAAATTGCATTCACACCTGATAAAATCTAGATAAAATGGACTTTAAGAACATGTAAGACCTTAGCTGTAACAGTAAATATTGAAACTAATATTGTAATGTCAGTATTAAATTCCAATAGGCATGAGAAATGAGTGGGTTGATGTATTAAATATTATCTACTGCTAAGTATTAGTTTGGGACAGTATGTTCCTTTGACAGTCTTTAGTCACAACAGGCTGCAAGAAAAATGGTTTGGTTAATCAATAACTTTCCAATATTTGGAGTATTTTGATCCCTTGTAAAGGAAGTAGGTTACAGAGGTTGGACTTGAAGCTGCTGTGATGATTATATATTATATAGTAGTAAAACTTTGAATTGGAGTAATGGTTTACAAACATCAAAAAATCATTGCTTCAGCAACCCTTAGAAAGTGGGAAATGGCTGCACTAATCTCCATTTCTTTCCCTCCCTTTTTTTTCTTTTTGCTGATTTGTGTGTACTCATTATTAAGCAGAACCAAACGGCTTGAGGAAACAGTCAGTGGAGGGAACAGGTCTGCCCCATGGGCCCTCTTGTGTGGTGTGCCTCAGGGCTCATGTCTCTGTCCACTTCTGTTTAACATGTATGTGTAGCTACTGTGTGAGGTCATTTTATAGCACTGGGTGATGTATTATCAATATTCTGATTATACTCAACTATATATCTCTGCCAAATGATGTTTTGGAATTTCTGTCTCAGTGCCTAAAGGCAGTGAGGTCTAGTTGGGAATAAGCATGCTTTAACAACCCTAACAAGAGGGAATGCCCTTGGATATTAGGGTCTCCTGTACCTGGTGATTTCCCGTCCTTAGTTCTGGATGGGATGGCACTATTCCAGAGAGAACTTCAGTGGTGTGCAATTTGGGATCCTCCTGGACTCATGGCTCCTGTCACAGTAGGCAAGAGTCATGACTAAGGATGATTTTGCTTAACTTTGTTATGCACCAGTTGCACACTGTCCCAGAACAGGAGGCAGTATGCATGGTCACTCATGCTTTGGTCATCTTCTGAGGGCATTACTACAATGAGGTCTACAGGGGGCTGCTGTTGAAGTATATCCAGAAGTTTCAATTGGTCCAGTATGTGACAGCGGAGATAATTATGGGTATGCTGCCTTACACCCATGTCACACCTTTGCTTCACCAGCTCCACAGACTCCCAATTTGCTTCTGAGTACAATTCTAAGTACTATTTCCTATATTGCCTTACATAGCATAGAATTGACCTATTCCCAGTGTATCCATCAAATTAGATCGAGCAAGTGGGACAGGATCTGGGCCCTGTCAATTAGGGATTATCATCTAGTGAGATTTGGGAAGTTTGCCTTTATATAGTGTGCCTGCCCTCTGGAATTGCAAACTGCCTAACCTTAGGTTGGACCTGACCCTGCTTGGCTTTCAGAAAGCTGCCTTTAACAGTCCTTTGGGTTTAGTTCATTTTGTTATGCATTCTTTCTATTGTAGATAGAATGTGATGTGTTTTCAAAATATTTTCTCTCTTTAGTAGCTGGGCTGGTATATTTTCTTGTGCAGCTGCACTGCAGAAGAAACTGTTGTGAAGATATCATTCAGCTGGAAATACCAGAACTCTGCAGAGCTTGGAGGCGAGTAATTTTCCCATTATAGATAATTTTTATCTCTTCGTGCTGGCTCCTGAGTTACAGACATCCTAGAAACTTCTGCAAGAAGACTGCTGGCAATACAAAATGAGCAGGAATGAAATTGACAATACTCTTTCAATATATTCATTTTTTATTTTACAGTATTTATATATTGTCTAAATTCATAGGCTCTGACTAACATATAATTTAAAGTTAATAACCGCCCAAAATATCTCACCTCAGCCTGAGTCAAACAATCATAGCCATAAAACTAGGTGGTAGCCTACAATTTGCTCAGATTTAATGCATTTTGAAATGGCACTTTATTTGTATTTTTTACAGCTAGAAATCACAAGCTTGGCTGATAGTTTCAAATAGGAAGTTCTCACCTTAAGTAGATCAGAGTTAGTACAGATATTCTTGAATTTAAACCATGCTGCCATAAAAAAGTGGTTTATGAACACCATATTTCCTTAATCTGAGAACCATTTTTCAGTGGATAAATGTAGGTAGTCCTCAAGTTACAACAGTTCATTTAGTGACAGTTTGAAGTTATAAAGGCATTGAGAAAGTGACTTATGACCATTTTTCACACTTAACGATTGTTGCAGCATCCCCATGGTCATGATCAAAATTCAGACACTTGGTAACTGGCATGTATTTATGACAGTTGCAGTGTCTCGGGGTCATGTGATCACCTTTTGCAACCTTCTGACAAGCAAAGTCAATGGGGAAGCCAGATTCACTTAACAACCATGTTACTAATTTAACTGCAGTGATTCACTTAATAACCGTGGCAAGAAAGAACGTACAATGGGGCAAAATTCACTTAACAACTGTGTCATCTAGCAACAGAAATTTTGAGCTCAATTGTGGTCATGAGTCGAGGACTACTTGTATACATATCCATTTAATGACAGATAAAGCCAGAGTATGGAGCAGGGAGGTCTCAAAAAAGTTAAGGTGATATATGTGACTGTGTGATTGGGACCCTGCCCTTTTACAGGTGTATAAAGAGAGTGGAATGTTATCATGCTATTGCAGACATCATCTTCCTTAAAAAAGATCAACATATAATTATTTTAGAAATAAATATATTAAAAATTGCCATAACATATATAAATAGCTAATGTATAATAATATAACTGTATTTCACCAATTCCAGTTCTCTAGCCATTAACTGTACCTTCAATACTTAGTCATGTATAACCAAAGGGGAACAACATTTTCCACTCACGAATTATGATTAAAAAAATCCTATTTATCTGTTTTGTGGTTATCCATAATGCTAGTTGAAATGATAATAAAGCCTTTTTGAAATAAAAAAACAAATTTACTCTTGCCATCACTTCAGATATTCATTACAAAACATACAAATCAGCTACACAAGAATTAGAATAGATTGGAATATCTAGCTATAGTTCTGGATCATGTGATTACCAGAAGAGATGGTGCAATATATCTGAAGTTTTGTTTTGTAGATTTATTTTGTAATAAATCAGGTAAAGGAGATTAAAGTGTTCGTTGATGTGAACACCGAACTGCCTCAAAACCCCTCTTCTTATATTTGCTCTTTGCCTTAACCAAAGAAAGCAGAGGAATATTTATATGGTTCTATGCCTGCAGTGTCTCATTTTAAGATAAAATAAGCTTTTGCACAACATTCTACATGATAATGCAGTCAGTTATATTTTAGCCAATTTGTGTGAGTTCTTAATGCTGGGTTGAATAAACTATGATTAAATAAATTATAAATAAGTATGTTGTACAAACCTAGCAGTAGAAATAAAAAAAATGCTTGGTGAAGCCAGGGTATTTCCAAGTAAGGGAAATTTATTATATTCTAAGGAATCATCATAACTAGAAATAAAATGGGGCATTTGCCAACCCTAGTGCAAAGTAAGATCTTTTAAAAACTATATTACATTTTTCTTTTAAAGGTGCACTAAAAACACTTCTGCCAAAAATTCTGTATCTCAAATTTTTTTTGTACATGTCATATTTTTAAAATAAACATATTCAAGTTATAAATTCTTTATATTTTTGGTGATCATATGTACAATCACTTGAACAGAGCAGAAATCCACAGTTGCATTAAATATCATGCAACTGAATAGCAACTGAAAATTACAAAGTCTCAAAACATATTCTTATTATGGAATAATTATAAATACATGTTAGCTATAGGTGACATGCTCATCAACACTGTACCACTTAATTACAGAATAAAAGAATAAGAAAATGTTGCTCCAGACCAACTAATTAAAGGGGAGACAAAAGTGCTGTACTGAACCAGTCAGTAACATTTTAAAACTCCCTCTTTTTAGAAGAGTTCAAGCTCTGCTGTAGTATACACAAAAGGCCTTTGGAACACACATAAAAAACATGTTTAGACAAAATTAAACCTTTAAAAAACTTACTAACAACGTATAAAATTGCCAGTTAATTAACCAGTGTAAAGTTTGCACTGCCAATACACTAGGGAAGGGGAATCCGTGGCCCTCCACAAGTTGCTGAATTAGAACTTGCAGCAACACCAGCCAGCACAGCCAATCACAAGAATAGTAGAAGCTGTAGTTCAGGGACTCCAGAAAATGACTGATTCTCCATCCTAAGTTACCTGAATCCACAGAATAGGATCCAGGTCACTATGAAAGGGTAGAGGCTCTGGACGCTTTATCATTAGAACACTCTTTATTAGAATTACATCTCCCACAATGGAGGACCTCCACAGCAGACTATATGCAGAAAAGAGTAATGAACTAGAAAACCTGTTGGCAATTGTTTCAGAGATATTTCCTTACCTAAACAGAGAAACAGAAGGACCATGGATGCACAGCAAAACAAAACAGAACCCGTGGGAGCTGGAGCAACTTCTGACTTCCTGCTGGCTTCCCCATTAACTTTTCTTGAAGAAAGCTGGCAGGGAGTGTTGGAAATGACAATAGCGTGACCACAGCAACGTGGCAGCACAACAGCATGGCAGCACTGAAACAATCACAACTTTGCCAAAATCTGGGAGTCATGGGTCCCAGGTTTTGGATGCATTCTGTAAGTATCTGAGGTATGTTGATTCAAAAATCGTTGCCCTACGATGCACTCTGTTGCCCAACTGAAGATTACAATCAAAAGGACACAAGAATTTTAGTAGTATATAAACATAAGGCAATTCTAAAGAATGCAAGAAGCCTTTGTCTACAATACAGCCAAGGAGTTATTTTGTTTCTAACCTTTTATCAAGGTATAACAGAACACAGTACAACTAAAATCTACAGGAACGCTATGGCAGTGTGTGTCAACACAAATACACAAGATTAGTCACTCAGATGTCAAACTTCCAACTATCTTTCTAAGAACTTTGCAGTGAAGTCAGGAGTGGTAAGAAAGGAAAGGACATGCAATGAAATTACATATTTGTGTGATGTGTAAATTAAACAGAATGTGATGCTGCCTGTTCTATTATTTATCACAGAGAGAAGTCTGAGCTACAAATGGAAAGGAAAAAATAAAAATGAATAACTAATAATAATTCACATAAAGGCTGATACTCTTTAAAAAGTGAAAAAATAAAATGCTTTTTACATCCATATTTTGGAATATTTTTGTCACTATTTCATTTCACTTGCTATATTAGTTGTTTGCACAACAAAGCGTAAACGTTTGTATAGCATGTACCACTTGTGACTAATAGATTTGTAACAACTTCAGTGAAGTCTACTCCCTAAACAGACATAGTACCCTTGACTTAATTTCTCTATCATCTGATCAATTTATAGCCCTAACAAAAAATACCTCAGAGCCAAAAACTCTTTATTTCAGGTTTGTTGAAAAAAATGTATATTTATAACTCTTTGTTCTTTTTGAAAAAGGAAAAGAATCCTCCTGTATTTATGAATGCCTATATATGTAATCACTAAAAATGTTAAATGCTAATGTGAACTTGTCTTTATGTATTATTTTAATGAAAGTACAAGTAGTTTGACTGACCTACTTGATTTTTTTAATTCCATCTGACAGATTATGAATCCACCAATGAATATACTAGTGAGACAAAATTAGAAAATAGTCAAAAGTTAAATCTCTGTTCTTAAAACCTATTTGTTCATAGCAGATAAAATGAAATTAGATAATTCCTTGAAAGCAGCTTTGCCTTTTCCAGGGAATGTGCTGTAAAAGTGGAGGGCAAATAAGTGATCCAAGGAAAAGATGCAACTGTTTTAAAGAGCCAGAGAAGCTTCAAAGTCACTGAATGTTGGCACTAATCACTATGGTGAGGATTGTGTTTGGGAGTAATCAATTATGTTTTGAATTGGATAGAATAATCAGGTATAGCTAGTGCTGAAAAAAAAGGGAGGCAAAGCATTGCAAAAGATAAAAGCATGATGTTCAGTGATCATGTTTAAGAAGCTATTTAACTGCATCTGAGGTTTAAACAATGCCCAGTAACATTAGGTGATTACTTTTTTTCCATTAAGAAGTTCAAAATACTGTATGTCATGATGACAGACTTTTAGTGCAGATCAAGCCACTTAGTAAACTTTTTTAGATACATCTTACAAAGCAAATTCTACTTTCAAAGACAACTCTAACCATTACTGAATCAACATTATACCTGCATCTTCCTCAGCAAAGTTTAGATAACTTCTTTAGTAGCCCTGAAATACACAACTAAATTCTTCAGTGATTTACGGAGACAGATTGCCCAAAACACAGTTGTTTATACCATGATTTTCTCCATTTCAGAACCAGGGTTCACACAGGTAAAATTTAAGGCACAAGATTTCACACACAGTGATGGCAAGTATGTTATACCCTGTTTAACTAAGTATGCATTTTAGGACATGCCTGTTTTTCAGCCAAATGCAGAAGGTTTACCAGCAGTTTCCACAGTGAAAAATATTCATTGAAAGTAAAAAATTTAGAGCCCATAGCCCTAAAAATTAAGAAATAAGCATGACAGCATGCCAATAAAGTTCAGCTAATGCTATTTCTGTTTATTCTTTTTCATTTTTGATTTGTTTAATCCCTTTTATTTTAATATTTAATACATTTATTATTACATGATGTTCCACTTATCAGGTGCATGCAATGTTACCTTGAGATGAGCATATACAGTATATATGCATATGTAAATATATGACGGGGAACATTGAAAGTAGTGAAATCAGAGGAACATATGAAATGCAGATGCTCCAGGTAGAAATTGTTACCATAAAAATGGTCAATATCAAAATAGTTGTTGGATATTATGCCTTCTTGCAAACGTTAGTTCTGCTCCTAAGGTATTTAAGCCTTTGTAAAAGGATGGCAGCCACTCCTTGCTAAATTATTCAAATATATAAATAAAGAAGACATAGGATCAGAAGGCCCAGATCCTTGGTATAATGATCTCTATTTACAAAACCGGCAACAAACAAAATCCAAATAAATATTGCCCAATTTATCTACTGGTTATACCAACTAGGCTGTATTCATGTTTACTGCTGGAGAAGCTGGAAGACTGGGGGAAAACTTTTTTACCTGTATGAATAAATAGGTTTTAAGAACAGAGATGTTACTTTTGACTATTTTCTAATTCTATCTCACTAGTATATTCATTGGTTGATTTGGAAGGTGCTTTTGGCTCTGTTAATAAAGTTGAGGGACAAACTAGCAGCAATTAACAAAGACAAGTATCTCCCATTCTTACCAACTTCGTTTAAATATCTTTATATGGCTTTTCACTAATGATGTGACACATGGAGGGCTTTTAGAACTCTTTTAATTTATATATTAATATGTTCTTTCCTAACTTTCACATAATTTTCTCACTGGGTTTAAATAAAGCTTACCTAACATTTAGTGAAAGCTTGACTTCACAAAACCATTAATATTAAAGTATACATTTATTAAAGGATAATCTTTGGTTAATTAGAATTGCAAAACACTGAGAGAACTTTCTCTCTCATTCATTGATAGGCTTCTGTTGAATTATGAAACCCTTAGAGACTGGATTTCTGGAGTATGATTTTAGGGTTGGCAGGCAGATCATTATGCTTCCCAGATTTGAGATGTGTTTGAATATTAGTAGCTCGGGTTGGTAGTTGGGCTGTTGGCTTGATTTCCTAGCTTGGCGATTTGGCTGCAAACATTTTGTCTCCATTCGGGGGGACATCTTCAGTGTACTTTGAATTGTGCTCGTCTGTCAGAGCACTGGCTTTTAAATACCATTTTGTGTGATGTAAATTGGTGTGGGTATTATTTGTCCGGATGTTTCTGAGTCATGGTCTGTTTTCAGGTTGTTTGATTGGTTGGTTGTTGTTGCTGGGCCGTAGTCCTTGGTGCTTAAGTATTGCCTGGGTGATACAAATGGTGTTTGTCTGATTGGCTGGCTGGCTGTTGTTGTCAAGATGTGGTCTGGTTTCTTGTGGGGGCGAGGTTGCCTTTGGGATTGGGTTGAAGTAGTTCTTTCATTCTCAGCGGTTGGTAAATTGGGTCGATGTCAATGTTTATTGACTTATTGGAGGAGAACCAGGCTTCAAGGAATTCTCCTTCTCCCCTTGATTTTGCTTCTGAGTCTTTGTGGACAGACATGAAGGATAGTGGGTTGTGTCTTTTGATAGGCAGGAAGTATTCGTGCAGTCTGGTAGAAAGCTTTCTTCCTGTTTGGCCCACATACAGTAGTTCTTTTCACAGTTGCTGAATTCGGTATATGATGCTTGATCTTTGTGAAATCAAGGGAAGAAAGAGAATTCTTTGAAGCCTGGTTCTCCATCAATAAGTCAATAAACAGACACATTGACATTGACCCAATCTACCAATCGCTGAGAACAAAAGAAGTACTTCAATCCCGAAGGCAGCATTTAAGACAAACAAACAGGCACCTCACCACACAGCAACAAAAATCACACACCCCCACAAGAAACGGAACCACATCTCAACAACAATAACCAGACAATCAAACAGCCTGAAACCAGATCATGACTCAGAAATATCCGGACAAATAACACCCACACCAATTTACATCACACAAAAATGTATTTAAAGGCCAGTGCTCTGACAGATGAGCACAATTCAAAGGGCATTGAATGGAGACAAAACATTTGCAGCCAAATTGCCAAGCTCAGAGATCAAGCCAACAGCCCTATTTCCAGACTTATTATATGGCACAATAATCTGAAAAAAGATCACGATTTACAAGTAGTCCTCAGTTACTGTCTCACTTAGCAATCATTTGAAGTTATGATGGTGAAAATGCACTTTTGATCTTTGTTGTGTCTGGTGCTCACATGACTGCCATTCAGGCATTTTACAACTGGTGCACATTTTTGACTGTTGCAGCATCCCACTATAATATGGTTACCATTTTCATGCTTCCCAACCAGTTTACAACAAGCAGAGTTAATGGAAAACATGGAAATAAAGTTGTAACTCATGGACAGATGATTTTCACTTAGCAACCACTTGTTTAGTAGTTGCTAAGCCATGGTGGCACAGTGGTTAGAATGCAGTATTGCAGACTAATTCAGCTCACTGCCAAGGGTTCGATCTTCACCGGCTCAAGGTTGAGCCAGCCTTCCATCCTTCCGAGGTCAGTAAAATGAAGACCCAGATTGTTGGGGGCAATATGCTGACTTTGCAAATTGGTTAGAGAAGGCTACAAAGCACTATGAAGTGGTATATAAGTCTAAGTGCTATTACTATTGCGTAGTGGAAGAATTCCTGGTCCCAACTGTGGTTGCTAACAGAAGACTACCTGAAGTCAGATCTGGTTGATATAATTTCTTATAAATTATATCTTAATGGCCCCAAGTTGTTCTGTAAATTTTAACATTTCTAAGATTTTAAACTGTAGTTGGCAGTAGGAATAAGCTTGGGGAACAGGAGAAGCCACAACCAAGCCAGCAGTCAGATAAAAGAAATCTCAGTCTAGGGTAGAAATGGCATTTGAGACATGACCTTCCCTAGTTCTCATAAGGATAAAGGAAGGGAGTGGGGAAGCACATACAGACCTGCAAGATTCCATTACTGCGATCTTATATGAAAAGTAGTATTAGCCAGGGCTTTTTTTCTCATAGAATGCTCAGAACGGAGTTCCGGCACCTTTTTTGGATGGAACTTTGTAGGGTAGGCAAGGTGGGTTGTATGACACGTGTGAGTTCCGGCACCTTTTTCTTCTACAAAAAAAGCACTGGTATTAGCATTCATAATTCAGGTTTCCTAATCCGGTCTGCCTTTGAGGGACTGACACAAACTGCATCAGTGGTAATAAACCAGTGGAAATATAAAATGCTTTTATTGCCGCAAGGTTGTTCATATAATGTCAATTCCAGATTGCAGTGCATCTTCCTATGTTTCACTGCTCCTTATATTTATCCTTGCTGTGATAATCTGTAAGGTTCTGGACTCCAGTAATCTAGACTCTAATGAGGGAAATGATTTTTTTTATTAGATCATGTTGCCTAGATATCTATGTATAGCATATTTTCCCATGGCAGTCTTAAAGTTAGGGACTAACTACCGAAATCATGGCAAATAATTGTAACGGGGTATTCTTTACTTAATGTGATGAACATTCTTTATTACTTCTAAGTTTTTTTATAGTAATAAACAAAATGATTGTTTTATCTATTCCTCTGTATATATTTTGTACAATTGGACCATGACTACATACTTTAAAAAAAATGAAATAGACTAAGGAAATTCAAACCACAACATGCAGAACTTTTGATAAACTGTAAATATTACTTCGTAACAAAACCCTGGTAATTATTTAGCTGAAAATACTAAAACAATACTTGATGAAATTGACATTTTAAAAGTGTTCCATTATTTTCTCAATGTTACCATTTCTACTGCACAATTTATACCTATATATTAGTTTGTACAGCAACTCTGTTGTTAATTCTATGGATAATGGTAGTAGATAACCATAATGAAAGATTAGCAAATTTATGTAGTTTTCATAAATAAGTGACATTATTAGGACCTATAATTACTTGAAAGAGTAATTAGTGGAGTAGCTTTATAGCACGACTTGTAGTTATTGAAGCTGTTTTAGACTAGGTAGTCTTTAATCAAATGCAGTGGTATGTAACATTATTTTAAAATAGACTACAGTTTATTCATTATGGAACTAAACAGCTACAGTCAATCTGATTGTGTGAAATCTTTAAAAGCATATAGCCTTAGAAATAGATATAACTCTAGGGTATCAAAAACATAAACATTCTTCCTGCACAGCTGTCTTGCAAAGTTATGCCTTTGAATTTTAAAACAAATTAGTAACTGGGATAACAAATTGATGATTAAAGCAGAATAATCAAATGTGGAATTGTATACTGTACTGCAGGGAAAAAGATTTCCAGTAATACAACTGGATGATTTGGGCTGCTTCTATTGACAATTGTTCAGCATTAGATGAATATGAACTGTATGTTTTTTGCTTGAAACATCTGACTGGTCTTTACTCATTTATTGCCAAGCTGACGACATGGTGCAAGTAGGTGAAATTGAAGATTGGTTAACGTCTAGTAAAACCTCCCAAAAGTGGCAGCACTAGTCAACTACAGGCCAATTACCTGCTTGCCAACAATTTTCAAATTGCTAACTAGTCTGGTAGTTGATGCAGTTCAACAGCCTCTAGTTGAAAACAAGCTGAGCATCAGAGTAGAAAGGAAATCACCCAAATAGCAGAAAGTTAAAAAAACAGTTCTAATTAACAAGATAATATTGGAAAATTGTAAGAGAAGAAAGACCAATGTGAACATACTTTGGTGGATTACAAGTTCCCTGCCATATGACTGAATAATCAAGTGCCTAGAAATAACAAGAGTCAGCAGAAACATCCTATGCAAATAATATTAGGAATCTGGATGAAGAAGTTCATTATAAATACCTAGGCATTTTTCAGGCTAACAACAGCAAGCATACTGAAATCAAAAAGGTTAGTAGTAAAGACGTCAGAGGAATGAAGAAAATTTCAAAATCCAAACACAATGGCAGAAATACCATCAAAGTGATTAACACCTGGGTAATTCTAGTCATTAGATATACAGTGGATTAGATTACAGTGAAATAGTGGAGTGGATTTAAGATTAAGTAGAAACCCTGGATAGAAAGACCAGAAAAATGACAATGAATCATGCCCTTCACCCATGCAGTGACATTGACAGACTCTATTTACTAAGGAACATAGGTGGACATGGATACACCAGATAGTTGAAGAAGAAAAAAAGGCTTTGGAAGAATATTTGAAGGCCAGTGAAGAAGATACTAATACACTATGAAGGCTTACTGAATATCAAAGCTACGTAAGCTATGTAAAAAAGGTAGAGTAGAATAGAATAGAATAGAATAGAACAGAATAGAACAGAACAGACATGTCAAACTCGCGATGTCATGTGACGTCGCGCAACATTATCGGGACAGTTTTGCCATTGCCAGCAATGGGGTGGGCGTGGCTTCTGGATGACGTGTCCGGCAGTTTGATACCCCTGGAATAGAAAATGTGGCAAGGCCAATACATTAAAAAAGCCTAGCAGGCAGATCAGACAACAAGACCTGGCAATGGCTAACAGCAGGAAAGTTGAAGAAAAAAACGAAGGAACTAATTCTGGCTGCATAAGACCATGTCTTAAGAACAAATGCATATAAAGTCAGATAGCAACAGACTGCAAAATGCCTTCTCTGCAAAGAAGCTGAAAAAACAGTGGACCTCCTATTGCAAGAAAATTGCAAACTGATTACAAACAACAATATGACAAAGTAAAAAACTGAATATCTGCAAGAAATACCACTTGCCTGCAAGCAAGAACTGGGAATTCAGAAAGTCAAGCATCTGCTTGACAACAGACTTAACAACTGTTGATAGGAAAGACAAAAAAGTCTGGACAGTAGACATTGCAGTGCTTGGAAACAGCAGCATAGAAGAGAAAGAACTGGAAAAAAAAATCACAAAATATAAAAGCCTGCAAATAGAAGCAGAACAACTGTGATGAAAGAAAACAATGATAGGTGCCCTGAGTACAGTCCCAAAATTTCTACAGCAGCACTCAGCATCTTTAGTATTGACAAAAATCACACCGGTCAGTTGCAAAAGCAGCTTTACTTCGAACACAGGATACTTTATATCCTGTAATGATGCCTTAATAATATTAATCAAATAATAATATTAATCAAAAATTATATTAATCAACATCTGCCTATCCCAGATTCTTGTGAAGGGTAAAGGTAAAAAAACAAACAAAGCCAAATCCAGTCTAAATATCTGGCTGATTGTGCAATTAACCAAAATAAACTTGTCTGCCACCCGACTTTCAAACTTCCACAATATTCAAATAAAGAAATTACAATATATGTCTAATACCTTCATTCTAAGGTAACTTTTTCAGTTTACTTTTTTCTTTATAATTTGCAGAAATATAGTAGTTTTAATAAAACCAAAAGGGGATTTAACATTGTTGAAGTGCCATTTTGGCTTGTAATGGAGAAGAAACCCACTTTTTGTTACTAGAATCACACTCAAGAGAAAAAATGTCTCTGTCAAGTTCAGATGTTTTATGTCAGTGTTTGTAAATATATTTGTTGTGTTCCACTTTACCGTGTTAGATGAACACTCACAATATCATAAAAATGGATTTTAAAAAATAAATGTGCAAAGTGAATCCTTTTTAAAAAATGTTAATCATAATTTATTTATTAATTTATTAATTCAGTCTGGATGCTACCTTATTCCAACTAATCCTGGATGGCTATTACTGGCACTGAAATGAGCCATATTTTATATTTGGTTTTATATACAGAACCTGTTTTATAAATCCATTTTAAGGATTCTATTACTAAGACTCTGCATATTTTGCCAAGACTGGATATGAAAATAATGAACACATGACTTATTACAACTGCTACATTGTAAAATGTTGCACAATTAAATAACATCTAAATGGAGAAGGCTGTTATTTGTACCATTGCCGTACTCAAAATTATTACAATTCATCGAAATAAACAACATAAAATACATGATTCTCAAATAAGGTTTGTTTCTATTAAATATGAACTTATTGCATAACGAGATAATATCTTTGCGTTATGAAATAAGGAAAGTCAGCTATTTTGTATTAAAATTTACAGAGATTGCATATGACTATGAGGACTGGAAATTTTAGGAAAGATGAATTTCTTTTTCTTTTCTAAGTTGGTAAACAGAAGATTGTTCTGAGCATTTCAAAAGGAGTACGTTAGGACAGTCTCTTATGCTGCCTCATGAAAGTTGATCAATAACTCTAGGTAATTATTCCAATTACTGAACATTAACTCCTATGTACAACACAGATGCTTCCCATGTCATGTTACTTCTTCTGAAAGTGCCAAATTATTCAATGCTTCAACTATTTTTCTTTCTTCTGCAACAGTAAAATATTACTATATGTTCATATTTCTTCTTTAATTATAAAGATATCCAGTGTTTAATTTCTTCTATACCCTTCTGTATCTGGCTATGGTAAAAATCCACATTGGCAGCAAAATCAGTACATACTGCAGATTCTGTGTTGCCCAATGTACAGTACAATGCGGTTCCTCCAATACTAAAGAACACAGTTGCTATGCACAGTAAGATCAGCAAAAAGCAGGAGCCAGCTCCAACGTCCTCTGTAGAAAGAAGATGGATGACAGAGAGTGAATAGAATGACAAATAATTGAAATACTTTACTTACCTGTATTGTGTACATTCCTCAACCCTGAAATAGCCAAATAAATGCCCTGAACCAGCAACTTCCTCTACCAAGACAGAGCAAAGCTAGAGACAAATGTCAATATTGGCCCAAAGAAAGAATTAGGCAATAGGCTTTCTTCTTTTGCTTTCACGGAAGAAAATATGCACCATAAAATAATTATTTGTATTCATAATTTGCTTCTATAGGTAGTTTTTGCTTAACAACCACTCATTCCATGACCACTGAATGAGCGGTACTTATTACGGGATCTCAAAGTTCCAGCCTTTGCAGAGTCCACAGGATCATGTGATCTTGATGTGACTGCTTGGCGATCAGCTTGCAATTAAAATTTTGCAGCATCCTGCAAACCCATGATTGTCATTTGTGACCATGGCCTACCAGCTTCTGACAAGAAAAGTCAATGGGAAAGTCAGTAGAAGATTGCTAACAGCTTAACCCACTTCATAACGGTATGGAATTGCTTAACAATGGCAACCAGAAGTGTAAAAACAGCTGGCGCTAAGCGGTTGATCACAATGTCACACTTTCTGATTGCACTGCTTAGTGACATCCCAATTACCATTTTTAAATGAAAAATGCCTGTGTAATTTTATTCCATTTATTTATGGATGGAAAAATAAAATCCATGCATTTTTATGCTATCTTTTCCCAAACATATTAACTTACACAAATATTTTTGATTCTACTAATGGGCTGTTTAATTTATTGATGTTTTTAATAGTAAAGTTATACATTGCTGTGGGATTGAATTCATGAGACAGTCTGTAATATTTCAATATAAGATTAACATCCCCACCCTGCATTGGAAATACTGCATAAGAATATTGTATTTTACTTATTTATTTAACAAATTTATATGGCCACCCATCTTATATACGTGATTATAGGTGGTTACAAACAACAAAATAAAAATATTACCAATAAAAACAAATAACATACCCAGCCTAAAATAGGAGCTGAAAATGGTACCACATCAAAATCAATATAACCACTCACTCTAATAGGATCTGGGGTTTGACTTTGATTTTGCCTTCTATTTTATATAAATATAGATATTTTCTATTTCTATTTGTATTTATAAAATTAGTACAATCTTAACTGACAATAAGGATTATTGAATAGACATATTACTGAATAGGCAAGCATAGGGCTGTGCTATTGTTTTAAGTGTAGAATTCCTCTCCTCTTCCCTCCCCTCCCTCGCCTGCCTTATTCATAAACCAAGATAATGCAGTATATATATCAATGACATTATGCAAAAATGAAAGAGAATAACAAAAGGCAATTAAGAAACGAGTAAATCAAACTTGGCAGAAAATAAAAAAAATGCTGTGCAGGATGCCAAGATTCCAGTGGCAAATTAAATTTGTGGAAAATTCTGGAGCAAGGCAATCAACAACTGTTAAGTATGTGGAAAAGATAAAACCTGGAATTGGTTGTAGAACAAATCCACTGATTTTTAATAGTCATGGACATAGTTAAGAATTTCACAACTTTCTAAGATCTTTTACAATGCTGATTTTGCAGCAGG
This sequence comes from Vipera berus, assembly GCF_964194415.1. Classification (NCBI taxonomy): domain Eukaryota; kingdom Metazoa; phylum Chordata; class Lepidosauria; order Squamata; family Viperidae; genus Vipera; species Vipera berus. The sequence continues at coordinate 292,188,951 of NC_138202.1, read as the reverse complement.
TAATTTATAATCACTGGTTACAAGAGGTGGAAAAGATTGCTAATAAATGACTCAGTTAGATCAAAGGACCAGATGTGATGTAGGGAACAGTCTAGTAATTCTTGGGTTACAAACTCATGTATGTGTCCCAGCAAATGCAAAGGTGACACCGATAAGGAATGTTATCTTTACCTGTAGCAACCAGTGAGGGTGGGGTATATAAAATCACAACAGTGTAAATCCTCTTCTATATGGTGCATAAATGATAAGATAAAAATATCAAGATACGAGAAAAGGACCACTTACAAGCTCATGATACTGAAGACCTATCCTTTTGGATGATAAAGTCTTAAGAGTCTCCTCTTAAATTAAGTCAAAGCTTTATCTGGCCCCTTTCATTGCAGACACTTTGTGAAAGTGCCCCAAACATATGCTCAATATTCCAAATGTAGCCACCACTTCAAAAAGGGTGAGGGTTCATGGGATGACCCATCTCCCACAAAACAGTGCCACACAATGTTTGTATGTATTACCTATAGTTGAGAGCAACCTATCTCTCCATTCATGGCTCTTGGAATGTAAGCGGAGGTGGTACATATATGTAATGTGAATATTTATAGTTTCTTATTTCATGTGATTATACAGTTCTGGGGTTAAAGTTAATGAGGAGTAAGTACCTTGTTCTAATGTTTCTTCCATTACTTGGAATCTCACTCTTCTTTTTGACTGTCTCTGCTGGATTTGAGCCAGTTTTTTTTCTTCACTGTCATCTCTTTTTTTCAATATAGACACAAGCCCCTCCGCACGAACAGTCTAACAAGTATGATAAAGTAGACTTGTTATAAAAACACAGTATTAAGAGTTTGTTTCATTTGCTACACATACATAGTGCATTTATATATTGTGGAATCTTACACATTACCTTTGAGATATTTTAACTCTTGGTTTCAATCTTCACAATTATTGAAGATTATTAGTTGCAAATATAAATTGTTTTATAAGATTATAAGAGATTTGACTTTAAAACACTGTTAAATGCCAAACGCCAAAGGCACTATTAATATCTTGTAACATAATGTTCTCCATTGGTTCCATTTGGATAGAAGCTAGATACTATCATGGATAAAAGAATCTCAAGTACTTCCTTATTTGGATGCTGAACATGCAATTGAAAGTACAATCTGGTATAATGATGAAACCAAACACAGGATTATAAAACACATTTCTGCAGTGCAGATATAGTTTATATTTTACTCTAAACTGTAGTCTTAATTCCACAAATAAACATCTTAAAACATGAAATCTCTTAAAATATAAAATCAATAATAAAGTGAATTGCTAAAAGCATAGGTACTTAAAGTGGTGTTCTTAATAGCTTCTATCTGCAAAGGATCATTTCTGCTATATTAGTAGAGCCATTACTACTCTATGAATTATTTAATCTTTCAAGGTAGCCAATCTATGGATATGGCCATATTTCAGTCATTGTAGTTCTATATTGTCAAATTAATAAGAGAGAGTTCTGATCAATGCTTTTTGAACTAAATTATATTGTAATACAATCTATAATAAGTGAACTGTAATCTGCACTGTATTAAAAAAGGAGGCAGAATTGCAGGCTAATTCTGTCGACTGCCAGCAGTTTGTTCCTGACCGGTTCAAGGTTGACTCAGCTTTCCATTCTTCCGAGGTCAGTAAAATGAGGACCCAGATTGTTGGCGGGGGGGTAATATGCTGACTATGTAAACCGCTTAGAGAGTGCTGTAAAGCACTGTGAAGCGGTATATTTATTTATTTATTTTATTTTAATTCCATTTATATCCCGCCCTTCTCCGAAGACTGAAGGCGGCTTACAAGCTTAGCAGTAGCCTTCATTCTATGTATATGCCTGCTTATTAGGGCTTTCACACACACCCCAAGCGGCATTATTACAAAGTCAGCTTAATTGCCCCCAACAATCTGGGTCCTCATTTTACCTACCTCAGAAGGATGGAAGGCTGAGTCAACCTTGAGCCTGGTGGGATGCGAACCTGCACTAATTGCAGGCAGCTGGTGTTACTTAAGGAGGCATTAGCCCACTGCTCCACCAAGTCTAAGTGCTATTTCTATTTCTATTTAGGACTTTACAATGCACATGCATTCCAAGCAAGCAGCTATATGCCATCCATTAATCTAAAAATTCAATTTCAGCTTCAGTATTCTCATCACTCTTAGAAATTGGAAATGATCACACAGACATTTTTATATGAAATGTGAAATGCACATGAAGCAATGCCACGGACAACAGTAAGAATTGAGGTAGTAAGGTATGAGAATTTTCTCAAGTCAAAAATTCATTAAATGCTATGGAATGGAATGAAAGCTACAATCCTAAAGGTGAGTGTGGCATGCCCAATCTATCAAAAAATTATCATCCCACTATACTGGTATGCAAGTCACATCAATAATAGATGAACTTATAATTATAATACAGTATATTTGAAAACACAAATAATTCCAGATTTAAATATAAAGCAATTACATATATTTAACCCACAGTTACTTTCCTTTCTAAGCCTCTTAAAAGATCATTAATATATTGAAATATACTATAGTAACCACCCTCAGCAGAACTAAGAAATAGAAACCTATTTTTCAAATTTATTATGACTGTGAATCCCTTTCTTTTCCACCATTTCTAATCCCTTTCTTAGCTGCAGGTGTTTCCCTGGATTCCACTGGGGATAGAACAGTGTTCAGCTTTCAGAATAGACAATGCCCCCTGGAGTATTCTGTTGCAGAAAGGATGTACAAAGACCTCTGGATGTTAGAAAGAGGGCAACACAAGGAACAACTAAAGTCAGCCAAGCTTTTACCTATTAATAATAATAATAATAAAGTTGGAAGGGACCTTGAAGGTCATCTAGTCCAATCCCCTGCTCAGGCAGGAAACCCTATATCATTTCAGACAAATGGCTGTCCAGTCTCTTCTTAAAAACTTCCAGTGTTGGAGCATTCACAGCTTCTGGAGGCAGGTTGTTCCACTGATTAATTCTTCTAACTGTCAGGAAATTTCTCCTTAGTTCTAGGTTGTTTATCACCTTGATTAGTTTCCATCCGTTGCTTCTTGTCCTGCCTACAGGCACTTTGGAGAATAGCTTGACTCCCTCTTCTTTGTGGCAGCCCCTGAGATATTGGAACACTGCTGTTATGTCCCCCCTAGTCCTTCTCTTCATTAAACTAGACATACCCAATTCCAGCAGCCGTTCCTTACATGTTTTAGCCTCCAGTCCCCTAATCATCTTTGTTGCTCTTCTTTGTAGTCTTTCTAGAGTCTCAACATCTTTTTTACATCGTGGTGAGCAAAATCAATTAATTGATTTTAATTATACTGATTTTAATTCTGACTTTAAAAGTACTGACTTCAGTGTTATGTTTTTACCCTATATCTTTCTATTACTGTAAGTCCCTCTGAGTGGCCATCATTGCTGACGTTTGGTGACATGGTTACATATGTAGTATCATATTAAGGACATTTTGGTAGGAGGACTGAGGAGGGGCAGACAAAAGCCTTGTATATAGTATAAAAGCTGGGTATAACTAGACATTGGCTTAAGTTATCTCTCTGATTACTTTTTAAAATGCATGGCTATGAATTGGGGTTTCCATTCTGCTGTTTCTCTTCATGCCAAGATGTGTTTTTATGCAAAACATGGACAAGAAACCATTTTAACAGATAACCAATTGAAATATTGTGCAACATTTTATTATAATTGCAAGAGAAAGTATTAAGTGCTTTATGCACAACTCAGATGTATCAAGCAAAGCAATCCAGACACCAAGATCAGGAGCAAAGGTCAGATTCCTCTCAACATGTCAGTAGAATTTTTTTGACATTCCTGATTGTAATATTAAAATCCAACTCTCCTTTTTGAAACAGAGATCACACATTCCTTCATAATCTGTCTCCCTGTGGGGAGAATCCACAGCATTGCTTAGGAGAAGGGGCAAAATAAATGGAGACTACTACTTCTTCAGTTTTTTTTTATCACAGCAGATATGTCTGGAAAAGGGACTAGCCAACAATAATGAGCATAATGAGAGTTGGATCAGCAGTGGCTATGTTGATCAGCAGTGGGCTTGCTCGTTGTAGTACAGCTCAGAAAGTGTCTCAGAATAAGAAGTTCTCAATTTTAGGAAATCTACATAAAATAAATATTTATATTATCCAACATTCACATACATTAGTGGTAATAACTTTGCACAGTAAAACACTATAGTTCTACCTTAATGAAAATCTAAACTCTATCCCATCCCCTTTGCTTTCCCATATTTTACATCTCTTTAAAGTTCATTTACCAGCTGACACAGCTGGAGGAGCAAGCTCCCTCTAGAGACAGCTCATATTATTCCATATTTGGCCTGCAGAGATTGCTATTGAATGATGCAAGATACATTCTGTGGTCTCTTTAAAGACCAAAGTCTCCCTGTGATAAATTGAAAGCTCCAAGAGCTAAGAACAACACAGAGCTAAGAATTACATAAGATTTCCCATTAGAGCATTCTTATGCTTGCAGTAAACACAAGATGAGAAGGTGAGAAAAACGCATAAGTAAATAAACTGTAAGGTGGTTAGAATTGTTAAAACATGGTTTTAGAAATTAAAGTTTCTCAAAAGCATTATTTACAGTATGTAAAAAACAACACTGAAGAGGTAGAAGAACAGTGAAATCAGGAGTTTTACATACAATCCATTTAATAGAACTTTTCAAAAGATTGATAGGGCATTCTTCATTTTTCTAAGAAAATCATAGTATTTGCTAGGTTTTTTTTTAAAAAAAAAAACCAGAATCAGCTTTAAAATTCAGAATAAGCTATCTTAGTTTTATGAAATATTCATTACCCTCTCTCACAAAGTGCAAGGACCCATCTGTCTGCAAATAACATCACACATCCTTTCAACACTTTGAAATACGCACTCTCGTAGCTATAAGTTCATCTTCACAAGAAAAATAGGGTTAAAATTTTAAAAAAACTTAAGTTCTTCATTCTAAATTCCACTTATATTAATTGTTTGTTAATTTATTTTAAAGAAATAAACTTAGGAAGACAGGAATTGATTTAAGTCAGGGGTCTTCAAACTTGGCCCTTTTATGACTTGTGGACTTCAGCTCCCAATGCTGGCTGAGGAATTCTGGGAGCTGAAGTCCACAAGTCATAAAAGGGCCAAGTTTGAAGACCCCTGATTTAAGTGATAAAAGAACATTTGCAATAAATAGACAAACCAGCAACTCTAGGGAAAAGTCCAGTGAAGTAAAGCAGCCTTCTTATTAGAAAAACAACTGAATGCCTTCAGAAGTAATTTGACAGATTTTTTTTTTATTTTTACAGTTCAATGCATCAACCCTAAAGTGTACCTTTCTATGGATGACTTCGTAAAAAGACACAGTTAACACTTCCAGAAACATGAAGTGACCGCAATAAAGTCAGTCAGCAATGAAAGAATAGCATGTTCTGTCTTAATATCTCATTCTTTGAAAAGCAATATAAGGAATTTATCAGGCCTAGCAGCAGCATCTATTCTATCAGGAAGTTATAAGAAAACATTTTTTTTAATGATAGAGGCTAACAGGAACAATGTTTGTGATCAGAAATAGGAAAAATAATGTATGCCAATATATCTGCTTTTTAGATGGAAATCTTTTTTTCTTTTTTAAATATAATTTTTATTAAAGAAATATTTTACAAAATAAGATAAATATGAAAAAATAGAAAAGAAAAAAGAAAAAAGTATTGAACACAAAAAAGTGAGAGAAAAAGGGAAAAATACTTAAAGTGCCTTCTGATCTTCTTTACAGCAGTTATAGAAATAATTAATACAATTTCCATCTTCAAAATTACACAGTATAGTTCCCTACTCCTCATATCGGCTCATTTTAACAGGTAACTCCAAAAGTCACCAGTTCATTTTTGTCCATTGAAATCTATTTTTTCTAAAGTGCATATTCAATGCTGAGAAAGTCATGCAAGTATGATAAACTTTCTCTTCAGCTGTTTTACATGCTAAAAAAATAAATACACACAGTGCAAACATGAATCATGCTAACATGAAAAAAAAGGTTTTTTCCAGTATTTACCTCTGCAATCTGTATTCGCTTTGCAAGATCATCAAGTGAAGAAAAGTTTTCATCTGGTGAATAATCTTCCGATGAAGAATAAAGTGCTTGTTCAGGTGAAATATGTTGAAGAATTTCAGAGTCCTCTTGAGTTTCTAGAAATTTAAGAGCCCCTTCTCTAACTTTTATGGTACCGTTTAAAATCTGTTCAAAGAAGGCTTCTGACCCCTCACTTTCACCTTTTTCTTCCAGTACTGTTGTTTCTTCTTGTATCCATTCACATATAACTCTGGGCTGTTTGGACATCTCAGTGTCAAACTGTACATTCCCACTAATGTCTGATGTTTGGTTCTGCACAGATTTCCTGTTATTTTCATAATCAGACTGCTGCTGCTGCAGCTGATTTACTATGTTGCTTTCCAACTGGCTACTGGCGATCACCACAGAGCTAGAGCAGCTTTTTGTCCTCAGTAAGTTTCTTTCAGATGGAATATTTTCATCGGTGGCTATAAGATCAGGAGGTATATAATCAGCATCTGTCCAAACTAATGCATCTACCATTGGTTCACTAAAACACGTTGCTGTAGGCTTCTCCGCTGCTGCTTCTATTTTTGCTCCATCCTGAGAGAACTGTTTTTTCCTCAGCTGCAGGCTGTCATTTGCACTAGCATCCCTCAAAGATAAACATTGAGAGAAAGGCGTGTCCAGGGTCTCTGTGGATAAAACAAATGGCTGATTCAGTGTGGGTTCAGTACTGCAAAGCTCCTCCTGGAGATGGTGTTTCCTGGCAGATACGTGAAGCCTTTCTTTTTCCTTAATCAGACAACAGCTTTCAGACTGGAAACTTTCATCCCTCTCTCTTTCTTTGTGATGATTCTTTTTCTTTGTTTCAATACTTGGCCGGCTCTGAGTATCTAGATGAAACAGAACTGAAGCAGTTAGAGGTGATTCAGCACAAAAACACTGAGGGGAAAACAACAACAACAAAACATCTGACAACACCGTCAGTAATGCTTGAACAAATTATCCTTGACAGCAATAGCTCTGATCCATTAATTTTAATATCAAGATTTAAAATAGCCAGATCCCATTAAAATAACTGAGCCTAACTTTGCATGGAGTGTTATCTTAATGTTTATACAGGCTGTGCCTGAAGCGCAATGTTGGTATGTATAATTTGAATCCAATGCATGAACCACTGTTTATGTTGCTTAGAAATGAAATATATAGAAAACTCATTAAGATACCAGCACAATAAAGACAAGAGGCAGAGGAAGAGAAGTCAAAAATTCTATACCAGTTATCACAGGATATCTCCCAACTAGCTGAGGGAGAGAATATTTACTGGTACAATCTTGTATGATTATTATTTTGTTTTTTAAATAAAAGTTTTATTAATTTTTAAAAATTGCTGTCTTTAGTGCTTAGTAAACAACATGTTGTCTGGGTTCAGATATTTATTTATTTATTTATATAATTTTCTATACCGCCCTATTCCCGAAGACTCAGGGCGGTTTACAGGGCAATATTTAAAAACAATATAAATTAAGATAAAATAGAATTAAAAAATAAATAAATTAATAATAGCCCAACAATAAAACAATGTTAAAATTTAAAACTAAAACCCCCCTCAGTCCAGGCCGGATAGATTGAAGAGCCAGGTTTTCAGGTCCCGGCGAAACGAGCGCAGGTCGGGGGCAGTCTGGAGTTAACATTAACATTTAACATTAACATTTAACATTAACTTCTTCAATATAAATCTGTTCAATACTACACAATCCAGTATTTTTTCTCTGATCCTCCTTTCTTCTCCGTATTTTTTCCATTTTCCCTTCATTACACCATTACAATTTTTGGTACTGTTAATGTACACAGCGTTAGATATAAACATCTTCATCATATTTTACTAATATCATACAAATAACAATAATATCAATTCATAAATCAATAATGTCAATTCATTAATCAATATCCTGTTTTTCGTGTTCTTATTAAAGTTTGATTTGAAGTTTGTATTTGAAATGTCTTTATCAGTTATAATTTTCTCAATATTAATTACATTTATATAGCTGAAAGTTTTATTCAAATCAATTTTATCTTCATATTTCCCATATCAAAAAAAGAGAAAAAAATGCTATCTTAATTCTAAATCATATTTTTCATTATCAAGGTCTAATTATATCCAAGGGTCTTCTGTTCTTTTAATTTTATTCAAAGAAATATTTAAACATATAATTCCCCCTCTAACAGGTCAAATTGTCTGTTTTTTAAATCTGATTCTCGCTTTCTTTCTTCGCCAAGTCGCTTTCCAACCGAGGGCAATTAGATCGCCCAAGAATTTTCTTTCTATTTTTGCAAAAATTGCTTAGCATGAGGAAGACAATTTAGGTATTTTTTGGGGGGAATTCCACCCATTTATACTCCTTAAACAACTCCCAGTTTCTTTCTCCATCCATTTCTCTTTTCAATCCCTGTCTCCCAAGTTGTGACATTTCCCTTAACAGCTCTATATTCCCTTTTTAAAAATCGTTTTCCTTGCCATCTGATATATTTTGCAGACCTGAGGGGTAAAAAGTCTTTTGTATTTTCGTTGTTATAGCTAAGTCTTGCAGTATTTTGTTTGTATATAATCATTTGTATTTCCCTTCTTTTACCTCTTCCATCTCTAAATCCATTTCCTCTGTTACGACTTCTGATTTCTGGGTTGTTTGTCCATATTTTGTAGTCGTTTTCTGAGAGCTTTCTAGTCGTAGATTTAATTTGGAGATTTGCTTGTTTATATTGCCTAAATTGTTTTTAGTCTCATTATGATTTCTTTTTATGTTCTCTTTGCCTTCAACAATTGTTTGGTTAATTAGTTGTAGCATAGAATATACTTCTTTCTGAAAGGTGTTTGTTTTTTCTTGAGGCATCATTCCTGGAGATTAGTCTTCTGGTCTTTAAATGTATTCTTTATAATCCAATAGATTCCAAAGAAAAGGTTCAATTCTGAAAGCAATATTTTATAGTAATCCCTTATCTCAAGTATCCCGAAAATTGTCAATCAGGCAAAATTGTAATCCACAATGTTCGAAATGTTCAACCTCTCTGTTCCCCTCCTCTCTTTGACATCCTCCTAATTTGATCATTTAAGGATATGAAGTTTTCCTCTGTTACAGAAGTTTTCATTGAGTTCTTGCTGATTTTCCTGCTATAACCGTTATTCATGTTGGAAAACTAAGCATTAAGGAACTTATAGCATATGTTCAGTTCTCTGTTTTTTAGTGCAAATTAAAAATATATAACTGTGGTGAACTTATTTTTACATTATACAGCACAAGCTCATTTCCATGTGTATTTCTAGAGACAAACATTCCTTGATTTAGTTCATATATGGGCAAGGATTTGTAGTTAATCAGAAGTTGCATCTGCTGTAGTATCCTAAATTGATACACTGGATTGAATTGCCTAGCTCTGCCTAGTTTAATATTCTCTTGCTATTAAAATAATAATCATACAAGGGACTTCCAGTTTGCGTGGGCAGCGGAACCTCTCTGAAAATAACTCAAAAGTCTCTCCCAGCCTGGCGTAGTCCAAGGTCAATTTTTTCTTTCTCTCCCACTAGCTCTTAAAGTTAAAAATCCAAGCTCAGTAGGTATTTGTAACAGCAATGACAAGAAGGATTTTCAAGATTACATAAATAACTTAGTCCAATGACCAGAAGTTCCCCATCCCTGTTCTAAGAGATCTTTTCTTAAGTCTATTGACAGAAAAAAACAAAAATGATCTATTTTTGTAGCATCCTAACTGAGATGAAGTATTTAAGTATGCTACGGCAGATATGTGATAGATTTGAATGTGAGATTTTAATTTAAAGTCTCCTATCTAAAAATAGGCTAAATTTTACAGCTATTCTTTGCCTTTCAGTAGAAACTGTTAACCTTTATATACATTTCAAGACAATGTTTTAAAGGCATTAAGCTTAATAAACGTGCAAACCTAATAACATTTCACTACTGAATTTTGAGGGAACTATGTAAAAGGTTATACAATCTGTTGTAGGAGATACAATTTCTCCATAATATAATCAAGTATTATACTATATATTAATATAGGACAAATATGGTGATGTGTACTGAAGGATGTGATTGGAATTCAAATTTAAAATTTCCATCAACAAAATTTTAATCTTACATGCTCACTTTAAAATTCAAGGTTTATTATTAATGAAAAAAATAAACCAATAACTATTAAAGAAACAACAGTTCAACAGTAAAGCTCAGAGATGAAATACTATGCGTAGACATTAGATTTAGAAAAGCTGTGCTGTAAGTTACAGCAATCTATGTAAAAAGTGTCTATAAATATTAGATCATCTTCTTAGAAGGTATGAAAACTATAACTATGATAAAGAAAACAAATTTTTTTTATTTCCAACTAACAAATAACATTAGATTAAAAACCAGATTATGTAAGAAGAGATCTGAAACTCTACTCACTATTTTTATGAATGCCATGACTATGTTATAGTCATGCATTAATCTAAAAAGAAGCCTAATTGCATTTTCTGCTTGGCTCCACTTAACTATTTTTAATAACAAAGTTATTGCAATGGATGCACTATCTATACTTGGAAAGGACAATTTTTTAATCCCAGGTAATATATTGTACATTTGAGGAGAAACAAGAGCTATAATGGCTGGACTGATAATGTAGGTGAACCTATGTCATACTTGTGGCCTTGGTTTTCTATTTTGTTTTCCTGTTTTGGTGGAAGCATTTGTTATTTTCCAAAATTATATTAAATCTATTTTAGGGGTTTTCATGTGTTTCCCACTTCAAAATGGCTGGAAACGTGCCAATGTTTTATTTTTTTGGTTGTTCTTGCAACTGTGGTCGTAGTAGCATAAAATTAGTTCAGAGGCAACGTGTAACCCATCTCTAGTTACATCTGCCAAATTTATACAACTTAATTACTAATGACATTTGTAGGAGGCTGTTACCATGAAAAGACACATAAACCTCATAAAACATTACATTACAAAACATTACAAAAATGCATTCAGAAGACACTTTTGCATGCTATTACTCAATAATTTTAATCTTTTTTCAATTCCCTGCTAGTTTCATTAATAACTGTATACCTTTCTTCTGTAATATTTAATACTGGGAAATAACAATGCTCTTTAAAGCCATTGTCCATATAGTCTTTTTTCTATAAAAAAGTCGTCAAGATATAATTACATTTTTTTCTTCTGATTAAAAAAGGTTGATTATTCTTCCAAATGAATAATTTTCAAATAATGACATTTTTGTTTAACTTAAGCTAAAGTAATGTATAGGACAGATACCTGAATCCCACATAGAAGTACTTTGTTCTTTTAAATCTTCAGATGCCATTAAACCTATGAACCGTTCACATCTGAAGGATATTTCTTTATTTATGAGCTGAAAAGTAAAATAACATTTACATTATAAATACCCTTGTTTTTATGTTTATGTTGCACGTTATGGGAAGTAAATTCTTTTAAAGAACACTTAATCATTTAATAGCAAAAGTATGCCAAGGAAAAAAAAACATAGCTTACCTTGCTTCTGGAGACAAGTGGTCTGTAACCCAAAAACATAAGAAAATTAAAAACAAACAGCACGTCTTACCAAAATATTCTTTAAAACAAACGTCACCAAAACTAGAGAACAAATCAGAACTGTTTTTTCCATGCTCTAATATTAGCACAGGGCTTTACAAGACTGAAATACTATCTATACCACCAGTTTTAAAGCATAGAGCCAGAGCATACTAATATCAATAATTTACTGTACAAATTAACACTTGATAGCCCAGAAGGCAACAAAAATAGTGAAATGAATATAAGCTCTTGAAAGTGCCCTTATGACCTGTGTTTATATAAAAATACCAACTTTATAAAAATTGCCCTAAACTGAAATCAACCAAGAATTAGTCAAAGACCCTGAATTCTGATTTAATGTGGGGAAAGTGCAGAGAGAATATACTACTGGCTTAAGGACAGTTCATTCAATGACCATTTGAAATTACCACGGATGCTGTACGAAGGGACTTACGACCCAAATTATAGTTGTTGCAGTGCCCCCATGACTATGTGATTGTGATTTGGGCACTTGTACTTACACTTACGACTGGTTGCCAAGCTACTTGCGATTATGTGAGTGCCATTTGAAATCTTCCCTCTCCCAGAAAATCAATGGCCAAACCACTGCTGCCTGCCTAAATGACTCCGTCTCATTTCCGGGAAGGGGCTGAAAACAGTCCCAACATTCGAGCAGAATTTTGGCCCAGAATATTTGCAGAATGGGTTGTTTGCAACCAGCCCCAAGTAATGACAGGGAGCCCTCTTGCCTATGGTGGCTGACTGAAAAAAGTCCATTTCAAAAACCAAGTAGGTTTTATAGCCCCAGAATGGAGAGGCAATATGGACTGAAGGGTCCCTTGGGATAGAGGAGGCCCTGCGTGGTCTGGTGCCTGCCACACACAATTGTCTCCCTACTCAGCAGCTGAAAATCCTGCTTGGAATTTGGCAGGGAGGATTTAGCCCCCAAGCAGAGAAGCGGCATAGTTAAGATACAGTAAGGAGCACAAGGTGCCTCAGGTGGATGGGGGAGGCCTGGTGTCTCTCTGCTTAAGAGTTGAAAATCCCGATTGGATTTCGACAGGGAGGATTCTCAGCTCCTGAGCAGAGACCATCGAGCACAGCCTGTGCTGGGCCTCCCAAAGCTTCTCCCACCCTCCTGAGACTCTACACACTCCTTAACTGGGATGCCATCTGCTCAACAACCTGCAAGATAATTTAACAACTGCAACTGGGAGTCCAAAGACTGCAGTTGTTGAGTGAAGTGATTATGTGATATCTCACTTAATAACTGTTTCACTCAGTGACTGAGATCCTAATCCCAATTGTGGTTGTTAAACAAGGACTAAAGCAAGGCTCTTTGGCATCTAGATCAGGAGAGAATTTTGCACCAACATTTCCTATAGCTCCTTCTTGTATTTTATACCATTTATATTTTTATGGACAAATAAAAAATGTATGGCCGATAAATCACACCTGTTGACTTCATGGAAACATGGGCAAGGTGGTATAAAATGCAACCCTGTGCTGCATTATCAGACCTGTGTGTGACAAAATACAGTTTCTTCTAGCTACCACCCTACATATTTACTCTGATATTTTATCTTTGTATGTTTCCTCTTCCTTTAAGGAGCTCAGACTGCAGTTCTTTCAAGCAAAGTCAGAGAAATAGGATAAGCAGAGAGATATGGTGAAGAATTACACAGCCAGTTACATGCTGATAGGATAACTGAACCCCAGGCTCTAATCCAGCGATCACATCACTACTTCAGAATGTTTACAAAACACTGATCCTACAATGGCCCAAGAATGGCAAGGAATGTCAAATATACAGTAATGCATGGCTTGGGTTTACTGAAGCCTCAGATTTGAAAAATAAAAAACCAGAAGATGTTAAACAGAATTGTGTTATTGAATCTTATCACAATTTAAGTTGCCTGATTGCTTGTTTATTTATTTTAAAACTCATCTTCTTTTAAGAAATTCAGATCAATACATCTAATTTCTTCTTTCCTTGCAAAAAAAGGTTGAGGGCTGGATTACCTACATGTGAAACCAATATGCTCAAATGGAGGCTCTTAGCAAGTAACAACCTGTGTGAATGTGGAGATGCAGAGCCCAGCCCACCTGCATGTCAGATACTACCAGAAATATGTACCAATAATGACTTATTTTTGCCCAACGATGAAGCTAAGAAAATGGCTTCATTCTGGCAGTCTAAGGTTTGACCTAGACACAGAAGCAGCAGCAGCTGCAAAAAAAATTAAATGTAATCCTAGGACAAGAGATTGAAGTACAGTAGATGATCTCCAAAATTCCTTTAATCCTTCCAATCCAATGATTCTACAATCCAAGAGGTTCTGCTTATATTTTAACAAAGTTGTAATCAAAAGTACAGTATCTTTTATTAGGGTGCCAGCATTTCTAGCCTTGAAAACCACTATCAATATACAGCCAGTCCTTTAGTTACAACCTTTTTGTTTAGCGCCCATTAGAAATAACAGCAGTGCTGAATGAATGGCATTTATGCCTAGCCCCCAAAGTTAGGACTGTTATAGTAACCTTGTGGTCACATGATCAAAATTCAAGATACACTTGGTCTGTCCTTATGTGAGGCAGGTGCTGGCTGCACCAAGCTTTCTTCCCAGGGCTGCTCATGCTGTTCTCCAAATAGCACAGGATGCTTTGAAGGACTTCTTCTCAAACCTCACAAGAAAGCCACTCACTCTGTTCTCCAAAATGCATAGGCCATTGTCACAATGCTTAGGAAAACCTTCAGAAAAGTGCTGTCTCCTCTGAGGAGGTCTATCTCATGCTTTGCCAACTTATAATCAGTTCTGTAGAGTATAGGTAAAGGTAAAGGTTCCCCCGCACATGCGTGCTAGTCGTTTCCGACTCTAGGGGCCGGTGGTCATCTCCGTTTCAAAGCCGAAGAGCCAGTGTTTGTCCGAGGACGTCTCCGTGGTCATGTGGCCGGCATGACTAGACGCCAAAGGCGCATGGAACGCTGTTACCTTCCCACCGTAGTGGTCCCTATTTTTCTACTTGCATTTTTACATGCTTTCGAACTGCTAGGTTGGCAGAAGCTGGGATGAGTAACAGGCGCTCACTCTGTTACGCGGCACTCGGGATTCGACCTGCCAAACTGCCGACCTTCTGATCGACAAGCTCAGCGTCCTAACCCGCTGAGCCACCGCATACCTTCTGTAGAGTATACTAGAAAGTTAAAGCAAATCTAAATCAAAGTTTAAAAAAAAGGCAGTAGCAAACTACTTCTCTACTACTGTCAAGTAAACCACACGATTATAATGATGTAACAACCAGGAAGTGATTCGCCTTGAGATAATCTTTATTTGTATTTATTTAATAGAACAATGGTCTGCAAATATCGGACAAGCAAAATGAAAAAAAGATATTTAATCTGAAAACTAATGTTATTATAGTTTTGGACACCTTTGGGCAGTGCAATTAAATGACAAGCTATTTTCTATACACTGTATAACTTTAATACTAATATATATTATAACAAGGAGGTGCTGTTGCTCCAAGGGTGAAAAATATCAAAATTAAGAGTTCATTGATCATATTCAACTTTGGGATATAAAAGAATTATCACATGTAGAACTCACTGGGAAAAAACGTTGACTTAATACTGTATAATTTTATTACGTACAAATAATGTTTATCACTTACTCTTGATGAGATGTGCAAAATTCAGCAAGTTTGTCTAGCTCTTCATTATTCAACTCTTTAGAAGAATTCTTTAGATTTGGAACCTCATTGCACACTGTTGCTTTCCATTTTTTTTCTATTAACAACACGCACACACATATGTTAAAAATAAATGATTTAATATTTCAGAAATATAGAATTTTTTTTAAAAAAATATCACAGGTGGTCTTTAATCATCAAAGCAGAACAATAAAAAATGATGCCCCTTTTTAATGAAAATTTTATGGGATTCTTCCCGTCCCAGTGAATGTTGGTTCAATGTGCTCAAAAAGTCATGACTCAGTATATTTCTGACTGTTGTTTGTCTAATCAGAATTTCTCATTCATTCGTAAGATTTAGATGAAGTCCTATTCATAGATCACAAAGTAGGTAATTATCCTGCTGTGCTCATTTCTGGTAATCAATGCAGTACAAGAGAAAATAAAGACATTTTTCAAGTTTTACCTGACATACCACTATATGACACACTTACCCCACTGTTGCTGAAGAGAGGAGAGATTTGTAAGCAACTGCTTGTGATACAGCTGTTCAAGCCAAATGAACTTCATTGCTTTCTCATCTAAATGGAAAATAATGGAAAATACAGATACAGACTGACACTCATAGATACGTTTTCAAATTAGTACCATTTTTATGATAGGAGGAAAATTCGATGTGGGTGCAGGTAGGTTTCCCAGTATTGCTGATTAGGCTTGGAAGCTGACAGGCTACACTCAGTTTGCAAATCCTGACAATTGCTTCTTCTTCTTCTTCTTCTTCTTCTTCTTCTTCTTCTTCTTCGGGTTCAAGCATATGGCTTGAAACATTAGATCATGATAGTTCTTGGTTGTTTAGGGGCATGGAAAAGCACAATAAAGGAAGACAAGGCTTCTTAGTCATAATATAAGACTGATTATGGCTAATTCTGTGGGATAAGAATGCCATGGTGGTTGCTGATTTTGTTGTTTCATATACAGCAATGGTCTGGAACAGTCACAAGATCATTTAGCTCCTGTAAAGGTAGCTTGCAATTCATAATGCTCTTTCAACAGGTACCTGAACGCAGAAGAAGCATTGTGTGAACGAGCATAATCATTGATAAAAGCATTTAAGGTCACAGCCTTTGGGTGTGAAGAATCAACATTGGTTCTGACTTTCAACTGAAAGAAAATTACTTGACAGAGAGTCAACAGGAATGAATAAAGTCCTTAGTTTTACCCTTCCAAGAAGTGCAGAGAGGACTCTTAAAACATACTTCTATGACAATCAAAAAAGTGAGGAGATGGTAAGGGGCAAACTTTTGAGCATGTGCAATGGAGCAACCTTTCTGACAAAAATCTCCAAGATAAAGGCTTTGAATACATATAAATCACATATATGTGTTGAGATATAGAGCAGGATATAGAATGATTAATTATATGGCCTGGGAATTTAAATGCAACAGAAAGTATTGTATTTGGTGGAATTAGTGTGATAAGAAGTGCAGCAAAAAAAAATCTTACTACCACAATGAACAAAGGTTCAAATCATTAAATATGAAACACTTTCTAAACATACAATGAATTTTAACATTATGCCTTCTTGAATACCATGCTTACATATATTTCAGAAAATTAGTAGTTATTTATCTCCCCCAGCATTAATAAATCAAAATAAGCATAGCTGTAAGAAGAATGTTTGTTTTATTGAACTGTAGTTGAAAGTCCACAGCTATATGTTTGTATTTTGATATCGGTCCACATTCAATGTTGTATTTTTTTAAAAAGGATACATTCTCCATCTTGAAAATAAGTTTCAGCAATCTGCAAAGAAAGAAAAAAAAACTTTTTAAAAATATTTTTATTATACGTTATTTCTGCCTGTAGGGGACATAAAATTAACGATATACTAATAAAATTATACAAGCTTGAAAAACCAAACTGAACTATTAAGATACCTTACACAGTAAAACAAAAACAAAAACAAATGCCAGATATAGTCAATAAGGACATTCAGACGAGCACTGCCTTATGTATCACACTGCACCTAACCAAAGTACTGTTTCCTTTAATGCAGCACACTTTGCTTTTTTATTACATGGGTATTATTTTGAACTACAGGCATATTTGCACCACTGAGACTGTATAAAGTACTCACTCACACAAAGCTACCATACTCACATAGTTACAAAAGATCAATTTATCACGTTTTGAACTAAACCCTTAGTATGTTTTGTTATCTCTGTGGGATCTTTGTGCAGCTTAACTATAGATAAATATTATACAAGAGTTTGATACTTTGCAGCATGCCGGCTGCTCTTATTAACTGAATTACAAAGCTTTTTAAAAACAGCAAGGACGGCAGGGAGCTTGGAAAGCACAAATGAAAGTGCATAGGAGTAGCAGGTTACCTATGCCTGATCTCTTAGGAAGTGTAACAATTCTTTAGCATTCAGGTAGAGCTGATATCTGCCACTTGATTCTGTTAACAGAAGTGATGTGAAATGAAATGGAAAACTTCAGTACAGAACAAACGAATCGCCCCTGAGCAATAGATTCAGATTCTAATAAGACAATATTTAAAATTACGTGCAGAGATTTTACTTATAAATTTTGAAATTAACATGATAAAGAATATCAACATCAACAATATGAAAAAAAGATAATCAACATCTTCTTACTACCTGATGCAGGAAGAGGGGAAGTACACTTGAATCCATTTGCTTAAATTCTCCTTGAAGAAGAGAGAAAATTAATTGTAAAGTTTGAGCTGGTTCTTTCAGAGGATGGTTTGAATTTGTCTTGTTTCCATCTGCCCCTTGCACATAAGATACTGCTGTAAAGTCAGCTTTCTCTTGTTTGGCTGCAGGAATGTTAAAAGAAATAATTGGCTTTTCTTTTAAGAACAGTAATGTCAGAAAAATATACAGTACCCCAGATTATTTCAAATTAGACACAAACATAGATCTGCTGACAGAAACTTTTGTCTCCTCTCAACCCCTGAAGTTATTTTAAATGGTCAAAGTTTCCCAGGACAATGTAGATATGACACAAAAAGTCAGAGTGGGAAATGAAATCTTTCTTTCTCATTGCCTCCTAAGTGTTTTGTGTGTCCCCCTCTCCAATGCGGTTCATGCAGTAAATCCACGTTTTTCCTGCAGATTCTATGCCCCACAGGAGATGATTGATAAGGGCTATAGTGGTGAGTGTGGGGCAAAAAAGCCTCATGTATGTATGTAAGTATGGTCATCCTTCAGATTCAAAGAAGACGTGATGTTGTGCATATCAGCTCTACTTGAATGGTAAAGAATTACTACACTTGGGACAGAAAGGTGGCTTTGCAGTCCTAGTCTGGAAGTGCTAATGAATTAGGTTTGGACTGATGTGATTTGCAGATGAATTGTTGAAGATAAATGGCACAACAGAAACCTGTGTGTGATGGAGCTCTAAGTGGATCAGCTGTTGCACTGGGGCAATCCCAATCTTTTGGCAGAAGAGACCTTAATCCAGTGGCCCGATGAATCATTACAGCTGGAGACCTGTCCTGCTGCAGTGACAAGGATATCTAAGTGTCTTGTGCTCCACAGTGCCTGCTGGACTTGCCTCCTTGACTCATTGACCAGTCTTCTCTAACAAATCTGCCAGGGCCAGACTTCACTTGCTAGGATATACGAATCCTCTATCTCAGGGGTCTTCAAACTTGGCCCTTTTATGACTTGTGGACTTCAAATCCCAGAATTCCTCAGCCAGCATGCCTGGCTGAGGAATTCTGGGAGTTGAAGTCCACAAGTCATAAAAGGGCCAAGTTTGAAGACCCCTGCTCTATCTCACCAAGAGTTGAAGATTTGTTAGCTGCTTTCACCTGGTTTGGCCCATCTGCCCAGACAGTTTACTGGGGTCTGGCTACTGCACGTGTACAGCTACTTGGAGCCACAGATGAGAGCTAAGCACTAGGTGGGGATCAAGCAGATCTAGTATTGTGATACAAGCATCTCTATTTTCAATACTGTTTATTATTATCCCTAACACACTGTTTACCCTTTTTTTTTTACAGTGGATACACATTGTCTCAATTTCATTAGACTGTTTACCATTACTTCCAAGATCTCTTTCCCCATTTGTCACTATTAGCTCTGGTCTCATTAGTTTGTAGGGATAGTTAGGATTTTTAACACCAACGTGCATCGCTTTACACTTGCTCTTGCTGAATGACATTTGCTATTTTGGTCCCCGCTCTCCTAATTTGCAGAAATCCCTTTGGAGTTCTTCACAGTCTCTTATTGTTTTCCCACTCTGAACAATTTAGTGGCATCGGCAAACCTATTTTACTAGTCATGTCCAGTTCCAAGTAATTTATAAATGTGTTAAAAAGCACCGACCCTAAGGTAGAACCCCAGAGGACCCGACTAGCTACAATACCTCTTTTCTGTTCTATTCTTTAACCCATCGTTTATCTACAATGGGACCTGCCCTTTTATTCCATGAGCTTGGGACCAGTGATTGAGAACTGTTAAGATCATGGACATGGTGGTTCTATGGATAAAGATGAATTGGGTGTGTGGAGTCATGGTGAAGCAGTTTCTCTCCCTTGGGAGAGATGGAGGGTTCTGCACGCCTTTGCCTTGATAGTAATTAGGGTTTTTAGACATCTACTGGCCTGAGTGAGAGTGGGAACTGACTGGAATAAGAGGAGAATGCATAATGTGTATTGAATTTGGGTGGCAGCTTGTAATGATGTGTGGGAATGAGCTTGGGAGGCAGGAGGATGAGCTGTAGACCTGGTTTGTGCAGTTAGGTTCTGAGAAAGTTGAGATTGTTGTTGCTTTCATCAATCCTCTATATGACTTTAGATAGAAATTTCTAAAAGGAAATTTGAAGCATTTTTGCCAAGTGTAGTCAAATGTACAAATACAAAATAGTTCCCAGGAAATTGAGCAAACCTATACCATCAATACATGTGTATTTAGGAAACCACTTGCCTTTCCTGCTAGGACTCTTGGTTTTTCTTGGATTCTTTTTTTCAGAACCAAGCTTCTGTGGCATATCTGATTTCAAACTTTTGCATGGCCTATCACTTTCATCTTCTTGGAAGCAAGATGTATTGTCTCCGCTGTCCTCATTATTATTGATGCTGTCCTGCTCAACTCTTCCCATTGTGTTATGAGAGTTTTTCAGAGTATTATGCTTCCTACTATTACACTGATTTTCATTTTCATCTGGAGAAGAAGCCAAGCAACTTTTGATCCTTTCTTCATGTATGTCAGTATGAAGTACATCTTGTAAATTTAAATGAAGATCATTTGTAGGAGATTCCCTATCATCCATTATAATGAACTTTATTTCCACTTTGTCCAAATAACTCTCAGCACTAAAAAAACAACCCAAAACAATGGAGATGTTAATAATATATCTTCACTACCAAGCTTTGCTAAGATTGTAGAATGGAGTTAGCTTTCTACCATTATAGATAAGTAGCATTTCATAGTTGTGAAACAAAATCATCAGATTTTATAAATATGAAATAGCTTTTTCTTTTAAAAGTATAGTTATTTCAAAGACAATGGCTTAAAATTCATGTATCTACAGATGTGCATTTGTGAAAGTTAGAATGTTGTAATTAGCCAAACCCAAACACTAATTGAGAATCTAATATTTAACAAGTTGTCTAAACAAAGAAAAGCTTACATTATAATTAGTAAAACTGCCTTGCTAGTTCTTACATTAAGCAATTAACTATCCATCTGAGACACACTTTGTAAACCTTAAACTCCACATCTTCTATAATGTAACTTTCATGTTCTTTCTAAAATGGGGGAAAATTAAGTAGAAATACTTAAATATTTGCCTTTCAAAGATGAAATCCAATAGGACTGTAGAAGTGAGCATCTGTGGTTAAAATAATGGAACCCATTATAAATTTGAAGATTAAATTATTTTCACTATGAAAAAGAGATACGATTGGAACTATTTCCAAATTAAAGTCACTAATTTCATAGTGAAAATACTTCCAGTCATAAATAGGAGAAGATTGTTCATTTATTGACTATCAAGTTCCCAACCTTTTAAGTTCAGAAATAGGAAAGTACAGTAGTAAGAGTTAAATTACCTGCTGCCGGTAAAATCAAGTTTCCTTTGAGTTCAGCTCAAGTCTTGGTAACTTCATGGAAATTCCATATGTTTTCTGAGCAAAAAGACAGAATGGATTTGCTATTGGTTTGTTCCAGGTTGTTAAATTGTGCTTCTTTTTGATTCGTAAAATGTAAATTTACTTGAGTCAAATTTAGCTCCTGGTGAGTACCTAGACATGTCCATGTTGTTTTCCTGACAATACAGAAATGGTTTGTCACTGCCTTGTTCTGCAATGTTTTTTTCAACTTCCCTACCTAGCCTACAGCTCTGGCATTTCCTGATGGATTTCTCATCTAAGTAGCAACCAGGCCACATCCTGTTTAGCTGCCAAGCCCAGACAAGGTAGGCCAGTATAGTTATAAAAACATAACATTATAGCAACATGCACAGAGTCATACTAGATGTGAGACACTGTGGGAGGCTGGGAAAATAATGGAAAGTTGACATAAACAGTCAAGAGATGGAAGCTGAATTCATTGGTAGCTGTCAAGGAACAGGGAAAAAACGTTTGAAAGAGACTCTGTCTTAATGATCACACAAGTTAAAAGTTTCTGTTATAGTTTTCAAAACAAAAATTAATTATCAAGCCCCACGTTGCTGGGTAAGATCAAAGAAGCAAGTTGTTGTTGTTAGCTGCAAAGTTGTGTCTGACCCATCGCGACCCTATGGACAACGTTCCTCCAGGCCTTCCTGTCCTCTACCATCTTCTGGAGTCCATTTAAGCTCACTCCTACTGCTTCAGTGACTCCATCCAGCCACCTCATTCTCTGTCGTCCCCTTCTTCTATTGTCCTCAATCTTTCCCCGCATTAGGCTCTTCTCCAGTGAGTCCTTCCTTCTCATTAGGTGGCCAAAGTATTTGAGTTTCAACTTCAGGATCTGGCCTTCTAGAGAGCAGTCAGGGTTGATCTCCTCTAGGACTGACCGGTTTGATTGCCTTGCAGTCCAAGGGACTCGCAGGAGTCTTCTCCAGCACCACAGTTCAAAGGCCTCAATTCTTTGGCGCTCAGCCTTTTTTATGGTCCAACTTTCACTGCCATACATTGCAACTGGGAAGACCATAGCCTTGACTATATGCACTTTTGTTGAGAGGGTGATGTCTCTGCTTTTTAGTGTGCTGTCTAGATTTGCCATGGCTTTCCTCCCGAGGAGCAAGCGTCTTTTAATTTCTTGGTTACAGTCCCCATCTGCAGTGATCTTGGAGCCCAGGAAAATAAAATCTGTCACTACCTCCATTTCTTCCCCATCTATTTGCCAGGAATTGAGAGGGCCGGATGCCATGATCTTGATTTTCTTAATGTTAAGTTTCAACCGAACTTTTGCACTCTCCTTCTTCACCCACAACAAGTTCTTCTTCACTTTCTGCCATTAGAGTGGTATCATCTGCATATCTTAGGTTGTTGATATTTCTTCTGGCAATCTTAATTCCAACTTTTGATTCATCTAGCCCTGCCTTTCTCATGATGTGCTCTGCATGTAAGTTAAACAGGCAGGACGACAGTATACAGCCTTGCTGGACTCCTTTCCCAATTTTGAATCAATCAGTGGTTCCGTGTCCAGTTCTCACTTGCTTCTTGGCCCACATATAGGTTTCTCAAGAGACAAATAAGAAGGTCTGGTATGCCCATCTCTTTAAGAACTTGCCACAGAAGCAAGAAATACACTTTATTCAGTAAAGTGTCTTTAATAAAAGTCTTGGGGCAAATATCAATTTTGGAAACGTATAAGCAACAATGAAATGCTAAACCAATTATCCATTTCATTACTGATTTATTATGATAGTTATTTTGTAGTAATATTTCTTTAATAACCTAAGGATTCAGACTGAATACTGAATGCATGTCAGTATTTCCAGTGAAGGCAATAAATTAGAAGTTCTGTTACTGTGAAGGCATTGAAGAATCTGGTCAGAAAATATTTCTGAAAGGATGATCCAAGAGGTTATGAGTTGTTTACTGACTACTTGAATTTTTTAACTTTGGCAAAAGTGATTTTGATAATTCCAATAACTTAGAACTTGTGAAGAAAAACAGTTTTTCCTTCCTGACAGATATTCTTTGTCAGGAATATATATAATCTAAAAGCTGGGATATTTGGCTGTATCCATATTTTACAAATAACCTATCTAAAAATAAGTTTCATTTAACAAAAGTTTGTCATTCTATGTTCTATGTTCCTGCCAAGCACCCGAATTTTGATCATGTGACCCTAGGGATGCTGCAGTGGTCATAACTCACTTTTTTCAGTGCTATTGTAACTTCAAATGGACATTAAAAGAATAGTTGTAAGTCAAGGACTATCTGTAGTGTGAAAGATATGTCCGAATAGCACTGGATCTATCAAATGTGTTCAAAACAATTACATTCTAAATGTGCTGGATTTATTTTTCTATGAAAAGCACCTAGGCCCAGCCTGTACAAATGTCTGCAGTCCAAATATAACCTTCCAATATCATCCAAACCTCCAGTGATTAAAACCTTAACTCTTGTTTAGTATTGGTGAAAATGGTACACTGTGACATATATAGTTTAGAAGAAAAATGAACCAAAAATAAGAGAAGCTTATGCCTCTATGACTTGTCTACCAAGGTTTGTAGCGTATCTTTATAGACTGTCCTGTGGGGATAACTACAAATCTTCAGGAAAAAGACTGAAACCTGTAAAACCTTTCATCAACATTTTGTTTCACAATCTTGAGGTATATTTTTACAGCCAATTATTAGCTGGTCAAAATAATAAACTGAACTGCATGTAACGTATGCACTTGAATACATATAAGACTATAACTATCACTAATATTTACAGTTGATATGTAGAGTTACTTTTGACCTCAGCAATCAAAAATTTCATTTTTAATGTGTGCCATTGCGTTCACAGGAAAAAAATGACAATAAAGATTATCTATCTATTTCTATTCTTGTAAATATCTAGCTGAATTAGAATGGAAATATTAATTCCCTCTATGATGTGATTATCCACTCTTCTCTTCTGTCCCTGCTCCCATACAGGGAGGCAAAAAAGGTTTCCATTAGCATCAAAATGAGGTACAGACAAGCAGTGAAAAGAAAGAACAGGTGGAAAAACAGGTGATTTTTTTTGTTTAAAAGAGATATAAAAAGGGAAATGTTCAATTATCTGGGAAATAAACATATTAACTTATTTATCTAATAGTATTTGTATTACACTACAATCTATTGCACATGTAGCTTATAATTACATATTACAATATGTCAGTAGAATTAAACATCTTTCCAAGTACAGGTTATTTTCTTTAATCTTTAACAATTACACTAATAGAAAAATCAAAGTTATTTTTTTTAAAATAAATGTCAACATTATTCCTAAATTTCCTTTTAGAAAATCAACTAAAATTTAAAGCCACATTCCTAGAACCATTAATCTTCCCATTGTTAGACTTCTATTAAATTGAATTTACAGTTTCAGTAAAGAAATCATTTTCTGCCACAGCAAAGTTTTCTTGAAAAAAAAAGATAGTCCTTACTTAGCAACCCCAAATGGAACCATCAACTTGATTATTAAGCAAAGCAGTCACTAAGTGAAACTGCTGTAATCTTACTTCAATTATCCTTTGCATTATAGACCTGAGAGGGTCATAAATGCTTGCAAAGTTATTTCTTGATGACTGTCGTAACTGTAAATTGTTCCTACACAAGGCAGTCACTAAAAGAGGACCACCTGCATTTGCCTTTTTTGTTTCAGTCAATCTGTTTCTTTCAATCAACACACAAATTCTAATTCAACAGAGAAATCATTCACAAGACAAAAGAGAGGAAATACTATTTACACTGATATCATCTTCACAACTTTTTGTTCCTTATAAATCATTTAATATACTGTCACTTGTTCTTTAATTCCTTACTTCTTTTTTGAGAATCTCATTCTCCATCTAGCCATGACTTCTGTTTTATATATATATAAGTTTGAAGTCTCCCTTTAATTCTTTGTTAGCAATCCAAAAAATTTACACAAATATGAGCTGTCACTGCTGTGACTACTGCCTGTGGATGGCCTTAGGTTAGGCTGAAACAGGAAATAAGATTTGTCCCGTGTTCGGGGCCTAGCAAGGTATTCTAAATACTTAACAAACACTTAACACATATCTCCCTTGCTTCTCAGCTAACAAAGCGAGAAAGAGCCAGTGGCCTAAAGGTTAGAACAATTGCCTAAGGTGCAATCGGCCCAGGTTCGAATCTCAGAAGGGTATGGCTGACTGATGAGAACAAATAAGTTTGAAATGCATATCAGTCTCCCTTTAATTCTTTATTAGCAATCCAAAAAATTTACATATATACAACCTTTTTGTCGAAGGATGTTGAGAGTGTGGTGGCGCATTAGCTTCCTCTGTTCCTGGAGGAAACTGATTATCTGGACCCGTACCAATCGGGTTTCAGGCCTGGACACAGCACGGAGACGGCATTGGTCGTGCTGGTGAATGATCTCTGGTGGGCTCGGGACAGGGGTTGTTCCTCTGATCTAGTCCTATTAGATCTCTCAGCGGCTTTTGATACCATCGACCATGGTATCCTACTGCGGCATCTCAGGGGATTGGGAGTGGGAGGCACCGTTTTACGGTGGTTCTCCTCCTATCTCCTGGGCCGCTGGGAGATGTCATAAAAGGGCAGACGGGAGGGCAGAGGTCCAGCCCGAGGCCTCTCGTTTGTGGAGTTCCTCAGGGGTCGGTTCTCTTGCCCCTCCTGTTCAACATCTATATGAAGCCGCTGGGCGAGATCATTCGTGGTTTTGGGGTGGGGTGTCATCAGTACGCTAATGATACCCAACTTTTTCTTTCCACCCCGAACCAACCCAGCGATGCCCTCGCTGTGATGTCCCGTTGCCTGGAGGCGGTCCAGGTCTGGATGGGGAGAAACAGGCTTTGTCTCAATCCTGCCAAGACTGAGTGGTTGTGCATATCGGCATCTCGGGTTAACCAGACCATTCCACCTCTAACGATGGGGGGGGGTGAGGTGTTACCCCCCGTTGATAGGGCTCGCAACTTGGGCGTCCTCCTTGACTCCCGGCTCAATTTTGAAGACCATATAGGAGCCGCGACCAGGGGGGCTTTTGCCCAGGTTCGCCTGGTGCGCCAGTTGCGACCCTACCTGGACCAAGATGCCCTACGCACAGTCACTCATGCGCTCGTGACCTCCCGTTTAGACTAGTGCAACGCTCTCTACATGGGGCTGCCCTTGAGGACCACTCAGAGGCTTCAGCTGGTGCAGAATGCGGCCGCGCGAGTTGTGATGGGGGTTTCCCGATACTCCCATGTAACACCTCTACTCCACGAGCTGCATTGGCTCCCGGTTGCCCTCCGGGTGAGATTCAAGGTGCTGGTGATGACCTATAAAGCCCTAAATGGCTTGGGTCCGGAATATCTGAGGGAACACCTGCTGCCAGCATCAAGTTCCCTTCATCCAGTGCGCTCCCACAGGGTCTTCTCAGGGTGCCGCCGGTAAAAGATTGCCGGCGGATAACACCCAGGGGGAGGGCCTTCCCAGTGGGTGCGCCTGCCCTCTGGAACCAGCTCCCCGTGGAGCTCAGGACTGCCCCCGACCTCCGTTCATTCCGCCGGGACCTGAAGACCTGGCTCTTCGAGCTCTCTGGCCCAGGCTGAGAATTTTAATTTTAATTTAATTGGGGTTTTTACTTTTTTCAGGGATTGATGTAATTTTTTAATTGTTTTTAACTTTTGTATTTCTTGTTTTAAATACCCTGTAAACCGCCCTGAGTCCTTCGGGAAAGGGCGGTATATAAATCAATATATATAAACTAACTACCGTTAGTTTATTTTTATTAATCTACATTAAAAATTCCTTTAATTACTTCATTTGAAATGCTGGCTTGTAAATGAAACCACCTAATTAACCATGTTTTATTGGATATATCTCACCCTTCTTTTTCCTGCTTGTGCACCTACAATGGAAGAACGCATACAACTTTACACTAATTTCCTCCTCAGTTCTTTTACCACCACCCCCCTCCAATATAAAATCTGTCATAGACAATTCAGAGTAAAGCAGAGTACTATAAATGAGGGGAAAATATGATAGATATCTCCTTCCTTCTTCTGTCAATCGGATCTTTTAGTGCAGAAGCCCCCAACCTTTTAGGCGCCAGAGACTGGTTCTGTGGGGAGAGATTTTTTCATGTAATGGAGGGGGTGTGGTTTCGTGTGTTGCCTGCATCCCATGGATGGGGCTTTGCTTGTTTGTGCGGACCGGTACCAGTCCATGGACCGGGGACCTCTGTTTTAATGGATAAAAGATACTCTGTATTTTTTTACTCTGATTTGAAAGTTGTTATTTATGTATTTGTTTACTTGAGTTTTACCCTGTTGTACTGTTCTGACAAACCTTTAAATTGACTAACAAAATTTAAAGCAAACACACCCAACACATGCTCAATATTTAACTAGTGTGTGTGTTCGTGTGTGTATCCATATCTATATCCCTACAGCAGACATGTCAAACACAAGGCCCGGGGGCCAGATCTAGCCCGCGAAGTTTCCAGCCATCCTGGAAACAGTGAGGGAATGCTCCCCTGCTGCCTTGGCACTTGCCCCAGTCCCATCTCCTTCTGCCAGAGACCCTCAGATCTGTCCCACTCCTGCCCAGGCCCCCATAGGCACCCTTGATGCAAACGATGTAGAGCTGGCCATGCCCACCCAGTAGGGCATACGTACTCCAGCCATGCCCACCCAGTAGGCCGCGCTCACCCTGGCCCCCCAAGGGCAACCGCAATGCTGATGTGGCCCTCAATGAAATTGAGTTTGACACCCCTGCCCTACAGAATCTTAAACAGTGAGAAAGTAATAGCCAAGTCGTAATACTCCAGCCAGAGGCATCACCTTTCTTTAAAGGGTGGTGGTTGTGGGGGGAAAATTGGAAAAGGATGCCTTATGTATACCACTTTGTACTCCAATTTCCTTCTGTAAAAATAAGATGTTCATGCTTCTTTATATTTAAAAAGTAGTTTGAATTTTCTCAATTGCTTTTTCTATTTATTTTTATTTTAAAGAGTAGCACTTACCATACTTGTAAAAGTAAAATGCGTCTTAAACATACTGCTGGGTAAAGGAGATTATCATTTTAGGCAGAGTTATCTAGCATCAATTCTATCTGCCAAAAAAGTAAGAAATATAAATGTTAATACATTAAATTATAAATACCTTAGTTAGAAATCTGCCACAAGATGATCAGAATTAGTGGAACATAGTGCCAATTCTTTTTGATTTATTAAAATGATATAGCCTTTAGTCTTCGTAAATTACTGTAACTTTATTGACCTTCTTCAGAAAGCAAAAATCTTTCTAAATAAACAATTTATCTAAAAAGGAAGAAAGAATGCAAAGCATTAAGGATCACTCATCTCCTCCTCACTAACTGAAAACTCGTATCTTGATCATAATCATAATGTGAGAAGGGCAGGCCTTTGTAGAAGTGCCAAGGTATGACATTATTTCATTTAAGGAGGCTATTTGTTACATAAGAGATTTCTGTTTTGATGATAGGGCAGAGTTAATTTAAATCCATTTTTTCAGAATATAAAATTTAAAATTGTTCATCAATGCAGTTAGATACAAAATGAATCAGTTAGCTCCAGTCAGCAGATACACCTTAATATATATACATCATACAGGACCAAGCCACATATCATACTCTACCTCAAGATTGCCAACTCTGAAACAAAACATTTCTTAATCAAATGTGAAAGCCCTTACTTTCAAATTAAAAAAAAGTTCTATGTCAAATATTTGGCACATTTATATAAGTGATATGGTTCAATAATGTCCAAATTTTTACAACAAACCATGAATATAAATACAATATTCAGAGATGATTTATCCATTTAGCAATGCCACCCTACAAACATTTCTGGTTTTAATTAACCTTAAAATTGACCTGGCAAAGAAGAAAATGCCAACAAAAGAAAACCTCAATGTAAATAATACAGGATTGTGAATAATTTTCAAGGTAACTGAAACAGCCTTTTAATAAGGTACAAAGTTTACAATGCAGTGGAGGTTAGTAGAAGAAAAATTAAAAACTCCATCTGCCTTCCAATAAACCACAGCATTTGTACAGCTTGATACAAGGGGAAGGGATTTCCTTTTCTATCAATGTTTTTTGTTTTTGTGCTAGGCCCAAAGGAAGGATCAGTTAGAAGAGAGCAGAAAGCCACTGGTGGGTCCATAAATCTGAACGGTTTCATATCTCCTTTTTTATTTCAAAAATATTCAAATAACGCTCACCTTTTCTTGGTGCCTTATTTTATTTTTAAAAACTGGAAATAGCCTGGGCTTCTCTGAACCTTTGAGAAAACTTGCATGCAAAGGAAGGTCTACTACATCTGTGAACCCTTTTTGCAAAATACACTAAACTATGATCAAGTGTGCCATGGTTTACTAAATTAATCAATTGGCTGGATCAACACATCATAATGCAGAAAGCATCATAAACTGAAAACGCTGCCTGGGTTCCCATGATACTCTAAATTACAAAGTAGCAAATCACCTTTTTAGTTTAAGATTTTTTTGTGAACTCTATCAATACTTCATTGACAAAAGCTAGGAAATGTATGTATAATTCAAGACTGAATTATAGTCTCTGTTACTGTCCCCTATGCTGTTCATGTTTTCAAATAAATGATTTATACAGAAGCACCCCAGCACGATAAAGTGTTGCACGCTGCATTTGAACAATGTCAAGTGTGTGTGTGTGTGTGTGTGTGTGTGTATCTCCTTCAAACCTTGAGAGGTTATCTTCTTCATTTATTTTACTTTCATTAAAAAAGGCATCTGCATTTTCTGTTTACCTTTTTGAAAACTGGTAGATGAGCTGCAGATCTATCAGTAAAAGCAACCATCAATATGTGATTTAATTTTGTACACTAACAGATTATCGTAAGACTCATGGAAATTGTAGAATTGGAAAGGACCACTGAGATTATCTCATCCTCCCACAGGAGACATACTGTACTGATCTTGGGATAATTTATTTATTATTTTATTTTATTTATTTGATTTGTATACCGCCCTTCTCCCTAAGGACTCAGGGCGGTGAACAGTGACATAAATATCAAAATGCACAAATACAGAAATTGAAAACAAATTAAACCCTAATGCCCAAATAATAATAACCCCCACAACAGCCGTCCTTATGACCTCTGTACAAAGAATGAATCACAAGTATAATAAATAAGACAGTCGCCTTAGCCAGGCTTCAGAGTGGATTGCCCCTTACTCTTGGAGTACTACTTGCAGGGGGGGAAAAAAACCCAGTCTCTCTCTCTCTCTCCCTCTCCCGCCAACCCAAGCAGGAAATCTGTGTTGATAAGCGAAACGATCGCAATGCGACCCAGATACAAGGACTGGCTTGACCCACAGTGAACACCAGACCGACAAGACAGGATCGGAAAGGCAGAAGGTGAAGACGACCCGAATCGGACACGTTCAACCCTAATGTTTTCTTCTTATGCAAACATCCGGCGGCTCTTCCTAGTCCTGCCGGGCTAATAACCAGCTTCCCCCCTCCGCCCAAGCGGCGAAAGAGATCCTCGCGCCATCCCCCGACCCTGCTAACGATCCGATCCGGTTTCTGGATCTCCCTTACCGCCGGGACCAGCTCTACTTCACCAAGACTTCAGATGCAACACCCCGGCTACCTCACTCCTGCCAGCTCGCCGCCCGCCCGGGGCTGCGATAAACTCGGGAGAGGAGCCTCGTCGCTTTCCTCCTCTCACCTCAGCCTGCGGCCACCTCCTCGCAAGAGTTCCGGCGAGCCGCTGGCTCCGCTACAGCCAAATCGGGATCGGGAAGCCAGAGAGAAGGAACGGGACGCAAAGAAACCAGACGCCCGCCGGCGGACTCCCGGGCACAGCGGCAGAAGCCAAAGGTGTGAGCCACCGAGTGCCAGATGCCTAGAGAGGACCGTGCCATGAAAACAGAAGGCTAGAATGCCGACCGCGGGAACAGAGCGCTCGGAGGAAGCGGAACCGCCGGAGGCGCTCCGAACGCTAAAATTGTCCGGGTGCAAACTGTGCTCTCCGTCGAGTTCTGCCAGGTCAGCACGTGAGTAAGGATCGGCGCTCGCCTTGTAAAAAAAAAAAAAAAATCAGCGCTAAAGCGTGAAGATGGTTTTCGTTGCGTTGGTTTCCCCTCTCTTCATGGGACGGCAGTTGGCTCTGGCCGCCTCGACTTTACACTCTGGGCTGCGGTTCTCGGTACGGGGCCTGAAGGGTCAGTGTGTAACATCCGGGCTCCACAGCCTGGAAAACTCTTCTTCTCTGAAAGCTAAAATCGCCCAGATGGTCATAAACGCAGAGCAGGATTCGCCCTCAGATCGAAGATTCATTGTCTGCCCCCAATTAGCGCAAAGAGTGGCCTCTCAGGTGACGAGGGGGATGAATTTTGAGGAGTCCAGAACCTTTCTCATGGAATTCGGGGCAGGTGAGCATTACTGAAGGGGAGCTTTTTTAGGGTAAAAGTTAAGCCAAGTGACCTCGAAGGTGATGAACAGAGGCTTCACTTCCTCAGGGTCTTGCGGAAGAACAGGGTAAAACAAGGGTCTTCAAACTTGGCCCTTTTATGACTTCTGGACTTCAACTCCCAGAATTCCTCAGCCAGCCACGCTGGCTGAGGAATTCTGGGAGTTGAAGTCCAGAAGTCATAAAAGGGCCAAGTTTGAAGACCCCTGGGGTAGAACAACGGCTAATGACCCTCTTTTACCGGTCTACTATAGAGAGCGTCCTCTCGTATGGTATTGTGGTTTGGTATGCTGGTCTGACAGCCGCGGACAGGAAAGTATTACAGAGGGTGGTGAGCACAGCACAAGACATTGTGGGCTGTTCCCTGACACCACTGGATGACCTCGCCAGGGCTCGTTGCCTTGGAAGAGTGAGGAAGATTCTCAGGGATGACTCACACCCTGGACGTATCTCTTTACTCTCCTACCATCCGGTAGGACAGGGGTCTTCAAACTTGGCCCTTTTATGACTTGTGGACTTCAACTCCCAGAATTCCTCAGCCAGCAAAGCTGGCTGAGGAATTCTGGGAGTTGAAGTCCACAAGTCATAAAAGGGCCAAGTTTGAAGACCCCTGCGGTAGGAGATATAGGAATATAGCCAGCCGTACCAACAGGCTGAAAAATAGCTTTTATCCGTGGGCTGTTAGGCTTTTAAATGGGACATAATCTTATGCAGAATTGACTTGGGAGGCCGGTGTGTGGTGTAGTTGGTTCACATGGTGTGGTAGGATGGAGGGTTTGTTGTCACTGTGTGTTGGGGGGAGAGAGCAGGGGGGGGGAGGCTCAGCTAATCTCAATGTACACATGTACTTTGACAATAAAGGTTTATTATTATTATTTATGTGATGATAATAAAGTTGACGTAAAGCTGTGAGGAGGAATTCACCAGATTTGTTGCAATACCTGTTAGAGAAAGGGCATCTTCTAGGTATTTACTGCTTGGTAGGTTTGGTATCTTGACCGTTATGCTGCAGTAGCAATCGGCCTGCAGCAGATTATAATTTTCAATAGAAGAAAATATATATATAGCTCAGAATAGGACTGTGGAGGCCTTGGTGCTCTTTCAACTTCTTGGCTTGCAGACGTTTCATTAGCCAACTAGAAAACATTATCACTGAAGCACTGATGTTACCTAGTTGGATAATGAACACAAGCAAGCAAGCTAAAAAGATCCCAAAACTCCACAGATTATAATTTTTAAAATGACAATAATTTTATAATACTAAAAATTCATATTGGGTACTTCTTGAAGAATCATCTCCTCTGTGTAACTTTACAATCTTATAACAGCTCCCAGGAACATAACTTTCATTGAGTTGAAGGGATCTCCGTCCAGAAATACATAGTTAATCTAACAAATATATTTTTGTTTCAACCTTATTATATTTTAAGTGGCTTGCATCGTCACACAATTATTGAAAAGACAAGGTTTTTTCGTTATAAAGACATGTGAAACCTGTTCTGACAGATCTCATGAACTGGCTTTCATGGAAATATTAAAAAATTGTAAAATAGAGAAAATTATCTATGTTGGAAAAGCTGTTTCTACTGCTCCTTCAGTTACATTAAAAAACAACCAACCTTTTCAGGTATTGTTGCATGCACTAAAAATTAAAATGAAAAAGTGGTTGAAATATCATGAAACTCCTATATCTTGCTAGCTTTCATGCAAAAGAACTGACAGCTAGCAGGATTTAGCTATTTCATACTGTTGTCAGACTATGACAGATTTTAGGGTTTCATGAACACATATTTGGGAGGACACAGGCACAAAAGCTATTTCTCTGATAGCAGATTGAATTGGGAGTGACCACTTGGAGCAGACGTGTGAAACTCGCGGCGTCACGTGACGTCGTGCAATGTATCGGAGCTTTTTCTCCATTGCCAGCAATGGGGTGGGCACGGTTTTGGGATGACTATCCGGCCCGTGGGCTGGCAGTTTGACACCCCTGACTTAGAGGAATAGAATGCACTTTAAACACAGGTAGTCCTCAAGTTACGAATGTAATGGAGCCTGCCCATTCCATTCGTAACTCGAAAATTTGTGGGAGTGAATCTCGAACGAGATCACTCCCTGCTCATTAAGACTCACATGGCTCGTTAAGTGCACATGAGGTATCTCAGGGTGGGAAAGGCCATGGAGGGCTTAGTGATGGAACAGGCCCCCAAGGCCTCCCTGACCCACTAAGATACCACATGCTTCCCCCTCCCTTCTTGCTGCTCCGGACTCAATACCATGCAAACCTCTGCTGTGGTTTCTTTCTCTTTGAGGGAGAGGAGAGTCAGCTTGGAAATGCTTTTCGTGCATTTTCATGCGAGTTCAAAAGAGATCATGGCCCCCAGAAGCTTCCATTCTGGGGGGGGGAGCATTTCCTTTGTTTGCTTGCCTATGGGGCAAAGCGTGAAATCGGAGTTGTCCAGGTGCAGAAACCAATGTTGTCCATGGCCCAGGTGCACTGCTCGCTCGCATGTGCCTGCCTTAGTTTGAAGGCAGGAACGAAGCCTGCAACTGAGCAGGCAGGCATTGCGGGGAGTGTCCCCTTGCACCTGCGCCCAATCTGCTGGCAGCAGTGGCAGCCGCCTGAGCGGCCATGATCTCCCCTCCCCACCCAGCCCCCACCTCGCCCAACCTATTCCTTGTCTGACCGGCCAGTAGCCCAAATCCTGACCAGTCTTCTCCTTGTCATCCTCGCAACTCAAGCAGTGACAGAAATTGCGGCAGGGAGGAGACAGATCTTCTCAAGATGAGTCTGGGGTGGCACGAAGGGAGGGGGAAGGGGAAGCAGTTGTGGGGAGCGGGGGGGGGTAGAGTGAATGTCGCAGAGCCTCTGCAGTCGTTCATAAGGGCACACAACTGCCGTGGTGCTGGAACATTCGTAATTTTGGGATTTTCTCGTAAACACTAGGGGGCACTTATCATGTAACTTCAAATGAGTGTTAAGTGAACACTCATAACCTGGGGATTACCTGTAGCGTTGCCTCTTTTTGATCAAGGTGGATTTTCCAAACCAGATACCATTATTGGCGGCTGAACAATATTTGTTTCTTCTCTCCTTTTATTTATTTATTTATTTATGATTAGGCAATACCTGATGTATAGATAAATGTGCATTTTTCAACTTTCAAGTAGACTATTTTGGTTGCTATCTCTCTTTTAAATAAAAATAGAGCTTTTTGAATACATTCTAGAATGGAGTATTAAACAATGGCTATTTTTAGGTCCTGGAGTGTTGACTCGAGAGCTGCTTAATACTGGAGCCCATGTTATAGCTCTAGAGAATAATAAATCCTTTCTTCCTAACTTAGAGGTAGGTATTGTCTTAATCCCATTATAAATCTCTGCATTTTCATTTTAAAGCAAGGCTGGAAAACCCTTCTGATATTTCTAGATTATGGCTATGTGCTCCTGGCTACTTTCCTTTGTGACCAGAGGCCATCTCGCCTGACCAATAACTAGCCAAGACACAGTGAACACCTTTTGTTTCATTTATTGCAATAAGCGGGGAGAGAAGCTATCAAAGCTTGGTTCTCTCCAAAGTTTCAGTCCAAAATATTCCCTTCTTTATATAATCCTGTCCCAGCCGCCACATCCCTCCTCTTTCCCCATTCTTTGAGGTACTATATAAATTTAATAAACCTTAAACCTTAAACCTTACTATGAGGTTACACTCTTTCCGACCGCCTCCTACACATTTCCTGCTACATACTAAATCATACATCACATGTACATTAAAATTAGGAGATAATTTATGCAAGGTGTGACTAATTGACTTCTTAGAAAAATAGGTTCTTTCCTGTTTTGCTAGTTATCTCCACTTACAGCTCCTTTTCCCATTCTGAAGACCCAGATAATTTTGCCTACATGTTTCTCTTACATCCTCCTTTTATGCTGTCCTTTCCTGGTTCCCATCCATTGTTTCTTTGGTAAGCTTGTTTCTCCACTCAGTAAATTTCCACTGCAGCAAATTCAATTTTAAAAATTTCTTTCAATATTAAATTTTGGAGACCTTTCCTTTACTTCTGTCGCAGGTCAGTGTGAGTGATAGTTGAAGAGATACCAACAGTCTAAGGAGAAAGTGATTGACAAGAATAGAATAGCCTAGAGGAAGGCTATTTCAGGTGTTCTGGTTAACCCCTAATTGTATGCTTGTATTTAGTCTCTACAGAAAGAATTTGAAAACCAATTGGACGTAGTGCATTCCAACTTCATAAAATTGGATGGTAATCCAAATGCATTTTTGAAGGGTGAATTATGTTCTGAGACACTTTTTAACAAATTGAGAATCTCCGAAGTTCCTTGGAAATCAGGTAAATTACTATACATGTATGTTTATTGTAACCTGACAAATTTAAATTGTACATTCACTTTTTCTTGATCTTTTGAATTTGAGGTGTCTCCCATTCAGACAGAATCATGTAACTAAATCATTTCAATATAAAAGTTATAACATGAAAAGGAAAATGGCTTTTTTAAAATTATATTCGCATTAGTCCAAAATATTTTTTAAAAATGCTGAAGCAGAAAACTATTAAGACTTTACTTTAAAAAAAATATGCTAAGGAAGGATTCCATAATTTCTTTCCAAGTTATCAAATTTGAAGGCTGTCTGTAGATATAAAAATAACCAGTGAAAATGGTGCTATTTCTCCTTGCTAAGTCTCTAATAGAACTTTTTAATAAATCTTTTGAATGTGAATAAGAAGTGGGCTTTCATGAACAAAACATAACTAGGAAGATGAAAGTCCCAAATGCTAATAGTTATATTGCTGAAGCTAACTATTGTGCTTATAATAATTTTTAATTTTGTGATAGTGGCGACAATCTGTACCTTGGGTGTAGGATGAGGGTGAAGGTTCCTTCAAGCTTGTGGATTGGATTGCAAACATTTTGCTAGTAGGCTAGGACTAGGTAACGTCTTCAGCAGAATTTAGGGAATGTCAGGGTTGGTGTTCTACTTATAAGGGCTTTTAATTTTTTAATTTAATACTAGATTGCTGACTTAGGATTTATTTGTCCTAATTTTCAAACATCATGATTGACTTTAAAAACAGATATTCCTCTAAAAGTGGTTGGAATTGTCCCCCGAAAAGAAGAACGGACCATTCTTTGGAAATATACTTATTTTTTATATGAATGCAGCTCTATATTTAATTATGGAAGAATAGAACTGAACTTGTTTGTCAGTGAAAGAATGTACAAGGTTTGTATAAAAAAATTGCAGTAAGTCAACTTTGAAATTGTATTTATTTTTATCCTATCTTTTTTATTTTTATAAATAACCCAAGGGAGTGAACAAACATAATGCTCCTCCCTCCTCCTATTTTCCCCGCGACAATCCTGCGAGATGGGTTTGGCTGAAAGAGAGTGACTGGCTCAAAGTCATCCAGGCAGCTTTCATTCCTTGAATTTTGAATTTAGGATTTGTTGTAATATATTGCCTTTACTGTATCATTTAAAAATATGTTGTTATACAGATAGTCTTTGCTTGCCAACAGTAACTGGGACTGACAACTGTTGCTAAACCACGTGATCGTAAAGCGCAATGTCACAAAGTGTTGGCTTACAACAGCAGTTGCAACAATTCCAGTTGCTGTCATTAAAGCAAGCTACATGTGGTTTTCTTGTGATCATCATTTGCACCCTCCTGCCACCTTTCCCATTGATTTTTCTTATTGGAAGCTGGCAGTGAAGGACACAAATGGGGATCATGTGTGGGATTCTCTGTTGTCGTAATTGCAAGACGGTTACCAAGCACCCGAATCTCAGTCATGTGACCATGGGGACACTGCAGCTTTGAGGATTGGTCATTGGTACCCATTTTTCACCACTGTCATAGATAGCTTCAAATGATAACTGAACAGTTGGCTGTTAAATGAGGAATACTTTTAACTTTTTATGAGTTATCTTGAAGATATTCTCAGATAAGAGATGATGTAGAAATAAGTTATAACTATACCTAATCTAATTTACATTGGCAGTAGAAAGTGTGATTTCTAGTCAAATATAAATCATATGTAGATTTTCATATTTTAGAAACATTTAGGAAGATCTAGCAGTGTTCCTGGCCTGTGTAACCGACACTGCTGAATCGCAAAATCCCTATATTCACTGCATTTTCTGCCATGTGGAATGAACCCTCTTTGTGAGATACTGAATAAAATCCATTCTATTTTCAGTGTTATTCAAATAGAAAAAATAGGCAACATTTTTCATGATCAATTTATTTTAGTGGGTGTTTCTGCGCTGAAATAGGCACCTTTTTCTAGCTTACCAAGGAGTAGGTTGTGGTCTACTTTATCAAATGCCTTACTGAAATCTAAGTATACTACGTCCACAGCATTTCGCTGGTCCACTAGTTTATTGAAACTTTTATAGCAAAACTATATATGCATATACACAGCTTTTGGTTTTTCTGTTTCTACTGTTTAATAAAAGGCAAAATATGATGACAAGAAAACAATGAAATAAGCTTCCTGATACAAATAATCTTTCATCAGACGTAGATTATTCATTTGATAGATTATGTGCCATCAAATCAATGTTGACTCTTACCAACCACCTTGCTAGATTTCCTCTTTCTCGGAACATCTTTTCCAGAGTGTTCTTTGCTAATCTAATAGTTGCCAGAGAAGCAGTGTATTTCTTGACTGCTGAGTTGATAATAAACTCTTAAAAGGCAGAAGGTATTCATGACTTCAGCAATGAAGATATTGAATGGTCATCTCAAAGGTGCTTTTTCAAAAGGCAAGTGGATTTTGTTTTTTCATTGAGGAACGTTTCATTTCTCATCCAAGAAGCTTCTTTGATAAGAATTGAAATGTCTTTCTCAAGGAAAAAAGTTCCACTGCCTTTTGAAACAACACCTTGTGAGACAACCATTACCAGGATGTCTGAGAATCTCCATAGGCCTATTGAGTTGTCAGTTCTAAGACTGGATGCTCTCTACCTGTTGTTTTTAGCTAGTTTTTCTTTAAATTTAATCATAAGTCCCATGTTTTTCACTATGTCCTGTGACTTATTGCTAGAGCTTGCAGATATTTGCATTTTCAGCTAATTCAGTTACATAACTAATGTAGACATCATTAGACTATTATACTCTAGATAAGTTTTTGTATCTTTGGAACTGTAATAGATTTCTATGAGAAGGAAGCTAGGAAAATATTAGCAAAAATAAGGTTCACCTATTGCCAAGAATACTGCAGGACTTGTATGGGCAATTGCCAAGTCAATAATGATTTTAAGGCACACACATATACAAAAGCAACATATGGCACATCCAGCATAATCTCCAACAAGCTGTCTTGCATACCTTGATTCACTTTTTAGCATTTCTTGGCTCACTGAGGCTTTCAAGTGTTGATTCAGGTTTTCATAATAAAATCAGAAATATAATGTAAAATTACTGCTTCTCCTTTGCCAGGTTTTTGTTGCAAAACCTCCAGATAAAAAATATTACCAGACACTAAGTGTACTTTGGCAAACAGCTTGTGATATTCATCTTCTGCATAAGGTGAGCATTTTGTGTATGCAGCGATTAATAACGCAGACCTCCTTGTCTTGCACATTTATCACTGACTTGATACTAAAAATTTGGGACATGTTATTGAAAAGAGTGAGATGTGTGAAGACAGTATTTTTATCATCTCAAGTGTTATATAGTAATGTGGAACTTGACAAATTATAATATCCACCTTACCTCATCTCCTTTTTTTGTGTGCTCATGTATGGAGATGCTACAGTAAGATGTGTCTCAGGAAAGTCCCTTAACCTAGTTGAAGTGTTTTCAAAGGCAGCGAGCTATGCAGTGAGAACATCTCATATAAGAGAAACTGACTTGTAGCACTTTAGCTATCATTCCCTGCATTTATCAAGTTGCTATAATGTAAATTCTGAAATTGTTTTTGTTAATAACAAAATGCTTATTTTCTTAGTCTTACACAAAACAATGTAAGTGTCTTCTTGTCTATTCTCATCACACTATGTTTTATTTATGATGGGGGGGATTGCTGTACCCTGAAAATTTACTGCTGAAATCTGTGGGAAGCAAGATAATAAAAAATGGACTTCTATGTATAAACCTATTGTCAAAATCTCTATTTAGGATGCCAACATTCAGAAAGCTGAATGTTGATTTTAGTGCTTCTTGATTTTAGTTAATTGATTTTAGTGCTTCTTCATTCTTTCTTATATAATTGATTTTAGTGCTTCTTCATTCTTTCTTGCATATCTTGGCCGTAGTATTTTAAAGCTACACTAACTTTCATTGTTTCCTCTCTTCTAGGAGCCTTGCTCTTCATTTTTAACTATTTCAAGGAAAAAGTCCTTGAGATCAAATAGTGCGGTGAGATTTTAATATTTGTCAGTCCTAAAATAAATGCAATGTGAATGTCTGGGTGATTACTTTTATGTGCAAGAAAAATATACAAATTTAAAGGAGAATTTTTGTAGCTCAGGGTTGAAATGAAGAGTCCTTGGTGCTCTGAGCTAGCACTGATGAGTTACCTAGTTTGGGTAAGGAAATATCTGCAAGAAAACAATGAAACTCGGAGACCACTCAGGACTCCACAAATTAATTTGGGGCTGTTCAAGATGCAGTTAATTCTTCCTCTGCAGACACATAATTGAGAGGTTTGAAAAGTGATTGTGCCCAATTTGATTTAAGGAGTTGTATGTAAAAAGCCAAATAATGGATTTGAATGTCTATTCTATTTTAGAGAAAAACAGATAGCTTTTATTTGCACTTAATTAACATCAAATTTTAGTTTCAAAAGTATTTTTTACATGAATCAAAACCTATGCAGGTAGTCCTCACTTAAAGACCAATCATTTTACAACTGTTTGAAGATATGACAGTCATGGAACAGATGCTTTATGGCCCATAAGTCACCCCAACCATAAATAGTTGTGCCACCCCACCCCCACCCCCAATTGTGTGATTGCTTGTCAGGCAGGTCATGTTTACAATTGGTTACGATGTTCTGCGGTAACATAATTCCAATTTACAGGGAAGCCAGCAAAAAAAAAAGGTCATTCAAATGAGTGATTATGGCTTTGTCTTAATAATTGCTGCAAGAAAGATCATTTTTTTCTGGTCACGTGTGTGCCTTGACTTATGACCACAACTATTTATGACCATAATTCCTGGCTTAGTTACGGTCATAAGTTGAGGACTACCTGTGTTGGGAGGATTCCTACTAGGAATTGTTATTGCAGTCTTTCCATGGTTTGCTATAATTTTGCAATAAATGTCATGTACATTACCATGAAAAGGGGAATTAAGATATTCATAATCCAAGACAGACCACATGTACATATCAGTATATAATCTGGAAGAATTACTAGGAGTTTTCCCAGAAGATAGGCTCAAGATCCAGATGGATCTCAACAGACTTGAACACTGAGCCTTATCTAACAAGGAGAGAAGCAGCCTAGAACTAAGCAGAAATTTCCTAACAGAACAATTAACCAGTGGAACAGCTTGCCTTCAGAAGTTGTGGGTGCTCCATCACTAGAGGCTTGGAATAGTGTAAGGTGTCCTGCTTGATCAGGGGGTTGGACTAGAAGACCTCCATGGTCCCTTCCAACTCTGTTATTCCGTTAATTGGGCAACATAATGCTTAGAGTCACCTTAAACCATGAGATGGGTGGCAAATAAATTTAATAATAACAATGGCATTGACAAAATCACCATCATTCAATTGCAAAAGGCAGCTTTACTCAGAACCACTTACTGTACATCCTGGAACAATATCTTTAACACCATCAAACATCCACATCTACCTATCCCAGGTCCTTGGGAAGAACTTGAAAAGTGTATAAAAACATCAAATCTAATTTGAACATCTGGCTAACTGTATGACAAACCATTATGATAATAAAGGTGGATTTAAAAAATGCCAGATGCAAACAAAATATCTGCCTGATTGTGCAATGAACCATAATAAGTAGATTTTGGCATTTCCCATTGCAAACTGATAGTCTTGGCTCATAACACACCAGATTTAATTGTGGCTGAAGAATTATAGATAATTGGTGTGGTAGTACCAGGAGATAGTACAGTAGAAGAAAAAGAATTGGAGAAAATCCCAAATTAGCAAGATTTGAAAATTGAAATGGAAAGTTTATGGCATAAACTGGCCATCGTGATCCCAGTTGTTATTGGCACACTAGGTTATTGGCAAATCTTGGATGGACCTTAGAAAATCTATGTATTGACAATGTTTCCATCTGACAGTTGCAAAAAGCCAGACTGCTTGGATCTGTATATATATTTTGCGTATACATTATGAAATACTAGCTCCTTGGGAAGAATTGAATGTGTCTGAAGGCCAACAAACAGAGCTAATATACTAAAGAACCATTATTTTACATTTTTCTGCATATATTAATAGATTAATAAAATATATATGCATAGACATTCCTTTTACCAAATTCCCAATGAAGTTTTCAGACGAGTTTAATCTGATCAAGTTTATAAAAATATTGGTTAAAATGCATTTGAGTTAATTGTTAAATTGAGATTTTTTTATTCTTCTACCTTCTGCAGAATGAACACTTGTATTTAGTACAATTAACACCGCGCAAAGATTTATTTACAGACTTCTTGACAACTGCTAATTCAGCAATATTTATTATGATGTTAAAGCAATGTTTTGGTAAAGCCTCAGCTAAGCTAATCAACAAATTGAAGTAAGTAAAATTAAATTTCCTCAATTGCAAAACTGCATAGATAGACTAATGTTTAATACAATGTGTCATGCCATAAATAAGTAAAATGGTATATAGTTACCATTACATATGTGCACATGTATTATACATGTGTAATGATACATCCTCTCCAGCAGCCAACACCCAGATAAGCAGTGATTAACACCAGACAAACAACAGAAAACAATACCCTAATCCACAGGTGTCAAACTTGTGACATCACGTGACATGTCACGACGTATCATGACTTTTTTCCCATTGCCGGCAATGGGGTGGCCGCGGTTTTGATGTGACGCATTTGGCCCGCAGGCCAGCAGTTTGACATCCCTGCCGTAATCCAAGAAACTATAAAGGAGAAAACCACACTCTCACCAACATAGGCAGGGCAAGCTACTATCTATAAACAGGCAGTAAACCTCACACTCACTGATATTGATGTTAGCTAGTTCAGTAATGAAAGCGAGCAACCAAACTCAGAGAACACCAAGGACTCCATAGAATATATTTTATTTTGACAGTATGGTACATAGTGAAGTTAATGTATCAAAGTAGAAAGCTTGTTATGGATACGATTGACAGCTAGAAGGAAGAAACATAGAAGATACTTTTCAGTGCTGGAATTCAAAAAGGGCTCTCAAGTTTTTTACGGAGGAAAAATTGCATAAAACAGGCAACAGGACAGTAAATTTGTGGAGGCAAAGGAGATACAGTTGCATTCTGCAAAAAGGAAATGGAATTATTGATAATTCCATTATGCTTGAACAGTATGAATTTTGCTGTAAATGTTCTGGAAATGTTGCAGTAAACTCAAGCTGTATAGGAAGTTTGACTTAGTTTTTGTCAGTGAAAGAGAAACCAAATGAAGCTCATATTAAATTTTGGGTTTAAATGCATGAAAACTCAATAGTATCTATCTATCTATCTATCTATCTATCTATCTATCTATCTATCTATCTATCTATCTATCTATCTATCTATCTATCATCTATCTATCTATCATCTATTTAGACATGTTTTGGCTTTTTTAAAATGTACAAAATCATGTATATTTTTATATTTTATTACACTATCCCAACATTATAGAACAAATAGGAATTTGGAAAATTTTAGAATACTGGTAATCCTCAACTTATAACAGATCACTTAGTGATAGTTCAAAGTTACGACAACCTTCTGTGCCCCCACCCCTCCCCAAAAGGTACTTACAACCCATTTCCAAAGTTACGTCTGTTGAAACATCCCTGGGGTTGTTCACCCTTATGACCGACCACAGAGATGCTCCA
Organism: Vipera berus; assembly: GCF_964194415.1. Classification (NCBI taxonomy): domain Eukaryota; kingdom Metazoa; phylum Chordata; class Lepidosauria; order Squamata; family Viperidae; genus Vipera; species Vipera berus. The sequence goes on along the minus strand of NC_138202.1, from coordinate 292,144,940 downwards.
ACCCCCCCTCCATCTATTTCCCTCCCATCCTGTCCCATCAGATCCCCACAGGCACTGAGTCTGCTTTGCTGGTCCCCTGGGTTCCACATGTTCCTGCCTGCCCACATTACCGATTGCTCACTACTTTTCTGAGATCTCCAGAGCTCAAGAGGTTGTGTGATGGAAGGAGAACAGGACACTTCTTGCTGGGCCATGTGACAGAATTCCACAAGGAGTCGTCTTTTTCCAAGATGCTGGTGAAGCTTTTGGCTTTCCTTTCCTCACCAACCCTAGCCTTTCCTTTCTAAGGCATTAGCATACCAGCTTTGTCAGTGTCCTGTCCTTCCATCACCGCTAAAGCTGGGGGGGGGAGGCAAATGTATGCAAGGAGAAATCCTCTTGGTTCCATGTTGCTAGAAAGATGGCTGCTTGTGGAATTCCAGGTCCCATTATGATCATAACTCAAGGATTACCTGTATGCCTAACAGTATGCTTATGATTAACAGAGCCAGTGACAGAACATCCCTTTGCTAAAAGGAAATTAAATTGTTCCCCACTATCACCCTAACTCCCAAGATGCTTTTTATTATTTTAACGTATTTTTGGAAATGTGCTCATATGCTCCAGGGTGGAAGGGTAGGGAACAAGCATTGGCTGAAGTTTTTCTTGCCAAAAATTGTGTCTAAATCTATGGTGGAATTCAAAAAAGTTCTTGCCAGTAAGTATAATACATGAAACTGATGTTTTATTTAAGATCAAGTTGGATTCCTGTTTATTTTTTAAAAAAATTAAAATATTCTAAATAGAATCAGGCAAGCCAGTTAGGCCAGAGGTCCCCAACCTTTTGGGCACCAGGGACCAGTTCTGTGGAGAGAGGTTTTTCTGCGGACCGGAAGGTGCAAGGTTTGTGTGCCGCCTGCATCCTGTGGATGGGGCTTTGCTTGTTTGTGCAGAGCAGTTGCTGGCATGCTGCAGCCCATTACTGGTCCATGGACTGGGGTTTGGGGACCCCTGAGTTAGGCAATCGCTAAGGCAGATATTTGCAAGCATACTGGTACTTTTGGGTATCATATTTGGAGGCAAGATTTTAAGAACATATTGAGCCCACTTCATCTTTATCTATTAAATTATATCTAATTTTTCCATTGTTTTCCAGTTTATGGACTTATCAGAATGCAAAGAATTTGTTGACCGAGTTGGAGATTCCAGAAGATGTTACAGCTGGTGGTTTATACCCAGAAACATACAAATCTCTCTTTGAACGTATGGAACAGTCTAATCGAATTGATCGAAATTTGTTCTGTGACGCCGATTTATTGGCAGATGATAGCGCAATTCTTTAAAATGAAGACTATTTAATTTATAATGTTTTTTCTAAATTGAAATATTTAGAACCACACACCTTGAAATTTTACAAAGAAGTTAATCCCTATGAAGATGACAGTTCTAGAAAATTTAAATTATGCAAACAAGGAAGATACAATGGATCCTAAATGATCAACTCTGAAGTTGCTGTATCTTGGAAACTGCAAAGATTAGAAAACAAATTACTATGTACCCCACCAGTTCTGTATAAAACAGATATTTTCTAAATCAGTATTTTACCAGGATAACTGAATGAAAAAAATGGAAGAAAGAGTGAAGGGGGCATTTTTGGTTTAATTTTAAACACAATTCATTTAATCTGTATTCTGCCTTTACTATATCCCACTTTGTGAGGTGACAAACATAACTTATACTATATAAAATAAGCAGAGTTGTTTCTTACTATTTTATAGCGTTAGGTTGCTTCTGATGTAACATTTAAAGATGGCTATATTATAAAATCCTGGGAATTTTAAGAGGTTATCCATTGGGCAAAGGGCAAGGTGAGATGGAAAATGTATGTGAAGATAAAAACTGTAGTTCCAGTGTAGGAAACATGTTGATATTCCATCAGAAATTAATTGTATGTTTTCAAAATAACTGGTCTTTTTATTTGTAAGTTAGAAATTAAAATTAGATCACACAAACTGCTTTAGCGTTGAATATTAGGGAACTGCCTATTCTAACAAATTTCCATTTTATTTTAGGGTACATCTAAATTATTTGGAATATATATTGTTTCATTAGTATGTGAGCAATCATATTGCATGACAGAGTAGGATGAATTACGTATGGGACAAGCTAATCTTGACAATATAATCTCATTTGTATACTGTACAGTATTATGCTGCTAAGCCACAAAGGAATACAAGCAGTCCTTTGGGACAGCAATTGGGATTGAAATTTCCCAAATGATGTAGTCATAAAGTGAGTGGAAAGGGGCTGAGGGAGGGTGTGTGGGCAAGAGAGACCTATCCCAGTGACATCCAAGCTTCCCAGCCAGCTTATCCATTGACATTCTTGGGAAGGCACAAATAGTGACACATGATCATAGGGTGCTGCAACTGGTCATAAGTGTGAACCAATTGCCAAGCACCCAGATTGCAATCATGTGACTGCTGGAATGTCCAGAACTTAAGGACTGGTCATAAACACAGTGTGTTCAGCACTGTTGTGACTTTGAATGGTCACTGAACAAATAGGTGTAAATTGAGGACAACAGAAGTCTTAGCACAGATTCAAATAAATATTGTCTGAAGCTCAATTGATTTAAAGATAGTGCAAAACTAAGAGTAGACTTTGCACAAAGTTGGATACAAATATCAGAGACCACCTAAAATAACAAGATATATAATTTTATTTTTATACCAGGAAGGAAGGATTGCCTGTTTGTTTTCTCCAACATCCACAGACTACAACCTTCCTGAAGTTGTAATAGTAGTTTACCTTAGTTTTGCCCTTTTCACAGCTCCTGGACAGATCCCATTTTGTTCAGCAAACAGTTTAGCTAACAAGAGTAGAGTTTATGGGGCCCTATAGGCTGCTAGGGTTTCTCCCTCTTTCCGCTTTGAGGCTTTGATTTAAAAAATAGAAATAATTTTCCTTCCTTTTTACTGCAAGTACGTGCAATGTGAGAAGGCAGTGCTGGAGGAATTAACCTTTTGGATTTCTTTGAGTGGCCTCTTCTTCAGCCCTTCCCCTTTGTGAGGCTACAGTTCCAAACATTTTCTCTAGCCAAAATGGGCACTTGACAACTTGTTTGTACTTAACAATCAGTTTTCAAGCACCCCACAATCACACAATTACTTTTTGTGGCCTTCCCTGCTAGCTTCCTAATAAAATCAGTAGGGAAGATGGCAGGGAAGGTCACGAGTCACTGGGATAAAGCCCACCCTTGTGCACTCTTCCCCCAGCCTCTGCCCTCACATCATGCTGATTACTCACACACCCTTGTGAGCACTCCCCAACCCTCACTGTGCTTTCCTCACACACACCCTTGCACATTTTCCCCAACCAATATGATGCCTCTCAGGCACCTTTCCCAATCAACCCCAATCTGCACTGCAGTCTCATGAACTCTTGCTCTGTCACGCATCCTCAACAACCCACAGTGCCTCTTGTACACCCTCCCTAACCCTCCTTGACCTGCACAGCATCTCTCTTGCACTCTTGCTGATCTACATGCTGTGCTGTGCCTCTTGCACACCCTTCATGCAACTCCCTCTTACCTGGAACCTTTGTGGTGATTTTCCCAGTTGACTTTGGTTGGGGAAATCGGGCAGGAAGTTGCCTCATCTAACACCTGGGATTTAGTTAATGATGGCAACAAGGACTACAGCAATTGCCATTGCTATGTGATGCAGTTGTGCTTTATGACCACATCATTTACTAAAGGAAATTCTAGTCCCAATTACTGTTGTAGTGAGTTGAGGACTACCTGTACTTGATAGATGCCTGTAATCAACTCCAGGGTAAGCAGCTGCCAGCATAAATGCCTCCTTCCTGATCCCTTGCTATTCCTTGGACATACATTTGTTTATCACTATCCTTTCTAAAATGTGCCTAGAACTGGATGCAATATTCCAAATGAGATCAAAATCAGTGCAAAATAGAGAAAACAATGATTTCTCTTTGTAGCCTACGATTCATTTGCCCTTTTTTTGCAGTTATATGCTGTTGCCTATATTCAGCATCTAACCTATCAAAACACTCAAATTCATTTTGCATGTAGTGATGCCCAGTATGGTCCCCTGCAATTCTTAACTATGCTTTTGATTTTTCCTACCCAAATCTTAAGACATGGAATTTGTCACTGCTGAAATTTATCTTGTTGGTTTCTACCTATTTATTCCAGTTTAACAAGTTATTATCTCCTGAACCTACTGTACTCTATAAGATTTTTACTTTTACTTTTACCTTTCTGTCATATGCAGATTGAATACGGTATATTTTCTAACCCTTCATCCTAAGTTATATGTTCAGGGGTACAGAAGTCTAGAATGGAGTCCTTGTGTAACCACTTAGTTTTTCTTTCCAACTTAATGTGAAGCCTTTGATAAACATTTGATGGGTATGCTTCTTCAACTCAATATTCATCCAATGATATAATAGTGCAGTTCATCTTTTGCCATGCTGCCTTCTAGTATTTTATTGGAGACTTTGTTGAATACAAGTTAAACTGTCCATTGCCTGTTTCCGGTTAATTGTCACTGTATAAAAAAAGACAATTAGGTTGATTTGTCATGATCAGTGTGTTTCCCCATAGCAGAATAATATAAACTTTATTAAATAAGAAAATTAAGTTGGGTACAAAGTCCCAGATTCAAGATCACTTTTTGTTTAGTATATTAAACTGCTAGCGTAATTCCAGCTTACAGTTACTTATGAATAAGTTACTTATGAATAAGACCATACTATCTCAAGTGAATAGTTTTGGGAGGGATAGTAAGGGCTATAGGCCACATGATCAGGAAGATTTTAATGTGTTTGAGCAACATGGTGGAACTAAGGTAACATACGACATATGACCGACAATCTTTGCTGGCATGGCGAGTTTCTAGTTGTTTTGGAACTGTTGGTGAGACCGTTAAAAGTCGTTGGCGCTGTTTGAATTTGTTCTACCAGCAGCAAGATCTGACTGCTGGCCCAGTGATGGATTCTACTGCAAATCAGGGCTGTTTCCAGAGGAGGCAGAGGAGGAGAGAACCTGGAGCTTATGGAGTGAAGGAACTGGATGAGGCTGTCGGCAGGCCCAGAGGAAGAGAGAGAGGCTTTTGGAGGAGTTGGTGGCGGCAGCAGCGTGCTCCAGGGGTGAAAAGAAGCAAGGCCTCTTTAAGGAAAAGGTGGAAGAGTCAGGATCAGAAAAAGGAAAGAAGGCGAGGTTGTCAGAATACAAGCGAATATGAGGGCTAATCCACATGGAGCCCCATTTCCATCTGTCCTGTTTGCCATCGTTCACTCCCTAGACTAAAATGGACAATGTGAAATTTGAGCGGGCCACGAACAAGGAGTATATATCGGAGGTGGTGACCCTTTGAGAGCTGTATGAAACGAAATTTCATTTTGATGTATGCCGATTGGTGTACATTCAAAGTGACAATAAAGTTATCATCATCATCAATGAATACCATTTTATTTAGAGATGGCCACATTTGCTAACTACAGTCTGTGCTTTTGAGAAAGTAAAGGCTGAACTAGGTGAAGATAAAAGTGCATAATGGATGGGATGTCTAAATTTTCCTGGCTCTGGGAGAAAATTCTTTTTCTCCTTAATTCTAATTGGGGGGATTTATTTGTGTGTTTGGGAGAAAACCAATGTTGCTATTTCCAGAAAGCATCAGAGTGAGTCTTGGGACCAAAAAATGAGTGGCTTGGAGAGATGTCCAGTTCTCAGATTCTTAGGTTTCTTTAGCTCTGATTTAAATTAAAGAAAATGCTGGTAATTGAGTCATTTCGATGTCTAAAACCTATTGTAATGCTTGCTACTTCTTTGGCTCTTCTGTTAGTTTCCATAAAACTTTAGCAATTAAAATAAAAATAATTAAATTTGGATTGTTTCAGGACAGATGCAAATAAGGCAGATATTAACTAAAACAAAAAGGTAATTGGGTTTTGCTATTGCGTATAATCCAAACTCTTACATTTAGTTCCAGTGTTCCATTACTCCTTATTTTGAATTACAGTTGCTATTTTAATTTATTTATTTATTTATTTATTTATTTTATTTATTAGTTTTTATAAACCGCCCTTCTCCCGAGGGACTCGGGGCGGTGTACAGAGGAAGGAAGGTATACAGATGAACAATAAAAATAATAAAAACAATAGTGAAAACAAACTGGGACCCCAATTAACGCTATCATGCCAGGCCGGACTGCTGGAACAGGAAAGTTTTTAAGTCGCGTCGGAAGGTGCAGAGGTCGGGGGCCATCCGGATTTCGGTTGGTAAGCTGTTCCAGAGGGCTGGCGCACCCACTGAGAATGCCCTCCCCCTGGGGGCCACCAGCCGACATTCCTTGAGCGGTGGCACCCTGAGGAGGCCCTCTCTGTGGGAGCGCACAGGACGGTGGGGTGCTGACATTGGCAGAAGGTGCTCCCGTAGGTAGTCCGGACCCATGCCATGTAGGGCTTTGTATGTCATTGTTAGCACCTTGAACTTCACACGGAAGGCAACCGGAAGCCAGTGCAGCGCACAGAGGAGAGGTGTGATATGGGAGTATCGGGAGGCTCCCAAGAGTGTCCGTGCCACTGCACCTTGCACCAGTTGAAGCTTCCGAGTGGATCTCAAGGGCAGCCCCATGTAGAGAGCGTTACAATAGTCTAGGCGAGAGGTCACAAGGGCATGGGTGACTGTACGTAAGGAATCCAGGTCCAGATAAGGCCGTAGTTGGCGAACTAGTCGAACCCGGGAGAAGGCCCCCTTGGTCACAGCTCCTATGTGGTCTTCTAGGGAGAGCTGCGAGTCTAGGAGGACACCCAGGTTGCGGGCCCTATCAACAGGGGGTAGTAACTTGTCCCCGATGTTAAGCAATGGGACGTTCTGAATATCCTGGCTTGCCGGAACGTACAGCCATTCAGTCTTGTCCGGGTTCAGTTGAAGCCTGTTCCTCCCCATCCATTCCCGGACCGCTTTCAGGCAGCGGGACATCACGTCTAGGGCATCACTGATATTGTTTGGAGTTGAGATAAAAAGCTGGGTGTCATCAGCATACTGATGGTACCCTACTCCAAAACTGCGAATGATCTCACCCAGCGGTTTCATGTAGATGTTGAACAGGAGAGGCGAGAGGACCGACCCCTGAGGGACTCCGCAAGCGAGAGGCCTCGGGGTCGACCTCTGTCCCCCTGTCAGCACCGACTGCGAGCGACCCTGGAGAAAGGAGGAGAACCAACGCAGAACCGTGCCTCCCACTCCCAGTCCCCTGAGGTGTCGCAGCAAGATACCATGGTCGATGGTATCGAAAGCCACCGAGAGGTCTAATAAGACAAGGACAGAGGAATGGCCCCTGTCCCGGGCTCTCCAGAGATCATTCATCAGAGCGACCAATGCCGTCTCCGTGCTGTAGCCCGGCCTGAAACCCGATTGGTACGGGTCAAGATAAACCGCTTCATCCAGGATCTGAGGAAGTTGGTGCGCCACCACGCTCTCAACAACCTTCGCAAGGAAGCGAAGATTGGAGACTGGACGAAAGTTATTCAAAGAGGATGGGTCCAAGGTGGGCTTCTTGAGGAGAGGTCTCACCACCGCCTCCTTCAAGGCGGTGGGGAAGTGACCCTCACTCAGAGAAGCAGAGATGACCGCTAGGAACCAGCCTCGTGTCCCCTCTCGAGCTGCATAGGCCAGCCAGGAAGGGCACGGGTCCAGTAAGCATGTGGAGGAGCTCAACCTTCTCATAATCCTGTCCACTTCCTTAGGAGTTACAGGATCAAATTCTTCCCAGATGAGTAATACTTACTTTCATGTTTGAACAGAACGCTTTACAGCTCTGAAATATCGTTTTTGACACCTTCATAATTTGATTGTTAATGTGTTCATTTTTAATAAAATATTTTTAACTTGCTATTCCTTATTAATGAAACACTTCATCATTTTCTTTTGTGACTACTAGCACACAAAGTAGGGAAAAGGATAAGGCAAAGTCCTAATGTAATTATAAGCGCTAGGCCCCCTCAAATATTAATCTGCAAGACAAGAATTGATAAAAGGAAAAAAATATACACGGACAATCCATGCATTACTTTTCACTTTAGAGAGCATTCTTAAATGAGAGTGAATTCAGTTGATATTGACTAGGGACAGGGGAGAGGTTGAAAAAAAAGATGGCACCCATGATGGAATGATTGAATCTTCACTCCTTTTGCATTCTTTTCATGCAAAACAAGGGGGAACTTTGGTCATGTGATAGACACAATCTCGATCTTTTCGCCCCACCCCTGCCCTCTTGGAACTTCCTGTTGGGAGCAGGGATTGTATATCCCGTTCCTCAATGTGAGCCATTGGTGAGGGTGATGAATGGCTTTCACCAGCTACCTGCTTGTAAAAGAGGTGTGTTTTTAAAAATTAAAAGGCTAAAATAAAAGGCAATACTTTTAGTGGCCATGATTGAGATTAAAATGATAGCAATCTTCAAGTATCTGAAAAGATGCCACTTAGAAAAAAAAATCCAGACATTTTTTTTTCTTGTTCCAGATGGGAAGTCAGAGAATAAAGGATTTAAGTTACAAGAAGGCAAATTTCAAGTGAATGATAGATCGGTTGAACACTGGAAACATTTATCAAGAGAAGTAGGGGACTCTTCTTGAACTTTGAATCCTGCCACGGGTTAGGGTTACAATTAGGATTGAACTGTTCCAATTAAGAGTGCTTACTGATCTTAAAACAAATCGATCTTGTAAGTATACAAGAACCCAGGGAAAAATAGATTTTAAAATCTCTTTCTGGCCACTGATATTTAGCAGAACATTTGTATCAAAAAGGAGTGGTTTTTTAAAATCCTTTTGACTCAATGTTGACTCCTAGCAATTGCCTAGCCAGGTCCCTTCCCAAGTGGGTGACAGCCCCAAAGGTCAGCCAGCTGGCTTCATTTCTTGACAGGACCAGAATTTACTCTCTCCCAGTTCCTACCTAGTCTAATGCTTTAATCACTTCGCTGAACTGGCTATCTCAAAAACTATAGGGATTTATATTAATACCTGGAATTTTTATCCAATAACCTTAATAGTTTTAGACTGCCTACCCACCTCAGGAATATATGCATTGTATTATTTGCTATCAGAGTGGAATTAGGTAGTATTTTGGGGGGGGGGTTATTTAAAAATTAAACAAGTTTAAAAGCAAGAGACAACGCCATAGGCTGAAATTGTTAAGGCCAAATAAATGTTACCCACATTAATTTCAGGCGTACAGAAGTCTAATACATAAACATGTATTACTGTTCTGTATTTCTGAAATCAATGTGGGCAAATTATTTGGCCTTAACAATTTCAGCCTACGGCGTTGTCTCTTAATAATAAATAATAAACCTTTATTGTCAAAGTACAACATGTGTACATTGAGATTAGCTGAGCCTCCCCCTGTGCTCTCTCCCCCCAACACACAGTGACAACAAACCCTCCATCCCACCACACCATGTGAACCAACTACACCACACACCGGCCTCCAAAGTCAATTCTGCATAAAATTATGTCCCATTTAAAAGCCTAACAGCCCACGGATAAAAGCTATTTTTCAGCCTGTTGGTACGGCTGGCTATATTCCTATATCTCCTACCGGATGGTAGGAGAGTAAAGAGATACCGTCCAGGGTGTGAGTCATCCCTGAGAATCTTCCTCACTCTTCCAAGGCAACGAGCCCTGGCGAGGTCATCCAGTGGTGTCAGGGAACAGCCCACAATGTCTTGTGCTGTGCTCACTACCCTCTGTAATACTTTCCTATCCGCGGCTGTCAGACCAGCATACCAAACCACAATACCATACGAGAGGACGCTCTCTATGGTAGACCGGTAAAAGAGGGTCATTAGCTGTTGTTCTACCCTGTTCTTCCGCAAGATCCTAAGATCGTCCTCCTGAAGAGTTTGACATCCGCAATCCTATACACTCCACATACAACTATTTAAGTGCTATTTATAACAACCCTTTTCTGCGTTTTAATAACGGGGCGAGTGAGGAAAAGCTGCGACTGCGAATTTCTAAACGGGCGCGGCACCGGGGAACGTAAGGAAGGCGGGCTCTTTCTGCTCGAAAGAGAGAGAGAGAGAGAGAGAGAGGATTCCGGTGGCAGGCAGAGCAGCGTCACGTGGAGATCGAGGCGGGAAGCGTGCCGGTCGGCAGGTCTTTCTTCCCTGCTCTGCGGAACGAGAATGGAAAAGTTTGCAAGCCCAGGCAAAGGCAACGGCTTGCGCCTCTTGAAGGCGGTGAAATCGGGCGAGTTGCTGTACCGCGCGGCGCCCTTCGCTTACATCGTCAGCAAGAAGCGCCTCGGAGGCGTGTGCGAACATTGTCTGCGCAGGTATTGGCTGAGCCTCCTTGCTGGCCCTGAGCGCGGCACTTTCCCCCTTCCGTTTCTGTTTGCTGGCAGGGAAAAAAGCAGGGAGGGTTCTCGTCCCTTTCCGAAGCTGAAGCTATTTGTGTCGCAGGACAGTTCTGAGCTATAACACTTTATATCAGGGGTCTTCAAACTTGGCCCTTTTATGACTTGTGGACTTCAATTCCCAGAATTCCTCAGCCAGCATGGCTGGCTGAGGAATTCTGGGAGTTGAAGTCCACAAGTTATAAAAGGGCCAGGTTTGAAGATCCCTGCTTTATATAGCACGACTCAACGAGGGTGTGTGCCTTAGACAGGAACAGGATAATTCTGCATTGTGTTTTCGGGGGAGGGGTGGGGAGGGATCCTCATCGGTTGAGTTTCCTCTATCTTTAAATCTGGGATGTGGACTATGGCGGGATGCGGAAGAATTTGCAAGGCACGAGCTCCCTGGGATGGGTGTTCTTATCTTTTTGGGGAGACATTAAGGCAAATGGAGGTTCTCATTCATCCAGGTCCTGGTTGTCCCAAAGGGGCTATTCAAAGGCATCTGGATTTCGTTGGGTTTTTTTTTTCTTTGAAAACGTCTCGCTTCTTACCCAAGACACTAATTCAATTCTGCCACCACCATTCAGCCAGAACTGAAGAACCTTTTTGGATGAGGAGCGAAACGTTTTAAAAGAAAAAAACCAAGAAAGTCCAGTTGCCTTTTGAATAACATTTTGGAGGCTTAAGCCAAATGGTTTCCTAACTACCGTATATCTTTCGATACTGGTAATCTATTACACAGAATCACAAAGATGCAACCTAGTAACTGGCAAATATTGATGTAAGTCAGTGGTTGGATTCAAATACGTGAACAACTGGTTCTCTGTGTGGATGCTGTTTCCGGAAGTCCATTCTGGGCCTGGGCAACAAAAAATTAGCTACCGGGTCTGCTGAAGTGTGAACTGGCTCAATTCCACCACTGATGTAAGTCCCAAGTAATTATCTCCTGGACAAAGACAAGGAAGCTTATGCATCCAAAAAGCAGAGATTCATTCAGTAAATGTTTTCTTCCACTACTTTTTGTAGCAAAGCTAATGAATAACTTCATATACTGTACTGAACTGTAAAATGATTTAATTTTACATTAGTGTGTTGTGTGAATCCTATGAGTCATCATATAATGTATGTACAATTAGACCTCAGTTAACAACTATGTTCAATGACCATTTGAAGTTACAATGGCACTGAATGAATGGTAGGCCCAGTCCCCAAACCTATGGCCATTGCCCTCATGATTATGTATTTAAAATTAAGGCACTTACTTAGCCTTTGTTGGGACGCTTCAAAGCTTCACAAGAAGGCTGCTCACAATTTTGACAAGGTGTGACCTTGAAAAAAAAAACGGCAAGGCCAGCAGCTGCCTCTAAAAGGGCTAGGCTGGCTGTGCTTCATCAGCATAGAGAAGGAGAAGACAGTGGAGATCATTTGGGAGTGGCAGGTGGCCAAATGGCCAGAGATGGAAGAGGAGGCAGGTGGATGAAGAGGGGGCAGTCCTGTATCCCTTACTGAAGCTCTGGACTGGGAAAGAGCAAGCTGGAAATGGCTTGGATTGGCGCATGTCCTCACCTAACAAGTGGGTGGGATTCAATTAATGCCAGCAACCAGGACTGCTGTTGCCAAGTGATGTGGTCAGGAGAAGTTGTGCTTCATGATTGCATTGCTTAGCAATGGAAATGCAAATACCAAGCACCAGCATTAACTAAAGCTACCTGTAAAGAACTTCTCGTCAGTGTTAATTTGAATGTCAAATATTTTAGCTATAATCTCATTAAAAATAAAAGCAAAATAAAATTTTCCTGTCTATTGTTAGAATTATGATTCCTGGGTAGAGGAAGAATAGCTTTAGATCACTATGTTGAGTTCTTGTTTGACACATACCAGCTAATATGTTAATTAAGCAATATAAGGAAATTTATAATATGTATAGCTTACTCCAATCTTAAGATCTTATGTCACAACAAATTTGTAAAAAACCTACTTAAAACCACTAATGCAGCTTGGCGGCCTGGCTGGTGGGAGAAGAAAGGAACCGGACCGTGCAAGTAGCTAGCTCAAGTCACACAAGTGGTGGCCGGTGCACACGCACATGCAACTTGACTGCATGCCACCCACCTCTCTCACGGCCCGGTTCCGAATAGACCACTGCCCATTAGTGAGCTGGAGCCTGGGACTGGGGACCCCAGGACTAATGCATCAGAGGTAGCATTCACTTAACTAAGGACCAGGCCCTCACTGGAACACTGCTGCTTTGGCCTGCTTTTGGAAAAAACCCAAAACCCAACAGATTATATATTAAGGGACAGCCTTAGCTTGGATGAACGCATCTTCCAGAAAATGGCAGACTCAGTAGAAGGCCTTTTGCCTAACCTAAGCCTTATAAATCCCACAAAAAAGGAATTATCAACGGGTTTTCTTTAAATAACTAGACCAAATAGGCAGATTTGATTTTGGCAAGGTGTTACCTAATACCATAGAGCTACATTGTAAAAGTCTTTAAAGGGAGAAACCAGAACTTTGAATTTAGCCCAGAAGTTTATTGGGAAGAACTGCAGTCACTTCAGAAGAGGCTTTCTTCCTTGTTAGGAGTTAGCTGCTGCACTGTGTACCAGCAGTAGATTCCAGGTTACCTCCAAAGGATAATGTACAGAGTTGCAGTTTTGCAACCATGTCATGAGTTACCATTGCCAGAGAATTTTAATAATAAATCATAAGTGGCACACCACCCGAAGCTGAACAAAGGAAATAGTGAAAAAATTCTCATCTCCCCCCCCATCCCTTGGCTGATCATTGATTTATGCTCCTTGGAGATTTACCGTAGTTTGGTATATGCGATACTTGAATATCCATATGGGAATCTAACCCTTACAGCTGAAGGAAGACATTGAGGTTAGAATATTAGTCATGGAAGATAACATTCCTGAGACGTAATAATTGTAAGGAATGGAGATGATGTAGGAAATATCAATTCTCAGAATAGAGAACTGTTACATCAGCACAGACCAGGTGTGTCCTAATGCCACCAAGAGAATAGCCAAGTATCTGCTAAGACGACAAGGTAGAGGAAAAAACCTAGAACTTAAACCCTGATACCTGGCCTATACACTGAAGGCTCTGACTTGTGTGTCCTGCAGTAATTATATCTTCTGTGTATACTATATGTTTTCCAGAATTTCCAAAAAAATTTTTTTCCAGTCCTAAGTTAGCTACCTCTTTTCTCCCATGTAAAAAAATGTTCCAGATTTTTGCAGTCCAGTTGGAACAACCGAGTTAGAATAGCAATTTTATTTAAATGGAAAGAAACTTGCAGGATTATATGCTTTTTTTTCCTTTCAATAAATCTCCACTGGATGGCAGTAGATGAATGCTGAAAGAGAAGTTTATTATTATATAATTGCAGTATAATAGACATACACTGAGACCTAGTTTTTAGCCTTTATTGTGGTCATTTGCCATTCTGTAGTTTCCATAATCAAAATTAGTGTAGAATAAAATTGTAAGGCTATAATATGTTAGATATAAAGCTATCTCTGGAAAAGGATTACATGTATATATAAGTAACTTATACAACTGAATAATTATAATGGGATCTGATAACCCCAATTTATTTATTTGTATTTTGGCTTTCGTCTAGGAACTGAAGAAAGTAGACATAATATATTCCATGGATAGGAATCAATGGAAAGCCTTATCTTTTGTGCCTATGCTTCTAGTTTTCTAGAGTTCTTGGTGCTCTCTGAGCTTGGTGGCTTGCTTGCAGATATTTCATTACCCAGCTAGGTAACATCATCAGTGTGAATGTATTGACGTGCACTGATGATGTTACCTTGTTGGGTAATCAGATGCCTCCAAGCAAACAACCAAGCTCAGAGAACACCAAGAACTCCACAGTTCCTGAGCTGTAGATATTCTTTTTTGTAGGCAGGCTAATGTAAGTGAAGGGGCAGGAAGTGGAAAACAGGATGCCTTGGGGGGTTGGGGAGACCTTAGGAGGCCCAGGGCAGGTGGACCTGTTCTGCACTAGGCCTCCAAGGACCTCCCCCATCTCTGATGTACCCCTTGCTCCATTTAACAACACGTATTTGTTTAATGGCCACATCAGGGAGAGCATAGGGTAGGTAGGGTTCATGAAATGAACTGTCTTGCTTAATGGCCTCCACAACGTAACCATATGGCCAGGTTTCATTATGGTTGCATCTCGAGGAGTACCTGTATAGGATAATCAAGTTGGTGTACACAAGTATATGCAGTGTGGCCTCCCAAGAGAGAATGACTGGCCCAAAGGCCCTCAGTGAGTTTCCGTTACTGAGAATGGACTACAACCCGGGTTTTCCTGTTGTCACCCAGTACCTCACTAGTTATGTCACACTTGTGGGCAGAAATTTTCTATACCAGTTGCAATTTTGTAAATTGTCTTTATTGGTTGCTCCATCTGATATCAGTGATCTGTAGTGATCTGAAATATAATTTAAGAGACCATCGGAGTTTGGTGGCTTATAAATTCAAATAACTAAATGAACTATAGATATAGGAGGCAAGGTCTAGTTCATAACTATAATTAGCTAGCTGGTTTAAATGCTAAAAGCAATTCTGGACATTTTCACTCTCTTGAGTTCAGGAAAAAATCCCAAATTCCCATTACAGATTCTTGTAACATCTTTTCCATGCTTTTTCATCTGTGTAAACTCTGCAATGTAGATACACTGCTTTATTTCAAGGCAACTTCCTTTCATTATCCCTTTAGTCCAAAGGAAATCATTTGTAAAATGTTGAGTTGATACTTAAAATCTTAAGTGGTGTGTTTCAGATTTCAAAGTGTATAAATGTACTGTATTTTATCTTTGTCCTCAAAATATATAGGTATAAAAGATCAGAATTGTTATTTCAATCCTCCAAGAGGATGACAGATGCACAGTGAGAAAATAATTGGACATAAAAGCCAGTTCAGGAACAGACAGTGTAGTCCCTACCAGGCTCATTGTCCTGTTTACTTTTTTAAATATCCTATTGACATAAATAAATAAAAGCAAAGCATTCACCCACCTCTTCTATATTTCCTTCAAGAACAGTGTCTAATAGGCTTCGTGAAACATGAAAATGTTGGGTGATTGTAAGCCAGAGTTGATGTGGAAATGTATGTATCGATAAAAAATAGACTGCTGATTATCAAGAATTCTCTAACAAAGTGGCAGAGATTATTTTCCAGTAAGCAGATATTTTATGCTTGATAGTGCCCAACATTTTGTGAATAGGAGGCTCCATCATAATTGTCCTCAGCTGCTTCAAAATTTCAGATAAGCCCACTGGATAAATTATTTTGTGCATCATGATTTTAGGTGCTACACTGTTCAAGAAAAGGATGAAGTGTTTGTTTTTAGTGGTGTATTTTTTCTGCGGAGAGGTAAGCGATTGTGAGTATTGTGAGTATTAAGAAGTAAGATAGGGTAATAGTGCTACTATTTTGGCAGAAAGTGATTTTAGGGGAAAAAATAACATTTATAGCCCCAAAGCAAGCATGCTGTTTTCTCAGTACTACAAACATTCAACATTTCTACTTATCAATATTAATATGTGACAAACTTAATCATACAAGGAAAAATAAAACCCATAAAAAAGAATAGCTATATGACAAGGGTTCATTCTCCTCATCTTTTAAAGGAAAAATGATTTACAACCATTTAATAACCATTCAAAGTTACAATGCTGAGAAAAGTGAATTACAACTGGTCTTGAACTTACAACCATCATAGCACGTGATCAAAATTTGGGGTGGGGGCTTGACAACTGACATATTTATGATAGTTGCAGTAACCCAGTGTCATGTGTTCGCCATTTGCAACATTCCCAGGGGGCTTTTGTCAAGCAAAGTCAATGGGGGAAGCTGGATGTAAATGTTGTATGAGGGAGAAATTGACATTAAAATATGTGCAATAGTTATTGCAATATGTAGTTGCAAATTAGTTTCTGTTTATTGTCTTGAGAAGATAAAAGGGATAATTTATGTACATTCACTGGAAGTTTTACCTTAGGTTACATTACAATAAGCATATGTATATAAATTCATGCTGTTAGCGTCTCTAGAATAATTTTCTTATACAACTTTAAATATTTATATATCTCTTTTATTATCACTTGGACTCAAACAGCTTTCATAAAACAGTCTTTCAATTTACATAATTTTACTTGAACAGAATTCCATATATTGTCTTCCATTCATATCATTTCTAGGGATTAAAAATGGTTAGAGAGAAAAATTGCAACGAGATCCTTTGTTTAAACAAAAATATTAGTAATTCCATTGGGAGAAGTTCCTTTGTTACCCATAAAATTATTTTTACTTCCTACTCAACAGCTGAAAGGTATTGTTATTAATATTATAACTATATAGTAATATTTTTAATCTTTCCAATAAACAGTTATATCAAAAATATAATTAACAAGGAAATCTATAATAAAAATATATTTAAGCCCCACTAGTGAAGTATAGTATGGGCACACAAAATCAAAATCTGGTGATAAAATGTCTGGGGAAAAAAGGCAAATTTAGTATGGTGCTGAAAAGTTATTGGCATGCTTTCAGGTAGGTATGCTTACTGGATAGAGGTTTGATTAATGGGTCCCCCTAACTAATATTTTTTCATTATTGTCATTTTCTTAATTTTACTTGATGAAACAGCACTGTATGTAGACATTTCCACACGCATATCATCTAAACTCTTTTCCCTAGCTGAAGCAGAAATTTTCAACAATTTCCACACCTTTTGATTTATACATCATGTTAAGCCAATGCAAATGTTATGATTTGTTTAATAAGCAATTGGTTAGGCATACAGACTGTGTTAAGCTGTAAGTTATAGTGTAAAAGTCACTCTGGACTGATTCAAACAGTGTGCTAAGCCAAAATTAAACAAGTCCTATAGTTTTGAACAATCTGTGAGCCGGGAGTTTAGCTTTTTTTCTTATATTAGACAAGAAGCTTGTATTATTTACATGATTAAAGGCTGGGAGAAAAGGAAGACACTAGTCACATATTAATATAGTCACTTCTGGCCTCAAGGATCTTTTTTGTGATTATCAGAATCATCTCTAATCATTAAAAAGTGATAGTTTCACGTGGTTTTGAAGTGGATGAGCTCTAGTGTAAATCCTAAAATACATATTACAATTAAAAAACAAAGGATTCCTGAAACACACAGACACACAATTTATCATGTAATCTAAAGTCTCCTCCCTCAAAATCAAATATTAAGTGTGGCACCTACTTTTTTGTCACAAGGTTTCTACCCCTGCTTCAAAATATTCAGTTTTGGAGATGTGCAAAGGTTTTTCTGGGGGAAAAAATAAGTTCACTATAACTGGAATAGATTTTTATGTGTTTATAGTTGAAATATTTTTAAATAATAGGAAACCAGCAAATACATTTTAAAGTAAATAATAGATTTGATCAATGGCTCCTTCAAAATGTGAGTCTCTGAAATCTCTTACACTAATTGATCTGTACAGGCTTTAGCTGGCTTCACATGTTCTGATCCCAGAAACTAACTTTTGTTTCTGTTGTGCCCACTAGGTGGAGTTTAAAGCATTATATATTTTCCACCCAGATATGTGCTACAGTGGGCCCAATCATCATAGTCTACTACTATTTTAGAAATATTTGTAGTTTTATATAATTAATATTCTACTTCAAAATCATTTAACTTTGAACTGAAGGCTGCAGTTAGCCTATGAGTGGCATATCAGGAGTTATATTCTTAAAACTAAGTTGACCAGAAAAAAATGAACTTAAGATAAATTTATATTTGATAAAATTTAAATTTAATTTCAGCTAACATAAATATTTCTTATGTATTCAGTGCTTTTATATTTAAAAAACAGGTAAATGTTCCGACTCCTAAATCCTTTTTCTTAGGTGGATCATTAAGTATGAACCTCCTTAGTGAACCTGTGAAGTAATGCTAATTCCTTCACCAGAACCAGCATTAGGCCTTCATTTAAAAGGAAAAGGACACTTTTGAGGACCATAATGTTCACAATTTGGACAGAAAAGGCAGATGGTTTGAGAGAGGAGTGGAGGAATCCATTTATGCCAAAGCGGAAAATCCTTCCCTCAATAGAGGTGGAGGCCTCAGACACAACCTGTCCCATTTTTTAATGCTGCTCTTTCATTAGTTGGAGAAAGATTAAGACCGCTTCGTAGGTTCATCAGGGAGGCTACACTGAACAATCTACCTAGGGGAAAGGATTTAGGAGCTGGAACATTTACCTCCCAACGACTCTCTGCCTACTCACCTAACGGAGCCTATACAGATTAGGTGAGAAATGAAATGAACCTCTAACCAACTTGCTCAGCCTGAAGAAGCTACTTGGATAAGCAATGAAATGTTTCAAACTAAGAAGAAAAGAAGTCCAGTTGCCACGACTCAACTTCCAGATAATTTCCTACATTATTGCTATAATCCTAAATAATTCAAATGATAAATTTCCCCAAATCAACATTGCATTTCTTTCAGTGTCTTGCAAAAAGTCCCAAAGTGGTTTTCAAGTAGAATTGGTCGACGTCTGTTCTATAATAAAAGCTGTCAATTTCACCATCTCCACCAATTCCATCAGCTTCACTATCCATTCTTCCATTGTAGGTATTGGTAAGCTCTTACCCCTTTCCACATATGAAAGTCTTGCTGCTGTGATATAAAAACAAAATTCGTTAAGATGCTTCTATTTGTTTGTTCATTAAAACCAAAAGAAAAGTCTCTGATTTCAATTGTGTATTCACTTTTAAAATCTAGTAAAAATGAATGCTTGGTTCTGATATGCTTATGGTATGCAATTTATTTCAATTTCATAGTGTTTCAGTAGATATAGTAGCTTCTTATCCTGTGCTCTTATTCCCTCAGTAAGTCATTTTGTGTGAATCAGGGCTTCAGGGGTTACCCGTGTGGAACAACTTTCCTTCAGGCTAATTAATTTTTTCAGTTCCACTACTTTTTAGCCCTCCCTTCGTATATCAAGTTATAAGTTATAGCTGCCTGCACAAGCTCTTTATTACTTATGAAAATATGAGGGCTGATAGTTTATTTAGTATTTGTCATGCGACCTTGCATTCAGTTTTTAATTATAAAAATAACTGGAAGTGTGTTTTCACTGAAGAGTTGTTTAAAATTTATAGCATAATTTTATATAATAAAAATATGAACATGAAATTCATACCAATTGTTAAATTAGAATTTTTCAGACACTTTTTAAACGTTGATCTCTTCCAAACATGATATGCTTAAGAAAATACCCACTTTATGTTCAAAGTAGAGAATTGGCTGCACTGGAAATGTTTTTGAATCCACTTTGCTATAAATTCTGTGATGCATGAAATAGCCTGTCAGTTGTCTACTGAGTTCAGATTTCAATAAACGAATATCTATTATAGCTATAAATTGTAATTAGTGTGTAATATAGTCTTTCAGAATATTTACTTCTATGATAGTACCTAACCTAATTTAATTCCTTGGGTAGTATATATTGTACTACATTTCTTCCCTTGAGGGTGGGGAGCGAGGGAAGAAGAAAATGTATTCTGCATTTTTCTCCTTCACCGTCATGGTCCTACTTAGTGTGGAAACTTACAGTCATTGGAATCAGATCAAACTAGGAACCAAGATCTGAATCCTGTGGCAGGCAAAGCTATTATAATGTAAACGGTATAAATCTGATATATCAATTTAATCCAAATCCTGCCATAAGGAAATTCAGAATGTGGAGTTAGATATTACTATAGTAATTAGCAAAAAAAAAACACAGCAAGAAAACACCCTAGGCCTAGGTTACTAGCCTGCTGTGTCGTAGACAGTTTAACACTGTAAAGAGGAAAACACATAGCAATTGCACGTTTTTGTATATCACAGCTGTACTATTTTTTGTACAATTTGAGCTCTCTGGGAATGGCAAAAATGGGGGTGGTGGTTAATCCCTAACTTAAATTTTAATGTAGGTATTGTCAAGAAAGACCACACTTTTTGGATTCTACTTTGATACTACATTATGAAGTCTATAATACCTCAGGCAAAACTCTCATTTCTCAAATTATTCCTGGTCCTATAAATAAAAAAGATGTAACATATTACACAGTAAAAGGCATATACAGAGTTATTTTGACAACTTACTGAACTATCTCCTTTAAGAGAAAAGCAGCTTTCTCTTTGCAATAGTGGTAAATATCTGTAGCTCAGTGTAGAATGAGGGTGAAGGTTCGTTCTTTGAGCTTGTGGGTTGGTTTCCGAACATTTTGTTACCAGGCTAGGTAAGATCTTCAGCTGAGTTTAGAGGATGTCAGTGTCAGTGTTCTTCTGTTTAACAAGACCCTCACTTGACACACTCACACCTGAAGCCCTCATAAACAGAAGAACACTGACATCTCCTAAACCCCACTGAAGATGTTACCTAGCCTGGTAACGTAACGTTTGGAAACCAACCCCCAAGCTCAGAGAACGAACCTTCACTCTCAGTTTTCTCTTTTTCCCTACCTTTAAAATCGGAGCAAAAGGCCAGTGTTGGATCTTTTTTCAGTTCAGATTGAAATCTCGGGGCCTTTCATAATTAAACCATGAAGCACTAAGTGACTGTAAAATACAATCTTGATAACCCAAATTGATTCAGAAAAAAGTCCCCTTTCTCCTTCAATGTTTTTTAAATCAAAAACAAAATATTCCATAAGCACATACACACGCATGTTTACACACACAAAGCTTTTATTTCATTGCAGGTTAAATGTCAGGAGTGACATAACAAAAAGAAGGCATTGGACAGATCAGGGAACTAGCTAGTCCAAAATCCTTTTCCTTTAATGGTCAGCTAGATGGCCAAGTAGAAAAATGACACAAGTGCAATGACTCTTCTGCCTGAACTTCCCAGCAACTGGTTTTCACAGCCTTAATGATACTGGGAATAACTATAGCCATTCTGATTAATAGCCATTTGTAACTTTAATCTCCCCAGATTTTATCTATTTTTTTTAAAGCCATCCAAGTTGGCACACATGACAATATATTTTAGCTAATGCTACAGCTTGACATTGTGCTGTGTGAGGAACTTCCTTTTATCTATCACAAATCTCCCACTATTCGTTATTGCAAAAGAAGGGGAAAAACAACATTTTATATCTTTTCTTTATATGTATTTCATTATTTGTATACTTCTGTTCAATTCCCTTTTATTTTAAACTAACAGATAACCCAAATACAGAATTGTTTCTATACCTTTATCTCATAATTGCTCCAGGGCTCTGATCAATTTAGCTGACCACGGAGACGTCCTTGGACAAGCGCTGGCTCTTCAGCTTTGAAACGGAGATGAGCACCGGCCCCTAGAGTTGGAAACGGCTAGCACGCATGTCCGGGGGAACCTTTACCTTTTTATTCTTTTTAGAAAATGTAGTGACAGATTTGGGGGAAAAATACACCTAAGAATCCTGATATCATAAGCTTATGTAAAATAATTATCTTGGTAGTTTTATTTTTAGTATCTTTTAAATAATAAAAATGGAATTTTTGCATCTTTCATGTCGGCATTTTCATTGAGCTATACTAATCATAGTAAAAAACCATACAATTTTATACCATGGATATTTAAATTATTTAATTGATTATCTTGTGGCTGTTTTGTAAATTTTCCAGATTTCACTGATTGCGCCAAGGAGAAGTTACATTAAGAATTTATTTCAAATATTTTGTTCCTTTTTTGTTACTGCTTAAGGTACAACTAAAAGATATGTATTACAAAAAGTCTTATGTTAATTCCTAATTAGTTTTTCTGGATAGTTCCATATCATTTTCATGGCAGCAATACAGAAATGGTCTGCAATTGCTATTTTCTAGATTTCTCCCCACCCCACCCCCAAATTCACAGTTCTAGTCTACAGCACTGCTGTTTCATTTGTAATCTCAGATCTTGCTCAATGTTTACAGATCACTCAAGGTGCATGTATTATACAGTGGCCTAAAGAATTTGAAATGAGCTAATTCCAAACATTTTGGAATGCAAATTGGCCAATTCAATTCTGAATACCTGTTGCAAGATTGAAATGTTTCACAGTTGGATAATTTTACTCTGAATGGGCTCCATCTGGCTTTTCTATCATGTTGTCATCAATAATATTAATATATAATTCTCTCCCATTTCCTTTTCTACTGACACAATAACATTAACTTTATTTCTGAATGAATTCAAACCTTTACTTTCTGGTCTTTGTGATAGAACAGCCATACAACAGAACTGTTGGTAGGAATCAGTCCTCTACCTCCACAGCAAATGAGGTGAAAGTCTCATTTAGTTATACTCTTGTGGGCCACCATAAAAATGCAGGATGGTTTTGAAAGAACTAGTTGATGAGTTCTGATGTAATGGATAAAAAAAGATTAGGTTTACAGAATAATCTTTATTTGTACCTGGAGTAACACCATGATAACATAATGCATAATATTTCAATCTTGATATCTTTATATAACAGTTATTAACTTTGTGGAATACATTTTATACCATAGACATGCCTCTGAACACTGCTTTTTATGGGCAAAACTTTTGGTTCATTTGGTTCAATTAGAATATGCATTAACTATATGATAATAATAATCTGATCATCTTACTAATGGGAGAAAATGTTTAATGAGACTTTGCCAGGCAATTTATGAGTGTGCTTTCAAGATCACTGAACATCAGATAATATTCTGTCTGAATGCTTTTCAATTTAATAGTGTAAGATTTATTTCTTTCTTGCTCCCAAACATATGTAAACTTGAAGGGTGAAGTAGGAAGTACAGTTTAAAAAAACTCTTGAAATCAAACTTTTACTGAACCTTTTACTGAAAACCTTTTACTTATCTATTGAAATACAGAAAAGAGCAAAACATTAAAACCTGTTCCGGTCTTCCACTGATAGACTAATGGTAGCAGATAAAATTCTTGGCCCAAAGTAATCCATGGATAACCATTGTTACAGCATTTTTCCTTATCTTTATAAAAAAAAATTCCAAGGACTACTCATCCTTATCACATTTAAATCCTGGAGGGTGAAGAACTTCAAGAACATTACTTACTTCATTAGAATTGCCTTAAGCCACAGGCAATTGGAAAAGCAAATGATTAAAGTGGTTAATGAAGAGTTAATTCCAATTGCCATTCATACTCACTAGTGGAGAGGAATTATATTCAAAAAGTATATATTTTAAAGAAGATGCACATGAACAGTAACAAACACTTACAGGGAGAGATAAAATAGGTTAGATTACCCACCATCTATCACAGCAGTGGGCAACAGGCAGCCTTACAGCATTCCATTTGCAGTGTCCAAGAATCTCGGGGTCATGTTGCTAAATTTTGGCAACAACACCAAGGAGATTTCTTGTTTTCCCTCCCTCAAAATTACTGGGAAGTTTCAGCCATCCGTTTTGGTAATGTCACTACTATTGCATGGCATCCTGCTGCTTTTATCCAGTTTATTGAAGGAAATAGTTTCAACCTGGATGGGGAGGAACAGACTTCAACTCAACCCCGACAAGACCGAGTGGCTTTGCATACCTTCATCCCGGGTCTATTTGGATATTCCATCTCTTTCTATGGGGGGTGAATTATTACCCCCCGTAGATAGGGCTCGCAACTTGGGAGTCCTCCTAGATTCGCGGCTTACCTTGGAAGATCACATGGTGGCCGTGACTAGGGGGGCTTTCGCCCAGGTTCGCCTGGTGCGCCAGTTGCGGCCCTATCTAAGCCGGGATGATTTATGCACGGTCACTCACGCGCTCGTGACCTCTTGTCTAGACTACTGCAACGCTCTCTACATGGGGCTTCCCTTGAGGACCACCCGGAGGCTCCAACTGGTACAGAATGCAGCCGCGAGAGTTGTGTTGGGAGTCTCCCGATACTCCCACGTGACACCTCTGCTCCGTGAGCTGCATTGGTTGCCAGTTGTCTTCCGGGTGAGATTCAAGGTGCTAGTAATGGTGTTCAAAGCCCTCCATGGCATGGGGCCGGAGTACCTCAGGGAACATCTGCTGCCGGCATCAAGCTCCCTGCGCCCTGTGCGTTCCCACAGAGAGGGCCTCCTCAGGGTGCCACCGGTCAGAGAATGCCGTCTGGTGGCCCCCAGGGGGAGATCCTTCTCTGTGGGCGCCCCGGAGCTATGGAACCAGTTACCGGTTGAGCTCCGGACGGCGCCCGATCTGCGCTCCTTTCGCCGCGATCTGAAAACATACTTGTTCGAGCAAGCCGGCCTGGCCTGAGGGGGGATTGGTGGGGTTTTTTATCATTCTTATTGGGGTTTTTACTATGTATCAATTGTATTTTAATCGGGCATGCATTTAATTATCTTTTAATTTTTGTAAATTTCTGTGTTTTATTCTTGCCCTGTACACCGCCCTGAGTCCTTCGGGAGAAGGGCGGTATAGAAATGATAATAAATTAAATTAAATTAAATTAACCCATCTAACATGTAATTATTACACTAATCTCAATAATCTTAATTTAAGATTATTAAAACAAAGAAGGGGAAAATAAGAAGAGAAAGAAGGAAAGTAGGATAACATTGTTACTTGGACTGCTGGTTTAAATGGTGAAGTGGTCCATATGTTATACTTATGTATAAATAAGTATAGCATATGGACCACTTCACCATGATCTATGGGCTAAATTACTTATCTTTACTTCATAATTCTAGATTTAAGTCCATTTTTTGTATCAGAAATTATAGCTGACCCTTCAAGGAGCACTTATTTTGTATTTTAAAAACACAATTTAAATGGTCAACTTCATAATTTTTATGTTAATTTACTTTATCGCTGATTTAATTAGAAATGTCTTCATGGCAGGTATATTACAAAATTAGCAAAATATACTACATACTGAGTTTTGAAGTAAAGAATTACTGGACATTGGAATAAATATTACCTATAAATCATTGTTTGTGGTTGTAGTATCAATGATAACAAACATTTATAATAGAATTTACATTGATAAAGACAATTTTAGTGAAGTAATCTAAGGACTGTCTTAACTGGTAGTTGTCACTTCTTTTGCACTCTATGGAATTAAAATCTCATCTAATGATTACTGATTACAGATTGAATTATCTGGTGTTTTTCTTGTATTTGTTGAACAAGATGGTGAAATGGTGAAATTTTATGGGTATTTTGTTGGGAATTAATAACTATCTTTGGGACTAATATTTTATATACCGTATTTTCTGGCGTATAAGACGACTGGGCGTATAAGACGACCCCCAACTTTTGAGAAGATTTTCAAGACTTTTCGTCTTATACGCCGGAAAATACTTACATGCCATTTGCCAAGTGTCCGACACAAGCCCGATTCAGCCCCGTCTGATGCAGATGGTGCAAAGCCTCCCTTTTGAAGCCCAAAGGGGCTTTTCCTTCCACCCACCCTTTGGAATAAACGCAAGAGCTGCGTTCACATGACGCGCTCTTTCAGGCCAGACTGCAAACGGCACGCCAGAAGCCGCAACCACTGCGGGAACTCTGAGTCCCCGCCTTTCGGCAGCCTGCATGGCTGAGCGCAATCCGGCTTTGAGAGCACATTTGCAGACGGAGCAGCCGCCGCGTCTGGAGCCAAGCCCCGCCCAGGAGGCGGTCGGCCAGGCGGGCCCGGAAGATGCGCTGGAGAGCCGGGCTTGGGGTGGCCATGCTGAGGCCGGCTGGTGAGGGCCGCTGCGTGGTCTGCGGGCGAGAGGGGCGCCAGGCCACCAAGTACCGCTGTCCAGACTGCCGGGAGAGATAGCGGGCAGCAGGGCGCGCTCTGCTTATGCTCAGATGCCACTTGGGCGAGGAGGGGCTTCCTGCCACTCCCAGGATCTGGCATTTGCAAGGGGGAGGGTAAGGGGCTTAGAGGCTCTTGGGGGTGGGAAGGGAGAGTCACGTTGGAGGGGGGACTGGACTAAGGAGGCTTGAAGTTGCTTTGCAAGAACGGGGGCGCTATGTACTATGTACTATTTTCCGGCGTATAAGATGACTGGGCATATAAGACGACCCCCCAACTTTTGAGAAGATTTTCATAGGTTAAAAAGTCATCTTATACGCCGGAAAATACGGTGTGTGTGTGTGTGTGTGTGTGTGTGTGTGCATTTGCAATATATTTTTAATAATTTATATTTTAGTTTTGTTTCTTATAATTTTAATTTTTGCTATATTACCTACGTGGTAATATATTTTTGTTTTCTATCGGTTGAATGATTACATGCCATCAAATCATTTTTTACTCTAACCAACCACATAGCTTTTTGTTAATAACAATCTATCTATAACCTAGTCTTTCAGATCTTCCAACAGTGCTTCCATTGTCACTGTTATTGAGTTATTGAGTGTGGTGGTGCATCAGCTCCCTCTGGTCCTGGATGAAGCGGATTATCTAGACCTGTACCAATCGGGTTTCAGGCCCGGGTACAGCACGGAGACGGCATTGGTCGCTCTGGTGAATGATCTCTGGAGGGCTTGGGACAGGGGACATTCCTCTGTCCTAGTCCTATTAGACCTCTCAGCGGCGTTCGATACCATCGACCATGGTATCCTGCTGCGGCGTCTCAGGGGATTGGGAGTGGGAGGCACGGTTTTGCAGTGGTTCTCCTATCTCCTGGGACGTTCGCAGTCGGTGTTGGCAGGGGGGCAGAGGTCGACCTCGAGGTTTCTCGTTTGTGGAGTTCCTCAGGGGTCGGTCCTCTCACCTCTCCTGTTCAACATCTACATGAAACCGCTGGGTGAGATCATTCGTGGTTTTGGAGTTGGGTATCATCAGTATGCCGATGATACCCAGCTTTTTATTTCGACCCCAAACCACCCCAGCGATGCCCTCGACGTGATGTCCCGTTGCCTGGAGGCGGTTCGGGTCTGGATGGGGAGGAACAGACTTCAACTCAACCCCGACAAGACCGAGTGGCTGTGCATACCGGCATCCCGGGATATTCAGAACATTCCATCTCTTTCCATGGGGGGTGAACTATTACCACCCGTAGATAGGGCTCGCAACTTGGGAGTCCTCCTAGATTCACGGCTCACTCTGGAAGACCATATAGTAGCTGTGACTAGGGGGGGCCTTCGCCCAGGTTCGCCTGGTGCGCCAGTTGCGGCCCTATCTAGACCGGGATGCCTTATGTACGGTCACTCACGCGCTCGTGACCTCTCGTCTGGACTACTGCAACGCTCTCTACATGGGGCTGCCCTTGAGGACCACTCGGAGGCTCCAACTGGTACAGAATGCAGCCGCGAGAGTTGTGTTGGGAGTCTCCCGATACTCCCATGTTACACCTCTGCTCCGTGAGCTGCATTGGTTACCAGTTGTCTTCCGGGTGAGATTCAAGGTACTGGTAATGGTGTTTAAGGCCCTACATGGCATGGGTCCGGAGTACCTTAGGGAGCACCTGCTGCTGGCATCAACTTCCCTCCGCCCTGTGCGCTCCCACAGAGAGGGCCTCCTCAGGGTGCCACCGATCAGAGAATGTCAATTGGTGGCCCCCAGGGGGAGGTCCTTCTCTGTGGGCGCCCTGGAGCTATGGAATCGGTTGCCGGTTGAGCTCCGGATGGCGCCCGACCTTCGCTCCTTCCGTCGCGATCTGAAGACACTCTTATTTGAACAAGCCGGCCTGGCCTGATGGGGGATGGGTTGGGTTTTTATTGTCATTTTTAATATATGTATTTATTGTTTTTAGTTGGGCATATGTTTAATTTTCTTTTAACTTTTGTATTTTTGTATTTTTTATATATCTGCCCTGTTCACCGCCCTGAGTCCTTCGGGAGAAGGGCGGTATATAAATAAAATTATTATTATTATTATTATTATTATTATTATTATTATTATTATTATTATTATTATTATTATTATTATTATTATTATTATTATTATTATCTTTGCTGCTGTTCATCCTCTTCTCTTTCTTTCTCTTTCCCAGCATTAGAGCCTTCATCCAAGGATTTTGCAATGCATACATACCTAGTATTATGTGCTGGTTAATTTCCACATATTGTAATGTTGTTTTAAAAATTACTGATTTTTAGAGATTTTTAAATATGTGTGTATCAAAAAAAATCACAAGGACTGGATATGGAGAGTGGAACTACTATTAGCCGTCTCCTATACATACAGTAGATAAAATCAAGTTGTATGCTAAGGGTGAATGAGAGACATCAACTCACTAATCCACCTTATACAGATCTACAGTGAGGATACTGGGATGTCATTTAGACTAGAGAAATGTGGACAGATGATGGTCAAGAGAGGGAAAGCAGTTAAGACTGATGGGGTGGAATTACTAGCTGGCTACATAGCAGATATACAGACCAGTTACAGGTACCTTGGTATTCCAGAGTCACATGGGAAGCACACTGTGGAGGCAAGGAAGTTAGCAACATCAATTATCACCAAAGGATCAGACAGGTCCTGAAGAATCAGTTCAATGGGAAGAACATGATCCATGCCATCAACATGTACCGTAGATTCCGGCGTATAAGACTACTTTTTAACCCATGAAAATCTTCTCAAAAGTCAGGGGTCGTCTTATACGCCGGGTGCTGAAAATTTAGGGACAGGGCTGGCTGGAAAACCTGGAGCGGATCTTCCATTTAGTCTGCGCAGGGAAAGCGGGACCAATTGGAGTAGAAGCTGCAGTCTGTGATTTTTTACAGGCTGGGGTCTGGGCTTCTTTCCAGTTGAGCAGCTGTAGGCAGGTGGGGAATGCAAGAGCAATTTGAAAGGCAGGTGGGGAATGCGTAGCAGAGCAGCAGTTTAGCTCTAAGGACACATTTGACTCAGGAACTGGGCGGGCTGGCTGGAAAACCTGGAGCGGATCTCCCATTTGGTCTTTTTTTTTAATCCCATTTATATCCCACCCTTCTCTGAAGACTCAGGGCGGCTTACAATTTAAAGCACAAATCAATGTGCTTAGCAATAGCCTTCATTCTATGTATATGCCTGCCTATTAGAGCTTCCACCCCCCCCCAAGCAGCATTATTACAAAGTCAGCTTATTGCTCCCAACAATCTGAGTCCTCATTTTACCTACCTCGGAAGGATGGAAGGCTGACTCAACCTTGAGCCTGGTGGGATGAGAACCTGCACTAATTGCAGGCAGTTGGTGTTACATAAGGCTCTGTGCAGGGAAAGCTTTAGAGTGAATTAGGAAAAGTGAAAAAGTGAATTAGGAAAATAGGAAACGGTTGCTGGAATTGGGTATGTGTAGTTTAACGAAGAGAAGGGTGAGGGGTGACACGATAGCAGTGATCCAATATCTCAGGGGCTGCCACAAAGAAGAGGGAGCCAAGCTATTCTCCAAAGCACCTGAAAGCAGGACAAGAAGCAATGGATGGAAACTAGTCAAGGAGAGAAGCAACCTAGAACTAAGGAGAAATTTCCTGACAGTTAGAACAATTAACCAGTGGAACAACCTGCCTCCAGAAGTGGTGAATGCTCCAACACTGGAAGTTTTTAAGAAGAGACTGGACAGCCATTTGTCTGAAATGGTATAGGGTTTCCTGCCTGAGCAGGGGGTTGGACTAGATGACCTCCAAGGTCCCTTCCAACTACTTCTTCTTCTTCTTCTTCTTCTTCTTCTTCTTCTTCTTCTTATTATTATTATTATTATTATTATTATTATAGTTTAATCCACTTGCACTGTTTTATGTTTACATGTTTGATGACAAACAGCCTTATGTTTATAAGTGACAGTTTTCCTACTAAGTACCTGCATGTCATAAGCATTTGAATTAAAATTACCATATTAAAATCAAATCTGATGTTTTTAAATTTTTATTTGGTGTGCGTTGGAAGAGGGGTAGTCTTATACGGCGAGTATAGCCCAAACCCTATAATTTAACAGGAAATGTAGGGGGTCGTCTTATACGCCCAGTCGTCTTATACGCCGGAAAATACGGTATGCCTTTCCAGTTATTAGATACTCTGCCAGTATAGTGAGCTGGCCAAAGAAGGATATAGAAGCTGCTGATGTGAAGGCCTGGAAGCTCCTCATCTTGGTAGTTGACAAGGACCAAAAGACACCAATGGTGATTGATGTGCCAAGTGACAGCAACATGAGGAAGGATTATGAGAAGCTGGAGAAATACCAGGATCTGAAGGAGGAACTAGAGAAGATGTACTGGAAATTAAAGGCCAAAGCTGGGAGAGTGACTTCAACAGATCCTAAGAACAACATCAGAGCTCTTTGTCCAGAAAAGTACAGTACTTGGTACACCTATTACCACCTACACAAGTGAGAAGGGATTAAATTAATTATAACAAAATATTTTTAAAAATATATCTACAATAGATTATTTTATTGTATTTAACTTTGTTTATTATTATACAACTTTCTGATATTTGAGGGATGAAGGGAAAGTATGTAATTGTATAAAATACTATGATAGCTTGAAGCATTATTTTTGACTCAAGATTGTGATTATTTTGCACTTGAGTTCTTACAGCATTTCACCTATCAAAGATAGATCTCCATTTCCAGAATAAGTTGGTTAGTACAGTCTCTAAGCTTAATTATGAGCAACAGTATGTGAAAATTGGTTTATTCTAAAAGATTTGTGAGCTTTCCTAACAGTAGCTGAATGCATGCTGAGAAGCAATATGTGCCTGAAAATGACTTTCAAGGAAGGACATTTTGAGGGCAACATCTATCCGCAGTTTCTTATTGAATTGACATGAATATATGTTTTTAAAGTGCCAAATCAAATAAAGAATGATATGGTAACTGGCTTGCTAATATGTGTACTATTATACATTCATATGGGCATATATTTTCAGAAATACACTTCAGCCTACAGTATGTATTGAAAATTTTATTTGTTCGTCTGCTTTTTCAGGGTGATGAGAACACAATCATTAATTTGTTGGCAGGATCCCTCTTCCTGCATTTGTTTTGTCTTTTCTTAGGCAGAACATTTGACTTTCAAATAATCATCTCAAGCATAGATTTTATTAGTCCTACTTTCCTGTCAATTTTTTGAAGTTCCCTTCTCTTTTTCATTTGATTGCTTCCCCTCTCTTTATTGTTCAGACAATTGCCAGTGATCTCTACTCAGTACATATTTGAACATAGCACCCGGTCTGTATCTTCTCTTCCTTTCCAGACAGTCCTGGCCCTAGCTTTCTTGGGAATTGGTTAGGCAACTCTTTTCTAATTCTCCTATGTTAATATGCATACATGATGTCCCAGTTGCACTCAGATAAAGAGCTAATGGAAAGGAAAAAAATGTTTACCAAGTAGATCTTTGAAGGAGACATTCTGTTATATTAGGGGTGTCAAACTCAATTTCATTGAGGGCCACGTCAGCATTGCGGTTGCCCTCAGGGGGCCGGGTGGGTATGGCCTGGGTGGGCGTGGCATACTGGGTGGGCGTGGCTAGAGTGCGTATGACCTACTGGGTGGGCATGGCCAGCTCTACATCGTTCACATCAAGGGTGCCTATGGGGGCCTGGGCAGGAGTGGGACAGGTCTGAGAGTCTCTGGCAGAAGGAGGGTCTCTGGGCCAGGGCCAAGGCAGTGGGGGCCATTCCCTCACTGTTTCCAGGATAGCTTCGTGGGCCACATGAAACCACTTCGCGGGCCGGATCCGGCCCCCAGGCCTTGTGTTTGACATGTCTGTGTTACATAGAATGGCACTTATTTCTGGTATTATTTGCAGTTAAACAGGAAATTTGCCTAAATTGTTTTATTATTGTATTATTATTATCATGTATTATTAGGACTGCTTTAAGAAATCTAGCAGTCCAGTGTAATGCAGATTTTGAAGGCTTTCAGAAACTCTTGACTTAAGTCTGAGATTGATGTTTGTTATTCAGTGGACTTTCTCCCCATTTTAGTCCGCATTCTTTAGCTAACATTTCATTAGATATTAATAGATTGCTGCATGATGTACTGCTTAGAAATAGCAGGAGCAGGTTCATGTCAAAAAGAAAAATATATTTGCTGCAGGTCGTGGAAGCAAAAATATATAATCGAATTCATACATTGATCTGCTTTGTATGTAATCGTCGTAAATGTTACTATCAGTTCTAGCACTGGTTTACTTGTGTCTAATTCTTAAATCAATCATCCAATTTATGTAGGCCAACCTAACAGCAAAGCATTTATTATGAAATCATTTGTTATGAAGATCATTTTAAGCTATAGAGGTAGAAAACATAATATAGATATTTTGAAGGGGAGCTATTGAACATTTGATTGCTGATCAGAGCATTGTGCAGTCTTCAGGCACTCATTTATATATTAATGATGTCATTTCTTTCTTTGTTATGATAATGATAATGATAAAGAATAAATAATAATGATAATGATAAAGATAATGATAATGATAAAGAAAAAGAGCCGTGGTGGTGCAGTGGTTAGAATGCAGTTGTTGTTGTTAGCTGCGAAGTCGTGTCCGACTCATCGCGACCCTATGAACAATGTTCCTCCAGGCCTTCGTGTCCTCTACCATCTTCTGGAGTCCATTTAAGCTCACGCCTACTGCTTCAGTGACTCCATCCAGCCACCTCATTCTCTGTCGTCCCCTTCTTCTATTGCCCTCAATCTTTCCCAGCATTAGGCTCTTCTCCAGTGAGTCCTTCCTTCTCATTAGGTGGCCAAAATATTTGAGTTTTAGCTTCAGGATCTGGCCTTCTAAAGAGCAGTCAGGGTTGATCTCTAGGACTGACCGGTTTGATCGCCTTGCAGTCCAAGGGACTCGCAGGAGTCTTCTCCAGCACCATAGTTCAAAGGCCTCAATTCTTTGGCGCTCAGCCTTTTTTATGGTCCAGCTTTCACTGCCATCCATTGCAACTGGGAAGACCATAGCCTTGACTATACGCACTTTTGTTGACAGGGTGATGTCTCTGCTTTTTAGTGTGCTGTCTAGATTTGCCATTGCTTTCCTCCCAAGGAGCAAGCGTCTTTTAATTTCTTGGCTACAGTCCCCATCTGCAGTGATCTTGGAGCCCAGGAAAATAAAATTCTGTCACTACCTCCATTTCTCCCCCATCTATTTGCCAGGAATTGAGAGGGCCGGATGCCATGATCTTGGTTTTCTTAATGTTTAGTTTCAACCCAAGTTTTAGAACTCTCCTTCTTCACTCGCAACAAGAGGCTCTTTAGTTCCTCTTCACTTTCTGCCATTAGAGTGGTATCATCTGCATATGTTAGGTTGTTTTTATTTCTTCCGGCAATCTTAATTCCAACTTTTGATTCCTCTAACCCTGCCTTTCTCATGATGTGCTCTGCATATAAGTTAAATAGGCAGGGTGACAGTATACAGCCTTACCGGGCTCCTTTCCCAATTTTGAACCAATCAGTGGTTCCGTGTCCAGTTCTCACTGTTGCTTCTTGGCCCACATATAGGTTTTTCAAGACACAAATAAGATGGTCTGGTATGCCCATCTCTTTTAAGAACTTGCCGCAGTTTGTTATGATCCACACAATCAAATGCTTTAGCATAGTCAATGAAGCAGAAGTAGATGTTTTTCTGGAATTCTCTAGCTTCCTCCATGAACCAACGTATGTTGGCAATTTGATCTCTAGTTCCTCTGCCTCTCCAAAATCCTCCCTGTACTTCTGGTAGTTCTCAGTCCACATACTGCTGGAGTCTAGCTTGTAGGATTTTAAGCATAACTTTACTAGCATGAGAAATGAGTGCAATGGTGTGGTAGTTTGAACATTCTTTGGTACTGCCTTTCTTTGGAATTGGAATGTAAACTGATCTTTTCCAATCCTGTGGCCACTGTTGAGTTTTCCAAATTTGCTGGCAAATTGAGTGTAGCACTTTTACTGCATCGTCTTTTAAGATTTTGAATAGCTCAGCTGGAATACTGTCACCTCTACTAGCTTTATTGTTGCTCAGCTTTTCTAAGGCCCACTTCACTTCACATTCTAGGATGTCTGGCTCGAGGTCAGTGACCACCTCATTGTGATTATCAGGGACGTTAAGCTCGTTCTTGTATAGTTCTTCTGTGTAATTTTGCCACCTCTTCTTAATCTCTTCTGCCTCTGTTAGGTCCCTGCCATTTTGGTCCTTTATCATGCCCATTTTTGCATGAAACGTTCCCTTCATCTCTCCAATTTTCTTGAAAAGATCTCTGGTCCTCCCTATGCTATTGTTTTCTTCTATTTCTTTGCACTGTTCATTTAAGAAGGCATTCTTATCTCTTCTAGCTATTCTCTGGAATTCTGCATTCAATTGGGCATATCTTTCTTTTTCTCCCTTGCCTTTTGCTTCCCTCCTTTCCTCAGCTATTTGCAAAGCTTCCTCAGACAGCCATTTTGCTTTCTTGCATTTCTTTTTCTTTGGGATGGTTTTGGTTGCTACCTGTTGTACAATGTTGCGAACCTCTGTTCATAGTTTTTTAGGCACTCTGTTTATCAGATCTAATTCCTTAAATCTATTTGTCACCTCTACTGTATATTCAACAGGGATATGATTTAATTCATACCTGAGTGGCCTAGTGCTTTTTCCTACTTTCTTCAGTTTAAGCCTAAACTTTGCAATGAGAAGCTCATGGTCTGAGCCACAGTCAGCTCCTGGTCTTGTTTTTACTGACTGTATAGAGCTGCTCCATCTTTGGCTGCAGAGCACATAGTCAATCTGATTTCTGTGTTGACCGTCTGGTGATGTCCATGTGTAGAGCCATCTCTTGGGTTGTTGGAAAAGAGTGTTTGCTATGACCATCGTATTCTCTTGACAAAATTCTATCAGCCTGTGCCCTGCTTCATTTTGTACTCCAAGGCCAAACTTGCCTGTTATTCCTGTTATCTTTTGGCTTCCTACTTTAGCATTCCAATCTCCCATGATGATAAGGACATCATTTTTTTGGTGTTAATTCTATAAGGTGCTGTAGGGCTTCATAGAACTGGTCAATTTCATCCTCTTCAGCACTGGTGGTTGGGGCATAGACTTGGACTACTGTGATATTGAATGATTGCCTTGGATTCGAACTGAGATCATTCTGTCATTTTGAGGATTGTATCCCAGTATTGCTTTTCCTACTCTTTTATTGACTATGAAGGCTACTCCATTTCTTCTGAGGGATTCTTGCCTGCAGTAGTATACCTGATGGTCATCTGAATTAAATTCACCCATTCCTGTCCATTTTAGTTTGTTGATACCTAAGTTGTCGATGTTCAGTCTTGTCATCTCTTTTTTGACCACGTCCAGCTTTCCTTGATTCATGGATCTTACATTCCAGGTTCCTATGGAGAAAAAATCTTTACAGCATCGGACTTTCCTTTCACCACCAGACACATCCACAGCTGAGCGTCCTTTCGGCTTTGGCCCAGTCGCTTCATTCTTTCTGGCGCTACTAGTACTAGCCCTCTGCTCTTCCCCAGTAGCATATTGGACGCCTTCCGACCCGTGGGGCTCATCTTCCAGCGTCATATCGTTTTGCCTTTTGGTACTGTCCATAGGGTTTTCATGGCAAAGATACTGGAGTGGGTTGCCATTTCCTTCTCCAGTGGATCACGTTTTGTCAGAACTCTGCTATGACCTTTCCATCTTGCTTGGCCCTGCATGGCATAGCTCATAGCTTCATTGAATTACGCAAGCCCCTTCGCCACAACAAGGCAGTAATCCATGAAGGGGAGAATGCAGTACTGCAGGCTAATTCTGCTGACTGCCAGCTGCCAGTAGTTTGGCAGTTCGATTCTCACCAGTTCAAGGGTAAGCCAGCTTTCCATCCTTATGAGGTCGGTATAATGAGGACCCAGGTTGTTGGGGCAAGATGCTGACTCTGTAAACCATTTAGAGAAGGCTGAAAAGCACTATGAAGCGGTATATAAGTCTAAGTGCTGTTGCTATGGCTAAGATGTTCCATTCCAAGTATTATTAAACAGTGTTATTAAAATTTATTAATATGTATTGTGTTGACATATAATTTATTATCAAAATGTTTCTCTACTAGGAGAAAAATTAAATAGCCAAATATAGGTTATTTTTGCTGTTTTGTAGCAAGGTCAGAGAATAAATTCCTATATTAAGTCATTTACGGAATTATTCTGTCACAGACATTTTTTTCTCTTCAAAATAATTTATTTCCTTGCCTACAAGATAATTTATTTATTTATATGCTTCCCTTGTCCTTGTCTATATCGTTTGTGGGTTTTTTATTAAAATTTAAATTGTAAAGACTATTTTTCTTACATTCCATTCTACGAATGTGAACAGAATATGGACAGCTGGGAGACTTGCTCTCCCCCGTCCAGTTTTGTATCGCTGGGTGCCCCTGAAAAGGGCCGAAAGTCACCCCGAAGAGGCGACCAGCAAGGAGGGGCACTCGCTGGATTGCGTGAGAGCCGCAACTCTCCTGTTAGACCTGGCGATCCCTCCAAACTGGCAGGCGAAAGGATCAGCCATTATGGCTCGTCCCTAGGCTGTGAACAGCCGAAGTCACATTTTCCACCAGGGAACTCTTAAAGCAGCGCATAAGAGACTGGGTGAGATCTACCTCTTTTACCCTAATTACTTTCTGTACCTCTTTAAGCTGCTAAGCATTCTCCCTCCTGTGGTGAGGGAAGGGGGACTTTAGCTCTCCCTCCAGAAAGAGCGGTGACTCAATACCCAGGGGCATTTTAAACATTGAAAAAGTAACTAAATCCCAATTGGCACTTTATTTCTTAAAGCATGTGGACTGAAAGATTTTTTATTTCTTATTTTTCATTATTTACTTCTGTTGGAAATCTGGTTTCTTCTTATGAAAAAAAGAAAAAAGAAAAACTGAAAAGATTAAGATAACTTGGGCCTCAAAAGGAAACTTTAAAAGGGGCCTGGCTGACTGCCCAGGGAAATAGATAAGATTCATAATCTTGAGAGCTCTGAAACAACAGCTGTGAAAGGCTCTGTGTTCCCTAACTAGAAAAAAAAATCTCTCTCTTGGATTTTCTAAGTGTAGAGCCTTTAGTTTAAAATACCAATATGGAAGAAGGCCAGGAACAAAACTTCTTTATGGATGAAAATCAACAAACTCTCGCTATGTTGAAAATACTAATTCAAACTCTTACCACTACCAATGAAATACTAAGAGGCTATGTGAAGGAACAAGAAGGCAGCCCAGATATGAAAGCCCAAACTTTGACCACAACTAAAGAACCATCTATACAAAATACAATAGAAAAATATGAAACATTCAAATACTATGACAGAATATACAATTCAACAAATATTGATATTTGAAAAATCCAGAAAAGATATTGATAACTTGGAAAAAGGAAAAGCTTTCTTATACAACACAGAAGGAAGTAGAGGATCTAGAAAAAGAACAGTTGGATGAGAAGACAAACAATTCAGAACAACTATGTCTATACGGAAGAATAAACAGACGACCCACTAGACCTACAAGTCCTCTCAAAAAAATGGTGACCGGATGGTTTTGTCAATATCAATTAATATACATGATATTACAAGGAGATTGGTTCGATGACCCAAAAACAAGGACATGGAAGATGATTTGGCAAAGGAAAAAAGCCAGAATAAGACTCAAGAAGAATGGAGTTTCGACCATCTTATTGAAATCTAAAACAGAATGTACGTAAATAGATAAGATGTGCATGTTGAATACAAGACATTGTTATGAACAGAGAAAGAAAAATTTTTGTTCATTAAAATTTAGCAGTATAAATACTAATAGCTAATTTGAATATTGATTTGTGCATAAAGGTCATGTAAAGGTGAATAATGTAGATAAGCTAAAAACTTATTGTTGAAAGTAATA
This sequence comes from Vipera berus, assembly GCF_964194415.1. Taxonomy (NCBI): domain Eukaryota; kingdom Metazoa; phylum Chordata; class Lepidosauria; order Squamata; family Viperidae; genus Vipera; species Vipera berus. The sequence continues at coordinate 292,106,810 of NC_138202.1, read as the reverse complement.
AATAGGTCTATATGGAACGTTAAAAACGAAAATTATCAGTTTAAGCAAGAGATAGTAGATACAAAGAGGAAAAGAGGAGGTATTAAATACTGAAATAAAAAAGAAATTTTGATTACTAAAACAAAATTGAAAATTAGCAAAAAGGAAGGATATCATATTGTATCCTTAATTTGTTGACATAGAGGATGAGAAGTTAAGTGAACAGGATGTGCATTTTGAATATTAGATTTTGTGAGTAATGGTGATAGATGAATTGGGAGTATATTAAAAATCTTGGGAATGATAAATATCAAATGTTAAATCTAAATGTTAGTGGAAATTAAAATTGAAAAATTTATTAGGTCATTGATTGTCTAAAAGATTGTATGTTAAAACAACTAGAATATGTGTAAATTAAAAACTTTAGATATATGTAAGAAAGTTATTTTTTACGTGATAGGATAAAACTTTTCTTTAAATTCACAAATACACAGTACATATGAAGAGAAAAAGAGAGGAAATGTTTATGGTAGCAATCTGAAATCTGTACTAATGATATCTGTATGTAATTGAATTACTACTACCCAGCCACCACGCTGCTTTTCAAATATGTGAATGTAATATTAGAAAATCAATAAAATTTGAAAATAAATAAATAAATAAATGTGCAGCTGCTATCCTGTAGTGCAGGGGTGTAAAAACTGCTGCCCTGCGGGCCATATGCATCATAGTGAAACCATGCCCACCCCATTTTGCCGGCAATGGCAAAAAGTCGCAATACATTGTGACACATCACATGACGTTGCGAGTTTGACACCCCTGCTCTAGTGTGAGAGAAATAAAACAGGAAATATACTGCTCAAAAAAATAAAGGGAACACTTAAACAACACAATGTACTGTATTTAATAGTAGGATGTCTTATTTTCTGTTCCCTTTATTTTTTTGAGCAGTATATGATACACAAGACTCTGGAAAGGGAACACTAGATTTGAATTTTAAAAAAAGGTATAAATCAAGATCAGACTATGAATGTCACTTGTTTGTATACTAGTTTTGCTACAATAAATAGTTGTGTTGTTTAAGTCTCAGAAGATTATCTATCTGTTATGCCTACAAAGGACAGCCACACAGGTTGTCTGATGTTTGAAAAGAATAGTTTAAAAAAGTTAGATTAGTTGGATCTTGATCTAATTCAGATTGGCATTTCTCATATAAAACTCATCTAGTTGTATTAAAACCCAATAACCCCAAATATCTGTATTTTTATTGGACATTGCATTCAGATAATTATTGTACAGAATATGTTACTGAAATCTGTTCCAGTCTTGTTACTTTGGATTAGATTCTCAGAGTCTAATAGGAATTAGAAATTAGCAGATTTCATTTTTACTGAGCTCTTATACACCTTGAGATGCTTTAGAAATCTGAATAAACACTTCAAACTACTATAGTTCTTTACACTTGCATGACCTGTTACTACTGTGAAAAGAAAGGTTAGACATGCAGCAGAGAGATTTTATTTAGGTAATTTCCCAATCTAATTTAGTCTCCCCTTGAGTGAATACAGTGAATATGAAGATGTGCTGTGTGATAACTGATAATGCAGAGCAACTGGAAATCTAAAAGCCCAATGTGACAGATTGAAGGGGTGAAAAATAATGGGTTTAAAAAAAGAATTTTGAAAGTTTACTGATTTTATACAAAAAATACATTTAATTATTTATTTTACTCTTCAAACTAAGCTGCTGTTCAAATAATCCTGGCTTTCATTACCAGAGTAGGATGGACCAGAAGGGCAGTAATTATGATCAAAAATGACCCCAGGATTTGATAATTGAAGGATTCATTAAGTTTAATGGCAATTAGTGGATTTCAGGGGAAATTAGTCATTTCAATATTCAAAGCAATATATTTAATTATATTTAAAAAGAGCAGAATCCAGTACTCAAATGTTTTTATAAACATGTACATAGTTATATTACAAAAATATAATATACAGACTTTTTATAGAAACATGGTCTACACAAAGCAGGTCAAACAGCTCAGAGAAATGAGCTAGTTGATAAAGATAATAAATATATGTTTGCCATGAATGTTTCCAGAAAGAAGGGGATAGACTAATCCAATGGTCCCCAACCTTTGAGACTTGGTTGCCCAGCTTGGAGGAGGAGGGGAGGTAGACCACATGAGTGGTGGGCCAGTATGTACACACACAGCCCTTGCAGTGAGTGATGGACCAGCGTGCAGCTTAACCTCTGCGAGTAGTGGGCAGGCCTACTGCTCATACAAGTTACCTGCCGCTCACACAAATTGAGCAACGAGCATGCTCTGGCCAGCCACTCGCACAGCCCAATTCCGAATAGGCCATGGCTCAGTAGTAGGCTGCGGCCTGGGGTTGGGGACCCCTGGACTATTCTATGACACAGATTCTCCATTTCTGATAACAGTGAAAGAAATGTCATAGATGGGCAAATGAAATTAATCACATCAGGAAAGGGATTAGGGAAATGGTGACGCTGGTTCTGAAGGCTCTATAGCATGAAATATTGTTTTGGCAGCTCATTTAACAGAAAGAAAGATCCAGAGTTTCTTTTAAGAGAATTTATTGAAAGGAAATGAAAAAAATTATAATTGCTTTTATCTCAGAGATTGCTAAGATACAGGTAGTCCTTGGGTTATGACCATTTCTTAAATAACTGTTCAGAGTTAAGATGGCAGAGAACAACTTATGGATGGTCTGTGAAGTTGCACCCATTGTAGCATTCCCATGGTCATGTTATCATGATTCAGGCACTTGGCCACCAGCTCATACTAATGATAGTTGCAGTGTTCTGTGATCACATAATTGCTATTTGTGACCTTCCCTGATAACTTCCCACAAGAAACGTCAGTGGGAAAATTGATAGAAGGTTGCAAGTTAATCCTGCTGCTTTATTGCCTGTCCATCCCTGTGCTCCTTAGTGGCCCCAGCACCCACTCATGCAGTGTGTTGCCCATCTGTGACATCCATCTACCCATAGCTCTGCCTGTTTGCCTAGTACTCTACCTCATCCCATATTACACCCCATACACGTGAGTTTGGGGATTACAATGACAACTGGGATTGCCATTGTTAAGCAATGCTTTCATGTGACCTCATGGTTTATGACCACATTGCTTAGTGATGGACATTCTTATCCCAATTGCCATTGTAACCTGAGGACTACCTATAGAGACCTTTTTTTTAAAAAAAAATGCGACCTGATGAGGCTACTTTCTTAAACCTGATGTAAGGAATGTCTAGATGTGTGCTCTGTTTGGAAATATGAAAATAATGCTGCTGCTGCTTTAATGAATAGCATTAAATAGGCTTTAGTAATTACTAAAAAAAGATGATGTGTTTGGTCAAAGACTGAAGCATTTCTTCTGAGGCATTTTGAAATGTCTACAATTCTATTGTGAACGAAAATAAGATAATGAAATAAAAGGAAGAGAGTAAGGAACAATTCTGGTCCAAGACGTATACGCTTGAATTACATTTAAAGATGAAGAATGCTAATACTAGGATTAGACAATAACTGTACTAAATCAAAATCCTATGAAGCAAACATTTTTAGGCATTCTGGCTCAGGTGTTTAGGAATTTGCTTCATCTTTTTATTTTATTTTTCTTATTTCCCCCCAAAATATGAGTTATTTTATCACACTGCCATAAGACATTGAGGGTATTTATTTTAGACAAAGCTCTAATTTATAAACACATTTTGCAACTGGAATCTTGTTTCAGGCAGTAAATGCCTGCTCTCTGAGTTTTGTAATAGATACCATGTTTTTGATTCCCTGTAGCAAATTATAACTAACTGTGTTGTTTACTACAAAACTGTTTGGGGATTCTACTGTGTTAAATAGAGCATTTGATTTCCTGTGTGAAACCAGAACAAGAAAATTAAAGTGTTATTTTTTTCTACTTACTATTTCAGCAGAGAAAAGTAAAATATATCCTACTCAGATTGCAGCATTTCGATTTGTATCAAATATCTGCTTGAAGGGTTACTATGAATATTATGATTTTTTTTTCATGTAGTGAATTACTCAGTACAAGAAAACACTTGGGATTTTATAGCTTTTTGACTGCAATTTTATACATACATATTTGAGAATAAATCTCACTGAATTTAATGGGACTTCTGAGAATAGATGGCTTGTACTCAGTCTTGTCATTGTTTTGTTCTTCTGGAAAGTAAGTTACCTGACAAACACTGTTTTATCTATATACTACTAAAACTCTCCTATCTGTTTATCTGTATTGTAATCTTCAGTTAGTATCAATCAGAATCAACACATGAATGACATACCTCAAATGAATCAAGTACCTTAAATCTGCTAACTTAAAGAATGTGCAGAAAATCCAGGACCCATTACTTATGTGTAATTGAAGTTTCAAGGATCTTCACACTACTTGTATTCTCAAAGTTGTGCGTGTTGCAGTATTGCCACGGTCACGTGATTGTGATTTCCCACAGTCCCTGCCAGCTTCCCAGCAGCAGAGTCACTGGGAAACCTGGTAGGAAGTTGCTCCTGCTCTCTGCATTTTTGCCTACTTCTAGTCATTCTGAAACTGTTTAGGCAAATATCTCTTAAAGGATGCCTGAATGGGTCATGGGCTGTTTAGTTATAATTTAGTTTACAGTCATGAAATATACCAAAATATAAGTGCTTTATGTTCAAGGATATATGAATATAAACTCATTTAATTTTCATACCTGAGATTAAAAAAATACAAAATGACATACACAATTACCTCAACAACAAAACACATTCTTCCATCTTGTTTGGGAAGCATGAAATCAACAAAGGGGTACATACCTCACATTTTAGCAAGAGATAGGATCTGCCAGCATCTCTTCACTGTCCTCCCAAGAAAGCTGGGCCCCAAACTGGGCCAGTCTCCTTTTCTTTTCTTTTCTTTTCTTTTCTTTTCTTTTCTTCTCTTCTCTTCTCTTCTCTTCTCTTCTCTTCTCTTCTCTTCTCTTCTCTTCTCTTCTCTTCTCTTCTCTTCTCTTCTCTTCTCTTCTCTTCTCTTCTCTTCTCTTCTCTTCTCTTTCCAGCCAGCCAAATTGATTGATTGAATAAATATTATACTATTGTTAATAAATATTAATATCAATGAATCAATATATGATATAGATTATATAATTATATGCATGTTTATCAATTTGTCAATTTTCTTTGTGCAGATTTGTTTCTGGACAGAAATACAAATCATATTGTTATTCTTTCTTCACCACTTAAAACAGGGCTGGGTAGACCCAAAGGTTGAATGTACCCCTCAGTCCATTTTTTCTCCCCACCCCCACCCCCAGATTGACTTCATCTACTCATTGTTACATTCCCAATAAATCTTGTTCATAAATGATTCATGGTCACGAAAGTTTTACACATTCCTGTTTTAGAAAATTTAATTGTCAAGGGAGCTCTATTTGGCTAGATGTTATTTCACAAAGTAATTTTGTTTTGGAAGCCTTACCAATTTTTGTAGATGCTCATTTTCTTAACTAATCAAAATACCAATAAAGTAAATTAAAAGAAAAAATGTAAATATGTAAACATAATGTTTACTTTTTAACACAGGTGGGAAATGTATTTTTTATAGTTGTGATCTACATTCCTAAGCCAGCAAACTGCATCAGATAAACTTGAGTGTGCATTGTAACTCTATTTAATTGACATTTTTTTTTCTTTCTCCCTCCTTTCCCACTCCTCCTCCTTTAGAAAAGAACGGCTGCTTAGGTGTTCTCAATGCAAAGTTGCAAGATACTGTGGTGCACACTGTCAGGTAATTATTTTGAAGCATAGATGGACAATGCAACATTCAAACTTTTTAACTGGTAAAATTGTTTTCTAATTACATAGTCCTATTTGAATTGGGGTACTGTCAGGCCCAAAGAATCAAGAATGACATGTGGAGTTACTTTTGAGTAATTCCTTTACTGCTGCTCATCTACAAACAGAATCTTGCCAGTCTGAAGTAATTTTCTGCAATAACTGTAGATATACTGTATGAAGGGTCCAACTTTGCCCTTTCTGCCCACCAGACAGTTTATGCTTTACTGTCTGTCTTCTGGAAAAGAGCCCCTCCCTCTTGTGACTCCAGGGTACATTCCAGTGCAGGTAACCAGAAGTAGACATGGTATTCCACATGGGGTCTGGCCAGGGCAAAGTGGAGTAGAAGAACTATTTCTGCAGTCTATATTTTATGTATCTGTCCATACGCCCCAAGATAGCAATTGCCTTTGTAGCAGTTGCATTTCACTGTTACCACACAATTCTGAATACATTGCTAATGATGACTCTACACAATTCTTATTTGTATTTGTTAATCATATTCTGTACAGTACATTGCAAACACTTTATGCTCCATTTGAAATATCATTTAAAGGAACAGGGATGGAAGAAAAACATTGAAGGAGGAGGTCATTTTAAAAAAGTGCTATTAAAGGGAAAATAATTTCTTTTCACTCCTAGAAAGAAGCCTGGTTGGACCACAAACGGGAATGCAAATGTATTAAAGATATTGACCCTAGTTTTCCTCCTGACTCAGTGAGGCTTGTTGGCAGGATTATTTTCAAAGTAGTAAGTTAAATTTTTTATATATGATTAATTTTTGCAAAATATATCTGCTCCAGTTCTGTTAATGTGGAAACAGATTGTGTATTTCAGAGTTCAAGCGATCCTTGAGATGGAGAGGTTGAGAGAAATCTTCACTCAGTCAGATTGCCCCACGTTTTTACTTGACAAAATCCTTTGGAAATACTGTATGTTTGTATCATACAGTGCCTATAGCAAAGAGCTCAAGTGAGATTTGATGAGTTGATGTTCTAACCTATGCTGGTTACAGGAGAAAATAGGAAAGGAGCCAGTTTACTATTTTTAGCTCTTCTAAACTTGACTTGTGTACCTTTGGCCTGGTTTTTATAAGAACTATGTGATGTTAAGAATTGTTGCTTGAGTTTGTTTGTTTTTGCCTTCTATCCCTTTCTCTTGTGTACAGAATTGTCTTTTGGAATTGTACTCTTGATGAATGGAATTAACGTGTATTTTATTACTATGAGATCCTCTGGGTGTCTTTTGGGTTGAAAAACAAAATAAAATGTGCTGTGCTAAGTTAGTATGTTTATGGGATTGTGTGTGATCACTGCAATAATCAGCAGGAGTAAAGGTATTGTCTCTTCACTTGACTAGCTTTTAAGTTGATGGAAAAAGAAAATTAAGCTAACTAGAGGAACACATTTTTATATGCTAGGCTCTACAACTAACAGTTGGATGTGGTATGTAACAATGTATTTTTGTATAGTTATTTTTTTTTGCATTCATGTATATCAGGTTTTATAGTTATTTTTTAAACAATAAAAGGTTATTTTTATTCATTAGTGTTTTTATATTCTTACCAGTTAAGGCAATCAGTATGCCCATCTGAAGAGCTCTATTCTCTTTCTGACCTTCAGTCAAGTAAGTGATTTTGTATATTTTCTCAATTTAAAGGGACTCTACTATATTAAAGATGTGTGAGAACACGCCCTATCTTTTAAATGTTTTATGCAAATTGGTTAGCATCTTTGTGGTGTGGATTTCTGTGCTCCCTTGAATCTGATGAAGGACCTGCTGTTTGTAGACAATAAGTATTGTGGTAACGATAATGAAAGATCTCCCAGTTAAATCAGAGGGTGTTAACTGAATCAGTGCAATTTAAAGGATAATTTTGGAATCTCTCTGCCCCGTACTAGATGTTTGAACTTGGAATATTAATGAAAATGTTCTATTCTAAATTATGTATAGTGAGATCAAAATATTATTTTGTTATATATTCCTTAACAATCAGATTTAATTTAGAGGTTTTTAGTATTTATTTTAGTGTGTGTGGGGGTTGTATTTGAACCAAATTCTGAGACTACATTGTTAACCATTTCTAAAGAAAACCTGCAGGTGAATGTCACATTTCCATATTTAGGTGAGATTTTTTTTCACTGTTGAATCTGGGGATGTAAATAATCATCAGTATGCCTGCAGATGGAATATTAATAAAAATTATAGATTACATTGAGCTAGAATGGGGTTAACTCGTCCCCTGCTTTCTTTCCTGAATTACCAGCATTCATTCATATGCACAGAGGTTGAGAAAGGATTCAGAGGAATTTTTGGGATAGCATGTAAAAATGTTCTATATGTGTAATCTTTTTTTGTAATGTTCCATTTTCCAAGGATTTTTTTTAACTCCAGAAAATTAAAACAATTCATTTACTTGATTTCAGTTCAGTTCATTTGCTATTTTTTTCGATTTCATATGATATCGGAACTGAACTTTTGGTCACTTGCTATATAATTTCTAGTGGGTGTTTCTTCCTAGGCAATAGTTAATTGTTCCAGTACAGATAATTCTATACAATACAAGTTTATTATTATTACTGATTCTCTAAATTCATCCCAAAATTTTGGATGGATATAGAGTTCTACTTTGTGTCTATCTTGAATTGAAATACAAGTAGTCCTAAGTTAATGCAGCTTGCTCAGCCCTCTTACAAGCTTAATCAAACAATGCTAAATGAATGATTTTGATGACTGATTCTCAAAGTTTGGGCCATTGCAGCACCCGCATAGTTATATGATCACAATCTGGCTCTTGGCAGCTAGACTGCATTTCTGCATGTCTGTCGCAATGTCCTATGGGCACATGGTCACCATTATCTTCCCTACCAGTTTTTGGGAAACATGAATAAAATAATTTCTCAGAGACATCCATGGCTACTGTGGGGACAGACTATTGAGCTAAAATATAAAATGTCTACCAACATGGCTGCTTTTTTGTTTTCAGAATAAGTTTATCTTATTTTTGTTGATTTACTCCCCCCCCCCCCCGCAATTTTGTTCTAGGGATAATTAATCCTGTTAATTGTTTCTACATCAAAAACAAAATGGTAGAAATTGAAAGAATTATTAAATGAGTTAATTATTAAATTATATAAAATGTAAATCACCTGGTGAGAAAACAAATTATCAAGATCACTAGATTAATAATTAATAATAAATGGGGGTGGGAGAATACTAGATTTCTAATTGCCTAACAGTAATTGTGATTGCAACACATTTGACAACCTTTCTAGAGATATTTAGTGACCTGTCAAATAAGGAGTGAATAATTTTCCCCAGTCTTCCATATCTGTGGATTAAGAAAGGCATTGATAATTCAGCTTGTTATATCATATAAAAGGATTATCATATGATGTTATTTGAGATTTTCTAAATGTTGGAAAGTACTTGGATAAAATTGCAAAGGAAGTCTGTGAAATTTCCCTTTTAACAGGGAATCTAGTAAGACATTTTACTGGGTGAAATAAAAGCCGTATATTTCATATATTTTAGCAGTTTTCCATACATGTCATTGTAAACAAAGAAGAGTTTTTGACTAAATCACATTGAATGTCAGTATTAAAAGTCCATTGTATCAAATTCAACCTGACATATTTTAATCTATATGTCTGTCTATTCATTCTATCATCTCGCTCTTTATCTTTTCAGCTAATTGTTCATTTTATTAAAGGACAAGTTATTATAAACAATTAATTTGCTATGGATTAACAGCTAGACTTTTGAAATTATTACTGCCTGCAGTCAAGTTCTTGTCTCATTTTCTTTTTAAAAAAATACACCCCTACCACTTAGATATGCAATTTTCCACTTTTACGGAAGACCTTACTTCTGATTGAAATAAATCAAGGTATTGCCATCTTGCATTGGGAAAAATATTTTGAATGACATAAAATTACTATTGCTACTGTAAGACACTTAACTGATTTTCTGTTTACCATCTCTTTGTACATCTGCTTTGTCTTAAGATTTTTCTTCTTCATTCACATAATATTTGTACAATTTGGCAATAGCAATCTACTGGTGAGAAGGTCTGTCAAAAATAAAGTAGGATATCTTGTCTCTTTGGAGTTTGAAATGTTCATACTGCCAAGCATTGCTTAAAAATGTTTTTGAACAAGGTAATTCTCACACTTTTTAATACATTTCCTCTTTTTAAAAGATGTTGATGAATTAAGTGAAGACATGAAAGAAGGTCTCAGGCACCTTGCTAAGACTCTGCAGCTGTATTTGAAGGTGGAAATCCAAGATGTTTCTCAGCTTTTGCCGGCCTTAGATGTTTTTCAGATCTTTGCAAAAGTAAGTGTTAAAAGAGAGTTCTGAAAATGTAGTCATTATTCATATTTTTGTGCTTTCACATCCTTCGAAAGAGCTATTTTAAACTATAATTCACTCCCAGATATCAGACTGAGTGAACAGTAAATTTATATACCACTTTAAAAATTACAGATTCCTCTCTCAAAGTTCAGTATCTTTTTTCTAATAGAAACAGTCATCATATTAAAAAAGAACTATGACAAAACACATAATGGTAATACTGAAAAATAACACCAAGATTTTAACATTAAAAACATTTATGTGTTGCTTCTGAAAACATGGCTTATGCATTCCTTTTTGTTTGAAATGGGTATCTCTATTGAAAAAATAATGTATCGTAATGTATATTTAATGATTATTCACTGATATATGCCTTGTACTTAGAAATTTAATTTTCCCCCCATCCTGATATAAATGTCAGGGAAGGTTAATAATTTTCTACTGCTTTTATTATCATCTACTATTTGCTTTAGATAATTGAGAGGGTGATTACATGGGATATTTTTGTGATTTCCTATAGCAAAATATTATAGCTATAATCCATTGTAAAGTGATTTTATTTTGAATTTTACTTTTTTATCATTTTCTGCAAATCTGTGGCTAATTTAGAGTAGCTATTGGATCCATCATGATCCTCATGAGAAGCTTTTAGTTCAGCTGACTCAATTTCAGATTTCTTTTCCCTGGTTTGTAACCATCTAATTTCTTCACCTAGCATATTTGCTTTTTAAAATGGTTATGTAATTTGTTTATTGCATTTTTCTTTTTGCTGTAATGAATGTTTGTATTTAAGTTTGGCTAAAACACAGTGCTTTATAGGAGAAATGTTGTCTGCTATTTTAATACATAATTGCTTTTTGTGGGATAAACATTAATTTTAAAAATTGTTCCAAGTTGATGTTCTTGGTTTTGCTATAAAAATAAATAGGAAAAGCTCAGAATAAGAGTATTTAAAAAAATAAAATAAAATTAGTGTCTGAATTAAAGCCATTAAATATGCCTTCCTCTGTGACAAATACAATATTACTACGCTAACTGTATTGTATGGAGGGCATAAAATTGGCATAATCTATACACTTTATATTTAGTTGTTCTTTGGATAGATTTTGTATTTATTTATTTTGTATTTATTTGTGGTGTAATGTTGAATAAAGAAATAATGAATTTTATACTATTTTATACTATTGTATATCAGCTTTGGATAATTAATGGTAATTAATTAATATGTCTATGTCATATGCATGAATCTCTGTAGCTAACAATTAAAACAATGGAAAAACATAGTAAAAAGCAACCAAAATAAACAACAAGAACAAAAATAATGTAAAATAATATGTGAACTCTTCTTTAACACAACTATGACCAAGAAATGGGCTCACTATCATTAGTACGTTCCATATATTTAGAAGTACACTGTTATTGTATCCATTTACTTTATTGCTTATAATAACCGTCTGCTTGGAAGCTTTAGATTCAGTATTATAGTACAATATCCTACCTTTCATTAGCAACTTATTAACTTTTTAATAGACGGATAGAAAATTATTTGCAAATAATCTTGTGTAAGAAAAAGGGTTCTGAAACATTTTCTATAGCTTTAAATTATACTGAATGGAAAGCAGAAGTGGCCAAAAATATTAGTACCTCCATTTCCCCCCAAAGAATCCCAATTTGTTGAAATAAATTGAAACAGACATGGATAATTCTTGGTAGAAAAGTATTGGCTGCATCTATAAAACAAAACTATTATAAAAATAATAATCACATGTTCTGTGTTCTTTTCTATGTATCTCCTAGGCATGAGATACTTACTCTACATTTGAATGCCATTCTTTAATTTATGAACAGTTTTAATAATTTCTATAGTAAACCATATAGGTCAGTTACACGGCTTTTTGATGTAGGTGCTTCAGGAATGAGAATAAATATAATTATGAAAGATGAAAGAGAAAAATAAGCAGCCCTATACAGAGGTTACTAATTCCTGACATATTTTAGAAAAGTGCCTATCAAATAGAGATTGCAATGAAATTTACTTTAACCTCCCTCTTTTCTTTCATCCTTAATAACAACCAGTGTTATTATAAATCTGCTTAGTTTTGCTGCTATACCAAGAAGATCATTGGAAGCTTGGAATGAAACAAATCAAAATGAAAATAAAAAAATAGAGTTTCATTCATGATAACATGATGGTTAATAATACCTTAAAAGAAATACTATCTATCTCCCGTGGAATTTAGTTTTCATAAAGTTATTGCAGATTGTTTCTAACAATCAATTCTGAATTCACAGTTTTTTCTTTAAATACATGGTAAGCATCAGAAAAGCTAGTTAGAAAATTCCAAAATAATTTGTAATATAACTGTAATACAGTTATAATTTCGAAGGAATTGTCAAAAGAAAGTAAGCATTTTTAAACTAAGAACATTATATAATGTTCAGTTAAGGAGGAGAGAAACCAATTCATTCTATGCTGACTTTTTAGAATATAGTGGTTCATAAATATATTTTACATTTTAATTTCACCTTGGGGATTTAACAAAATTGCTGTGTTTGTGTATGTGTGTGTGTATTGTATGTGTGATATCACTACTCTTCAAGAATAAAAGTAATTTAAAATAATAAAACTAAAACACTAGGTTTTGGTTCTATTTCTGCTTAGTATTTAATACAGAGCATGTACTTACAGGATCTTTAGCATTTCCAAGTAAACTTGCAAAAGATGTCTGACTGAAATCCTGCCCCCTGCCATATTATACAGATACATGCTTACATTTTAAAGCTTCTCCATTTGTTTTTCCATCTAGGTACATCTTTTATTTTACTTGTTCAAGTTTATCTCTGTGTAACTTGAAATTGGAATACTGTAGCGCAGTAGCCCCAACCTTTTTGGCACCAAGGACCGGTTTCATGGAAGGCAATTTTTCCACGGACTGAGGAGGATAGTTTTGGTTTTGTTCACTCACCCATCGCTCACCTCTAGTTGTGTGGCCCATTTCCTAATAGGGAGACCCTTTTGCAGCATATAGCTTTTACAATTGTATAATTTGCATTGGCTATTAGGAGGCAATATGTGACCAGTTTCATTTTTATTGAAACTTATTAAACATACATAGCCAGACCCTATTCTGTGGGTTTCGGGCATACTCTGAAATTGAACTCATGGATTATTGTGTTTTAATTATATAATGTGCATAAAGTAAACTTAAAGAAAGGTAGAGTACATGCCATTTTGATAAAGTCTCTTATCATTTGGAATTGTTCACTCAGTTATCCCTGTCAGATATTAATAACTACCTTTTTCTTGATAGATGAATCGGACTATCCATGCTCCTTGTTTGTCTATTTACCATAATGATATATACATACATACATACATACATACATACATACATATGTACATATATATATTGCTCAAAAAAAATAAAGGGAACACAAGATAAGACACCCTACTATTAAATACAGTACATTGTGTTGTTTAAGTGTTCCCTTTATTTTATTTATATATATATATATATATATATATATATATATATATATATATATATATAATAAAATAAATATATATATATATACATACATACATACATATACATATACATGCATACATACATATATATATATACACACACATATATATGTAACCTGTATCTTCACTTCCACGCATGTATTTATCATCTCCAGAAGATCAGATCACTTTCTTCAGATTTCTTGCATCCTTCCCCTGAAAATGTAATGTCAGTGTCATAGTCCTATCCAACCCCCGGCTAATGATAAATACAGAACAGGTCAATTTTAGCACAGTTTGAATAGTATGACCAAAGTATGATCAAAGTCCAGTTTAACCTCAAATATGCTTATAGTATTTTATGCAAATTAAAATCTTTAATCTAGAGACTACTTTGCATGTCAACATAATGCGGATCCCATCCCACCCATTCAGAACTACAATACATAATGTGTGTTGGCACATTTAAGTTACAAAGCCATAACTATAAGAAATATGGAGCATGCAGTAATCCTGTTATGCTTGTATTTCTTTTCTTGATAAGATTGCTAGATATGCTTATCTCCAAATGAGAAGTAAATTTTGTTCTGACGTGGGACTATTTGTTCATCTTGTTGGAGCTATTTTTTATTATGTATATCTACATATTTTTGGTAAATAATTTTTCAAGTGATTTACAGCTAGAGGTATTGGTGAGGTGTGTGAAAATCAGGATTTTCATGGTGTTGACATTAACCTTTTTGGTACTATAATTAATCTTAGCTACTGTTATTTATTATAACATATAATATAAACAAATGAATCACTAAGTTGGAATAAATTACAATTTAATTAAAAGTCCTGAAATTGCACTTTGAAACTTTCATGTGCTCTAGGCATAGATGAACTGTATGAATCTTCAAGATTATAAGGTAAAACTGTCTTCAGAATGCAGAGGAGAATTGATTTATTTGTGCAGTATAAAAAAGGATAGATTGCCTTAATCATGAAGATAAGGGTTCTTTGTGTATATGAGAAATAGAAAAGTTCTTTGTATAAATGAGAAATACAAGATCTTTTTTAAACCTTAGAGACCAGTGATGGTGAACCTTTTAGAGACCGAGTGCCCAAACCGCAACCCAAAACCCACTTATTTATCGCAAAGTGCCAGGGCCACATCAGCATTGTGGTGCCCTCAGGGAGGATGGGGTGTGTGGCCCACTGGGTGGGCATGGCCACCTTGATGTTGCTCGTGGGGGGATGCCTGTGGGGGCTGGGCAGGATTGGGGGAGATCCAGGGGGTCTCTGGTGGGTGGGACAGTGGGCAGGAGGCTTGTCCTGCAGGGTGAGGCCGAGGGTAGGGTGGGGATGCTATTGCTGCGGGGCAAGGCGAGGCAGGGGTGGCTGCTGCCTGACACTATTGGCCGCCACACACAGAGGCCAGCGAGTGCATGGGGACATGCTATACCACCTCTACTCAAGCTTGGTAGCCAGTTGCTTCGCCTCCTTTGTGCTGGGCGGGGCTGCCACTCCGGGCTCCGGCGGTGGCCTAATGGACCTGCGCAAGCTGCTGGCGGTGGCGGCAGGTGTGCCCACAGAGAGGGCTCTTGATTGCCATCTCTGGCACGCGTGCCATAGGTTCGCCATCACTGTTAGAGATCATCTTTTCATAGCATTCCATGTTGTCTTTGAGATGGAAAGACTTTGGTCACTTTAATACAGGGATGTCCAACATTGGCAACTTTAAGACTTGTGGATTTTAACTCCCAGAGTTCCCCAGTCAGCACCCCAGCCAGGAAGAGCGCTGACACTTTCGATTTGCCTCGACATATGTGTTCTGCAGTACATTGTGTAATCCTCAGAATCTACTCTTTATCATTCTACCAAACTCAGTGGCTGTACTATACTCATTATAGTATAGTACTTCTAGTTTTATATTTAACCATAAGGCTTTCAGGGGTTGTGATAGTCTTTTAATTTTTGAAAAGTTTTGGAATTCACTTTTACATCATAGATCTCCAACCATGAAAATATGAACTCTGGTCAGAAACAGTCTCCCAGTGGAGCCCAATGAAAGGTTCTCCAGATCTGGTTTAGTAGCTTCTTAATACCATCTATAGTGGTAAGAGAGAAAGTTGTTTATAGTGGCTTTATGCCTGTGAGAATATGTTATCATCTGAACTCTGACAAGGTCTATTTGGAAAGACTTTGATCATGGGAAGCAAACAGAGAAGATTGCAAATAGCAATTTTATGACCTCACCTCCCACCAATATCATAATCGTGAGCAGGTACTCAAGTGCCCAGATCACAAGCACGTGATCATGGGGGTTGTGAAACAGTTGGAACTTTAAGAACCGGACATATACCCATTTTTTTCAGTGCTGCTGTAGTTTTGGACAGTCACTGAATGAATGGACATAAGCCATAAACTAATTGGAACAAATTTGTACACAGCATACAGGTATATTCTTTAGATAAGCTTGATTTTTATTTATCTTGAATGGATTATATTTACGTTAGACTTTGGGGCAACTGACTAATCCTTTGACTCTGTGTGTATGTGCATATAAAGTAATAGATTACAGTTTACTAAGAATAGGTGTCTTGTCTGAGAGTGTTGAAATGGTTTAAAAAATGCTCCAAAAGCTTCGGGGTGATAAGTATGGCGACTAAATTTCTAACCTGGAATGTTAATGGACTAAATTCGCCTCAGAAGAGAAAGAAAGTTTTTCAATACTTAAAACAATTGAAGATTGATGTTATATGCTTGCAAGAAACGCATATTAGGGCTATGGACCAAAAGTTTTTTATTGAATTCAAGGTTGGGTACGCAATTTGTTGCCTCTGCAATGAATAAGAAAAACGGAGTGGTTGTTTATGTTAAAAGTGCTATAACAGCGGACCTAATTGAAGCAGATAAACATGGAAGATACGTAATGATAGATTTGTTGCTAGAAGGCAAAAAAACGCTTTTAGTTGGACTGTATGCTCCTAATCAACAACAACAACAAGCTGATTTTTTTAGCTTACTTCAGACAAAGCTTACTCAGATGGATTACAAATCGTTTATTTTTATGGGGGATTGGAATGGTGTTTTGGATGTACAGATGGATAAGGCTGGTTTTTTTAAGCGTGTTCCGTGTCATGCCAGACTGCCTAAGTCTTTTTTTGAAATGAAGGATGATTTGGAATTGCGAGACATTTGGCGTGACACACACCCGCATGAAAAGGATTATACTTTTTTTTCTGATAGACATCAATCTTTTTCCAGGATTGACTTTATTCTGTTGACTAATGATTTTTTTTCTAGGACTAAGAAGGTAAAGATTTGTGCAAGAGCTATTTCTGACCATAGCCCAGTATGGTTAGAGATCAATAAGGACAACGGAGATAGGCGCTCGTGGCGCGTAAATGAGAACTTGTTTAGAAATCAGAAAAATGTGGAAGAGTGTAAACAGCGAATGAAGGATTTTTTTGAAATTAATATGAATAAGGATACTTCTATGGACATGGTTTGGGATGCTAGCAAGGCCTATATGAGAGGAGTGTTGATATATATGAATAATAAACATAGACGTACTTTGGAAGCTAGAAGGAAAGATTTGGAGAATGAAATTAAGGAAAAAGAGAATGCCTTGATTCTGAATCCATTGGATGTGAAGATCAAGGAGGTTATCAAGTTATTAAGAGGACAATTTGATAAATTAATGGCTGACCAGGTGGCAACCAATTTGCGGTTTGCCAGGCATAATACTTTTTGCAATGCTAATAAGCCAGGTAGATGGCTAGCTTATAGACTAAGGAAAAAGCAGAGGGCTTCTAATATAGATAAAATTGAACATAAGGGAAAGGTAGTGTTTCAACAGGATTTTATTAAGGAAGCCTTTGTGGATTTTTATTCTAAACTATATGCTAAGGAGAAGATTAACGAAAAAGACATTGATGAATATTTGGAGAATGCTAGCATTCCGGTTCTTACGCAAGTACAAAAAGAGGAGATTAATCAATTGATTACAGAAGAAGAAATATTTACAGCAATTAAGGAGTTGAAGGTGGATAAAGCGCCAGGTACAGATGGTCTGACTGCGGCCTACTACAAAAATCTACAATTAGAGATGGTTAAACCGTTAAAGGAATTGTTCCAGACAATCCAGAGAGGGGGAAAGGTGCCTCCGTCTTGGAAAACTGCCTTTATTTCTTTGATTCCGAAGGAAGACCAAGATGTTACTCAAGTAAAAAACTACAGACCGATATCACTATTAAATACAGACTACAAGATATTTGCTAAGGTGTTGGCTAATAGATTGATGAGGGTTCTGCAACGGGTGATTCATGGGGATCAAACTGGGTTTATTAGTGGTAGGCAAATGAAAAATAACGTGAGGCATATAGTTGATGTGTTGGAATTTTTGGAAAGGAACAACCAGATCCCTGCGGCGCTAATTTTTTTAGATGCTGAAAAAGCTTTTGACCAATTGAATTGGCAATTTTTGATGAAAGTTTTAGATAAAATGAATTTTGGGGATAAATTTTTGCAACCAATTAGGGCATTATATCAAAAACAAACAGCTCGAATAATAGTTAACAATAGTTTGTCAGAAGTATGTAATATTGAGAAGGGTACAAGGCAAGGGTGCCCGTTATCGCCTTTGTTATTTGTGTTAACATTGGAGATATTATTGCTAAAAATACGAAATTCGGAAAGAATTAAGGGTATACAGATTAGAGATCAGGATTATAGATTGAGAGCGTTCGCAGACGATCTGGTTGTTACAGTGACCCAGCCGGAGAGCTCTGTTGTGGACCTGATGGAGATAATAATGCAATATGGGAAGGTTTCTGGATTTAAAGTTAATGTACAAAAAACTAAAATTTTGGCTAAAAACATGACAGCATCGCAAAAGGCCCTTTTAGAAGGGTTAACTGGATTCGAGATTGTCAAAAGGGTCAAATATTTGGGGGTGCTTTTGTCGCCCTCTAATACAAAATTATATAAAAATAACTATGAAAAATTATGGGGAAAAATCCAAAAAGAAATGGAGAGTTGGGAAAAACTGCAATTGTCTTTGTTGGGGCGAATCGCAGCAGTAAAAATGAATGTCCTGCCTAAATTTTTATTTTTATTTCAAATGATACCGGTTCTTAAGAAAGATTCTAATTTGGAGGAATGGCAGAGAGGTATCAATAAATTTGTTTGGGCAGGGAAAAGGCCACGAGTTAAACTTAAGATTATGCAGGATACTCGTGAAAGAGGTGGTCTTAAAATGCCTAATCTTAAATTATATTATGAAGCTGCTGCGTTAGCAGGTATAAGTGATTGGATTAATTTGACACAAGAGAGATTATTAAATCTTGAGGGCCACGACTTGTTGTTTGGCTGGCATGCATATTTGTTGTATGATAAGAAGGTAGATAATGTCTTTAGAGTGCATATTTTAAGACAGGCATTGCTGAGAGTTTGGAAGAAGTATAGACATAAGTTAGACTGTAAGATACCATTGTGGGCAATTCCAAAACACGCAATAGAAAATATAAATGTTGGTTTTAAACATGATGTGACTACGTATAAAGAGATTTTAAGCTTGGAAAGAAATGTCTGGAGTCTGAAACCATATAGCCTCTTGCGAGATGAGGAGATTGTTCAAACTTGGTTTCAATATATTCAGCTACGGGCCAGGTGGAAAGAAGATCAAAAAATTGGTTTTACAATGACTGATGAAAATCTGATAAAGCAAATTAGAAATCAGGGACCAGCACATATTAAACGGATATATCTTGCATTGATAGAGATTGACTCAGAAACAGAACTTGTTAAGGATTGTATGATAAAATGGGCCCAAAACATCCAAGAAGTTATTAAAATGGACACGTGGGAAAAGATTTGGGTGAGGAACGTAAAATTTACACAAGCTCAAAATTTAAGAGAGAACTTTTATAAAATGTTTTATAGATGGCATCTAGATCCTAAAAAGCTTGCAAGTATGTATCCGAATTATCAACCAAAATGTTGGAGGTGTGGTGATGAAGATGCAACATATTTTCATGTATGGTGGACTTGTAAAAAGGTTAAGGCCTTCTGGATAAAAATTTGGTGGAATATGCAGAAGATTTTCAAGCAAAGGATAAAGTTTTGTCCGCAACTTTTTTTGCTGGGAATAATTACAGATGCTACGGTTGTGGACACTAAGTTGATGTTGAATTTAATTACGGCAGCAAGACTTTTAATAGGTCAGTATTGGAAGAAAGAGGAACTGCCGACCATAGAAGAATGGACTTTAAAGGTTTCTGACCTGGCAGAGATGGCAAAGATTTCGGCTTATTTGAAAGATCACTCGCAAGAACGTTATATTATGGAATGGAGAAAATGGATTGAGTATATCCAGAACAAATATAGGACTAAGAAGTTTCATGTAGCATTTGAATAAGTCTTCCTTCTCTTTTTCTTTCTTTTTTTCTTTTTCCCCCCTCTATATATATTTAATATTATTAAGGTTTGTATTATCCTATATAAGCTAGAGAGTGATAGATTTTAGAGTTTATGGTTGTTAGTTTATGGTTGTTTATGATTGTTTTTTTCCCTATACCTTGTATTTAGCTCTGGGAAGTCGGGGGGGGGGAGGGGGAGAGGGGTAGGGAGGGAGGGAGAGGGGAGGGGGAGGGGGGACTGTTAAAGATAAACTGTATGTTAAAACTTTTCAATAAAAAAAAATGAATATCTGGGGTCAGCCCAAGCAGTTACGTTTGTTTGCTACATGTTATCTATTGATAAATGCCTACCTTTAAGAAAGCCCCCAAATCCTATTTATTCTTTCAACCTTTCTCTGAATAGAATCTATTGCCTTCTTCTGAATTTTTAGGTGCAACAATTTGATGTTAATATGATGAGAATATTCAAACCCAGGTGTTTTATCACTATGTTCTTACTGTACTGTGTCTTTTGATGCTGTAAGCTGTATTTAAAGGATTTAACATTTAAGAATAAATATAAATATTATATGCCATACCGATTGGCTATGAAAGAGTATTAATCAAAATCTCCATGAAAAAAAGATTGAACAGTTTTTGTAAGGCCTTGCCTACTTCATACGTACTTCTTGACAGCAATAGCGCTTAGGAATAGGAATCTGTAGAAGCAAATATGCATTATTAAATAGTAGCTTACATATTCCAGTTTCAATATGAATCAGTCATAAAAGAATGCAATCAGTTCTGTCTTATATACTACCTCATAATGTCCACAATATTCATAAATGGTTTATTTAAAATGTCAACTAGGACTAATTAATAAAAGATGCAATCAGATTTCCATTTAGTAACAGTTTAAAATGACTTAATTGTTTTAAGCCTCTCTTTTTCACCATTATTCAGAGCAGATACTTTTTTTAATTTTATGATTTACAAGACTGAGCTGTAAAGACTTGGCTTACACTTGTTTAATCAGGCTTAGGAAAATAGATGGGTAGTTGCATACAAAGAGTTCTCTATTCAGAATTGTATTCAAGGCCTGCTTCTCAATTATTGAATTATGTTATAGGAAGCATCTTTTGTTTCTCATTTGCAGGGCAAACCTAACTTCCTTTTTTGCTTCTGCTGGTTAAATTGACATTATTTTAATAACAAAAAAGTGGAAATGTAATTTTATGAATAAATAAAGACACACATACCTTATACAAAAGTTTAATTCTCATTCCAATAATGAATTCAGTTATACTGCAGTTGTCATATGTAATGCTCTTCCACAAAGTCACAATAACCTATTTCAGGTTTCTAATTTGGTGCCATTGTCGCTGTTATCTGCAGCTGATAATACACTCTAAAACATCTGCTAAATTGGGAAATTGTAGTGATTATGCCACTATGGATGAACAGAACTTTACTTTCTTATTAATTTCCATCAGCTCCAGCCAGCATGCCCAATGGTGAGTCTACTTTTAATGCTATGCTATATATTTGAAAAAGGTCTTTGCAATGTGAGCGAAAGGCTTTAAGCACCCCCTTGAAGTGGCTTTATTGTTTAAAAATGTCATCTAGCTTCTTTGGGAAAAAGGTTTAATCAAAGCAAAGAAACTGGACACCATGTACAGGTGAAAACAATCTGGAATACTTTCTGAAGCAGCTGTCTAAATCTTTGTCTACATTTCTGTGTTTACTAAAAAGCATTATCTGAAAGCCTTAATTGACTCAAGGCAAGATGAGTAATGGAGATCAATATCCACAGCGGTGCTTAAAGGTTTGTGAACCCTTTTGAATTTTTAATATTTCTCCATAAATTTGACCTAAACCAGGTTTATCAAGCTGGTGGCCTGTGGGCCGGATGCATCATGTGCAGGCCACACCTACTCTGGCTTCACAAAGGCAAAAAATGTCACGATACAGCACAATACATCATATGATGCGATCGAGTTTGACACCTGTGACCTAAACTATGATCTGTCTCCACCCAAATTAGATAAGGATAAATAGTTTGGGGTCATTTTCCTCAATGAAAAGATGAATAAGTATAAATGTTTTTACTCCCTTGCTTAACTGGGTTCTCTTTATCTAATTTTAGAACTTATGTGGAAATGAACATTATAAATATTCTCAGGCACTTCTGGGCTTGTGCTTATGACAGTTGGGTCTTTTCTTATTTTGAATCCTTTGTTCTGTTTCCTTTATCTTCTAGACTTTTGCCAATTTTAACCTAACCTAAAATTCAGGAATTTAAATGTCAGCATTCTACAGGGTTTTTAATTTTTGGCAAATTTCAGAATGAGCTTGAGTAACCGTTTCATTTTGTCTGCTTTGCTTCAATAGCAGCTATGAAAATGAACTAACGCTTCCTCCAATTTTAATTTGTAATAGTTGATTTCATATTAAAGACTGGAATTGTATCTTAATAAATACCAGGCACTGACAATGTTACATAGTTGGGTAATGAAATACCTGCAAGCTAACAACCAAGCCCAGAGAGAACCAACCTTGAGCTACATATATTCTCTTCTATTGGAAGAAAATATTTCTTTCATTAATGTATATGCCTTGAATGTGTACTTTGTCATGGATATTTTGTACAAGGCAAATGAAGAACAAAATTAGTATCTTCATGAAGCAGCTGAATTAAAATAAGCATACATCATTTCTACAGAATAAAATTGTTTTGTTTTGTAAGAAAAAGCTTCATTAACCATTGCAGAGTGTTTCCTAACTACTACCCAACAGATGGGGACGCAGTGGCTCAGTGGGTTAGGACGCTGAGCTTGTCGATCAGATGGTCAGCAGTTTGGCGGGTCGAATCCCGAGTGCCGCGTAACAGAGTGAGCGCCTGTTACTTGTCCCAGCTTCTGCCAACCTAGCAGTTTGAAAGCACGTAAAAATGCAAGTAGAAAAATAGGGACCACTACGGTGGGAAGGTAACAGTGTTCCGTGCGCCTTTGGTGTCTACTCATGCCGGCCACATGACCACAGAGACGTCCTCGGACAAGCGCTGGCTCTTCGGCTTTGAAACGGAGATGAGCACCGGCCCCTAGAGTTGGAAATGACTAGCACGCATGTGCGGGGGAACCTTTACCTTTACCTTTACCTTACCTAACAGATGTGCTGGACAGCACATCTATAATTAGAGTACAAATATGTAACAAAACATCATGTTTCACAGAAAAATAATTCCCAAATAAGGATCACGATTCCATAATATGTTTTTCTGCACATTTTTAAATTGAACCTATGTCAGTGTACATATTCTAATAATGAACAAGAAATGGTTGATCTGGCTGGTTTGAAAAAGATCACATTTTAATTAAAATTAATAGTATAAAACAATTGTCTATGGTATGAGGCACATGGAATGAATTGTTAGCATCTATGTTATTATTCACTCAATAATGCTGTAGGCAAGGTTTTAAATTTAATTAGCATTGCCATTACTGTAGTGTTACTAATTAATTTTTTCACCATAATCTTGGAGTATAATAACCTTTGAGTTATTAATGTTTTGCACAACAATTAAGCTGGTAATATAACATATGATTGAGAACTGAAAAATAGAAATCAGTCCTATTTAGAGTCTTTGTCCATAGGACAAAACAAAAGAATCTGATGAAATACAGAACCTTATAAATTTTTCTAGTTTATTTTGTTCGTGGCTCAAATCCTGCATTCAATATCTGTATCCTATTAAAATGATTAGTGCTCCAACTTTATATGAACTGTAAAAATGTTTAACATGGAATGCCAAGAAAGATATGGAGAGTAGCCGATCTTTATTAGAGTAGCCAATCTTTATAGTATTAGAATTTGTTTTGGTTTTAAGTATTTTCCTCCCATTGACATCCTACTTTCAGTAGTAAAACCCCTGAGAATTCAGAACAAGACCTGATGATACCGGCAATTTTAAAATATTTTTTCTGATACTTCTGAAGATGCCTGAAGATTGTTCATGGTAACATTTCATTTCTAATTTACCAATGTCTCATGCAAAAGCAGTTATGAAGCAACAGTAAGGGTTTTTGCAATGATCCTGCAATATTGGTTGTGTATTACTTTTTGTTCAATATATGAACTCTATTTCTTCAATAATTAGTTTGGGATCACCAACACCCACAATATATTTCAATTGTTCTTCAGTCTTGACTTGTCTTTTGACCTTCAGATTTGATTACTCTCCAAATGTTGTTTATGACTCAGCCCTGATAAGGATTCTGTTCATGAGCTGACCATTATACCAAAGCTCACCAAACAAAGCCCAATAGTGATTGTGACTTTAAGACCTACGGTAGCAGTTCAATGACCTGCTCTCTCTATAGTACCGGTATATGCCTTGCAACTTTAGCCCTAGTTTTTTAAGGTTTTAATAGATTCTAGTCTCAAGCAAAAGCTCTTTATTTTTTTGATGCTTCTATGAGTTTGCCCTCTTGTTGTTCAAAATGTTGGGAAATCAGAAATAATATAATGTTGTATGATGCTACACAGTCTTGTTCATTTCAGTTTTGTATCTCTGGAATTTCTCACGATCCCCACATTTTTATTTTGTCTATGGAACATGGATAGGTAGGTTGGTGTAAGGCACCAGACTACAATCAGGAGACCATGAGTTCTAAACCTTCCTTAAGCACAGAGGCAGCTTGTTATTCTGGGCCAGTCACTCTCTCTTAGCCCTAGGAAGGAGGCAATAACAAACATGTTTCCAAAATCCTGCCAAAGGAAACTACCCAGAGATGTGGTGGTTTATTTTATAAAGAGAATGATTAGAAATGAAGTTATCCAGGCCTCCTACAATATTGATTTTGTAATTGCTGAGCAAAAAGTTCTGATTTTAAAAGAGATCCCTGCAAAGATTTTAAGAAAAAGGAAGGAATTTGCTTTTTTGACACAAGAATTGAGACGACGTGATATTAAGTTTAGATGGCAAATAC
The DNA here is from genome assembly GCF_964194415.1 of Vipera berus. NCBI lineage: Eukaryota > Metazoa > Chordata > Lepidosauria > Squamata > Viperidae > Vipera > Vipera berus. The sequence continues at coordinate 292,081,731 of NC_138202.1, read as the reverse complement.
CAGTGGGTATGGTTTTGACCTATGAAGGTACGAGGTACTGTTTCACCACGGAGATTCAGGCACGTGATTTCTACAGTAATGTTTTAAAAGTAGTCCCCATACCATCTTTGGAATCTACCAAGAAAAAAGGTGAGAGAGAGTCTCAACGTTCCAGAGAGAACCCACAAGTTGCTGAAGGGTTAACGCAGGCAGATGTGAAAGATACAGGAGTGGGTCAAATTTCATTATCACTGGAGAAGGCCAGAAATTGGAAGAGGCGTGCTACTTCTGGACGAATGAATCAAGCCTGAAGATTTAGTCACATAACTGTAAGAGACAATAATGCAATAAGGATTATGGGAATTGGAATTGCTAGAAGGACTTATTTGGGGATATATTTTTTACCCTTATAAAATAATTATGTATTATTTCGTGTTGCTTTAGTTCTAAGATGATTATGAAAAGTTAATTGGGAAGATTTGTAGTAGTGTTTATTGATATTCTGTAGGTTATGATTTGTTGTTTGGATGAAAAATGTTAAGCTTTTAGTTGGACAGAAGAATAGTTTTATAAAATTGATATAAATTGTTTTCTTTGTGATTGAAGTTAATTGGTAATATTTTTATGGGTAATATTGCAATAGGTAATAGAATATAAGAATATAAGAATGATGTGATTATATAATGTGATTATATAAAAATTTCTTAAGTTTGGAAAGTAATCTATGGTATTTTAAGTTGTATAACATATTAGGATAATGTGAATTTAAAGCTTAGTTGGAATGAGGAATAGTTTTAGACAATTGATATAAATTGGTTTATTTGAGATTGTTTTTATTGGGTATCAGATTGGAAGGTATTATTTTGTATTTGAATAATCATTGATATGATATATATATGTATGTTTGGAATTTACCTATATGAGTTAAAGTTTGATAGTTTGAATAGTTTAGGATTGTTTGCGTAAGTTAGATCATGATTGCTTGTATTTTTATACCCTGTGTTTTGCTCTGGGAAGCGGGGGGGGAGGGGAAAGGGAGGGAGGGGTTGGAGAGGGTTGGGGAGGGGGAAGAGGGTGGGGGGAGGGGGTTGGGAGGGTTTTTTTCTTTTTTTTGGTTTGTTAAAGATAAAATGTATTGTAAAACTTTTTAATAAAAAAAAATCCTGCCAAGAAAACTACAAATAATAATTCAGGCAGTCATAGGAGTCAACACAGGAAGGAAGGAAGGAAGGAAGGAAGGAAGGAAGGAAGGAAGGAAGGAAGGAAGGAAGGAAGGAAGGAAGGAAGGAAGGAAAGAGAGAGAGAAGGTATAGAATTAAAGTCCATATAGACTTATCTAATATTCTGCCAAGAACTTTATTCATTATATTACTGTGTTTAAAATACTGCTGTCACACGACATGTTACTGGAGAACCTTTACCAAAACTTATCCTAGCAACTTTCCTGATTCAAATAGCAATTTGTACTCATTACTGTAGTATAGCTAGAGTTGCTTACATTTTCTACCTTGGGCAATGTATTGGGCAATGTATTATGGAAGATGGATGGATGAATGGATAGATAGATAGATTTTAAAGTTTATGTATTAATTGCTTTCTTGTATTACACATTATATCAAATTTACTTTTGAAATTCTGAGGAAGATTTAGAGAATGTACCATTAAAGAAATTGCTTTTCTCTTTAAATAGAAGCAGAATAGTTGTAAGGTATTCTTGACTGTTTTAACAAATGCCAAGACTAGAATTGTCTTGGATTCATAAGCTAAAAAGAAACAGGTTTGGTCAGACTACCATGGTTATAGGTTCTATTGGGAAAAAAATAAGAAAAATGTAGGATGATATACCGGTATTCTTGCTCCTTAGGACTTAAGATCAGTCCAAGGGCACTTCCACATTTTTTATTCCTAATTCAATCCAGTTAAAGTTGATTGCCACTAAATGATTAAATTAGGGGATGATCCTACTATACCTCAGTAAAATGATTTAAACTCTTGGTATATCTGCATATTTATTATATGAGCCACAATGGTGAAAAGTCTTACATACATGGCTAACGATTGCTGTCCTATTAATTTTTGAGAATGAATAATAATGTATAGAGAACTCTTACATATTAGCCTTACCTACAGTTTTTCAGCAATACATATTCAGACTTCGGCAGAGCACATTAAACCTAACTATCCTGTGAAAAATACATGCAGGCACAGAAACATTGGAAAATCTTCTGAAATTACTGTTATGTTGCTTGCCATGGGGACTGTGATTCTTTACTCTGTCTCAGCCTGCAATACAATTGCAATGAGTTTTCTCTCCAGATGGAAACTGCACTAACTGAATAACTACTACATAGTTCTTATTTCATGCTTCACAAGATTCAAACATTAGGAGTTTATTAGTATAAATTATAAGTATATTATACTAATTATAAGTATGAAAGACATTGTTGGGAGGGAGCAAAAACTATGTTTTTACCGTAATTCTCTTTTTCAGACTCAGAACTGCCATTTATTTTATTATCAGTTGTTGCATGAGGAGACTTGGGTTTTGCAACCAGTTTTGGTTTTCTTTACAATTAAATGCTTTTAAACCAATAACCAAAAAATAACTTTTTATGACACTCAGTTACTAGATCTTAGTTTGTCCAGCTTGTGTGCACACATAGTACCTTGATACTTTTAGTTAATTGGTTTCAGGATGTGAAATGAGTACCAAAAATGATGAGTATCAAACAATTTTTTTCCATAAGGAATAATGTAAAATGAGTCACAAGGCAGCTGGCATTGACAAATTCTAGCTTGTGTGTTGAGTATCAAACAATGAATACTGGGACAAAATTTTCACCTCAAAATACATTGAGTACCACATTTGATGGATTTCAAAGCACTTGAGTACCAAGGTATCACTATACTAATATCACTACTAGTGCTACCTATTGACAAGTAAATTGTCTTTTACCTTTATAAATCAGGCATGTTCATATGACTTCACAACTGCGTGTACTCTTTTTTCCTTAAGTGTTTGAATGGTAGTGCATATATGTGATCTATTATGCTGCATCACTCTTTCTTTGAATATTATTTCCATGGAGTAGTAAAAATATCTTCTTGCAGATTCAAAAACTGGAATTATATTCACTGACTGATTTGGTGAATTTTCTTAAAAAGTATTCCATGGGAAAATGAGATTTAGAGAAAGATATTGGATAGTATGTAGAGTTGCAAAAATTTAATCAGAGCAAGAAGTAGTTAAATTTAAAAGAGGAAGTAAAAATAAAAAAAATAATAAAAATGCTTTAGAATTTGGTGAAGACTAAACCAGGAGCATGCAGTGGGACAATGGATTTAAAAATAAAAGTCATATAATTTGGGTTAAAACTGAAATAGGGAATAGTAGAAGGAAGAGCGTACACATTTACATTGGAAAGACAGTTTACATGTCAAGAGGTAGCACTACTAGTACTATTAGTACTAGTATCTACTAGTAATACTACTAATAGTAAATCTAATGCTAGTGTCCAAGGACAAAATAATGAAAAGGAAGTCATTAATATTTGTGTGAATGGTGCAGAGATGCAGTTTCAGATGGTATAACTGGAGAAATGATAATTATGAATATGATTCATCGTGGACCCACTCTTGACTTGTTTACTGTATGTATGAAGGATGTGTCTATGCCTGATAATAAACCTTTATTGTCAAAGTACAACATGCGTACATTGAGATTAGCTGAGCCTCCTCCCGTGCTCTCTCCCCCCAACACACAGTGACAACAAACCCTCCATCCTACCACACCATGTGAACCAACTACACCACACACCGGCCTCCCAAGTCAATTCTGCATAAGATTATGTCCTATTTAAAAGTCTAACAGCCCACGGATAAAAGCTATTTTTCAGCCTGTTGGTACGGCTGGCTATATTCCTGTATCTCCTACCGGATGGTAGGAGGGTAAAGAGATACCGTCCAGGGTGTGAGTCATCCCTGAGAATCTTCCTCACTCTTCCAAGGCAACGAGCCCTGGCGATGTCATCCAGTGGTGTCAGGGAACAGCCCACAATGTCTTGTGCTGTGCTCACTACCCTCTGTAATACTTTCCTGTCCGCGGCTGTCAGACCAGCATACCAAACCACAATACCATACGAGAGGACGCTCTCTATAGTAGACCAGTAAAAGAGGGTCATTAGCCGTTGTTCTACCCTGTTCTTCCGCAAGACCCTAAGAAAGTGAAGCCTCTGTTGGGCCTTTCTAGCCACCTGGGTTGTGTTAACTTTCCAGGTCAGATCTTCACAGAAGTAGACTCCCAGAAATTTAAAGGAGGAAACTCTCTCTACACAGTCCTCCCTGATGTAAAGTGGGGCAGGTTCCTCCTTTTTTCTCCGGAAGTCTAACACCATCTCTTTCGTCTTGCCGATGTTTAGGTGCAAGTTGTTTTTACTACACCATATGGATAGTTTTTGTACCTCCGCCCTATATGCTGTCTCATCCCCACCTGTAATAAGACCCACCACAGTTGTATCATCTGCGAACTTGATTATCGCAGTGGATGGGTCAGATGATACAGAATCATAAGTGTATAAAGAGTACAGGTAGGGGCTAAGCACACAGCCCTGTGGCGTGCCGGTGCAAAGCTTCAGGGGGGTGGACAAAGCAGACCCGACCCTCACTGTTTGTACCCGATCCCTAAGAAAGTCTTGAATCCAATCGCAGATAGCGGGGGAGAATTTCAAGTCGGTCAGCTTCTCGATGAGAATGCTTGACAAAATGGTGTTGAAAGCCGAGCTGTAGTCAACAAAAAGCATCCTGACGTAACTTCCAGGTTTCTCGAGATGACTTGCTACAGAGTGTAAAGCAGTAGCTATGGCATCATCTGTCGACCTATTTCCTCTGATGATTGAAGGAATGCTGTTGTTTCCCTGAATTGAGGGAAGGTAGCAACATAGATTGCAAAAACTATAGAGGATTCATTTGTTGGCTTTGCCAGATAATGTATTGGACAGAATTCCAGTTGATAAGGAATCAAAGATGCTATAAACAAAATTTGGGAGGTGCAATATAGCAATAGGGAGTGTGTAAAACAGATTTTGGCACTTTTTGGCACTCAGCTCATTAAGAGAAGTATAAATATGGGAGAGTTGATTGTACCATTGATTTAAAGAAAGAGTCTGGTAAAGAGAATAGTTTTGAAGTATGGAGTGTTTTGTAGAGGGGATTGATGGCCACTGAATGCAGTAAGAGTATTGTATCATTGAAATAAAGAATGTGAGAGAATAAATGAATACATAGCAAATACTTTAACATTGAGCAGGGAATAAGACAAGATTGTTGTCTCTTTAGTTGTATAGTGCATTTATAGCCATAAATAGGCTTATAGTGATGGTAGTATGTTGGTCTGGGATATGAATGTACTTGTAAACTTATATGCAGATGATGATGTATTGTTGGCTGGGAACCCAGTTGCAGAAATGTTAGATAGATTGATTGGAATAAATTGATGAGCTCTTTAATAAGAGAGGTGTAATTTTTGAAGAACAAAAGGCAATGCGTGAATTGGTATATAGATATAGTGGAAACTATAGTGGAAGAGCCTAATGCTGGGAAAGATTGAGGGCAATAGAAGAACGGGACGACAGAGAATGAGGTGGCTGGATGGAGTCACTGAAGCAGTAGGCTTGAGCTTAAATGGACTCCATAAGATGGTAGAGGACAGGAGGGCCTGGAAGAACGTTGTCCATAGGGTTGCGATGGGTCGGACACAACTTCGCAGCTAACAACAACAACAACATAGTGGAAACACATGATTTGCAAGGATAGAGAGGCATTGTGAACAAGGCTCATGTAAAATAGATTGTTAGATATCCTTTTATCTCCTGCCTTTACTTTGTTTTGCTTACAATTATTTACTCTTGCTTTGTATTTTTCATAATATTGCTTGCCTTGAAAGGGAATGACATAATGGCTATGAATATATTTAATTATTAATATATTTTTCAGCCTACTTTACAGAATTTATGGACATTGCATTTCCTTTTTTTATGATACAGCAGTGGTGAACCCTATATACCCATAATTATACGTTGAATAGTTCAATTTTGAAAAATGATGGTGTTCTTAGATTATTATGAACTGTTTCGATTCAGAGTTTTGCAGTACATTCAATCCCACCTTTGGCAGTATTTAAGGATTTATGGAGCAATATCACCCTTCTGTGACTTATTTTAGAATTTATATTGTTTAATACTTTGAATTTGAATGAAATAAGAGCTTTAAATAACTGTTGACAGCTTGATTTTGTAAGAAAATGTATTCTGCCAAGTGACATAGGACAAGAGCTATAAACCTGATGCTGGGAATAGGTGAGATTTACATTAATGGCAACTTTGAGAGTGTAATGAGAATTTCAGTCATTTGATTTTGTTATGGTTCAAATAGTGTTTCTAAGTAGAATTTCATAAATGCCCCAAACAAGCACAGGTTGATTTTTTTCAACAGTTTATTAGGATTGTAACATTTGTAATCTTAATCAGAAATATATGTTGTATAAATAATACACATTAGCTCCAGTTTAAACATTTGATTAGCATTAAACCAAAGTTTGGATTTTATTCAGTTATTCTTAAATAATATTAAGAGCATTCAATTAAATATAAGCAATAAAACTGGAATTAAATAATGACTCAGTAATAAAAACATGCTGGAATCTCTAGGTGTAGATCTGGGAAAATTTCCCTGGAGATCCATGATCAGTCAGGAAAAATCTGGAATGTATATCTTCTTTCCTTTCCTTTCCTTTCCTTTCCTTTCCTTTCCTTTCCTTTCCTTTCCTTTCCTTTCCTTTCCTTTCCTTTCCTTTCGATGAGGGCTGCCCTTGGACTTGAAAGAACATTCCCAGAAATACATTTCAAAAAGCAAGAAATTTAAATCTAATTAAATTTATATTTAAGTAAGGAAGCTTGTATGTTTGATGCAAGGATTCACATTTCTTTAGAAATATTCCATGACTTGGAACCTCTTTAGTTTAGTGATGTTTGTATAGTGCATTTATTTTTAGAAATTTCATTTTCCTGTTTGGTGGAAATCTGCACCTTCTCCCAGGGATCTTTAATTTTGTAATATAGACATTGTCCTTTACTATTAGGACATGTATTTTAGAAAGGCCGTTCAGACAAGTATAAAACTTGTTTGAAAAATGGAAAAGATTTGAAGTTAAAAAATGAAATTGAGATGGCAAAAATATGCCATATTTAATGTGTGGGGGTCTTATACTGTCTCTGTTCAACTTCCACTTGTTTTGTTTTGTAAATTCACCCCCCCTTTGTTTTTGTTGTCATCTGAATTGCTTAGTTATTAATCTTTTACTCTGTTGATGTTGTGGTTTCGTGTGCTATTGGTGTCAAGGTCAACATCTTTTAATTTTATAGGTAGAACTCCACCATAACCTCAGAATCCCCTGCTATATATTTACATGCTGTCACTCGTCTGAAAATGATGAAAATGACAGTGTCTTGGGCTTATGTCCGCCAGCTCCTTTATTGAATTCTTGGGCTATGCTTCGTCTCAGAAGCCTATAAACATCATGATTTCAAAATTGATTTTTTTTACTCACATGTTTTACTGACATATTAAAGCTGACATATTTAATATTGGAATTTTCTTGTTAAAATAAAAAAGTTTATTGCGCTAAAGATTTTCTAATAGTCATTGCTAAAAATTAAGCTGTTCTTTTGCTGCAGATCTTAGGCATTACTACAACTAGCATAAAATGTTTGTTATTTCAAAATAATTATGTTAAGGTATGGAGTGAAATCAAGATGGATTTATCAAGATGGGAAATGTATAGTTATCATTGCTGGGAGGAATTTCCATGATAGAAATGAATGTGTTATTTCAGATGTTACTATTTTTTTTAGAACTTTTATCCCACTTTTATTATTTTCGTAAATAATTCAAGGAGGCATAAATACCTAATATTCTTTCCCCCTCCTATTTTCCTGACAACAAGAGCTTTGAAAAGTGGGTTGGGCTGAGAGGAAATGATTAGCCCAAGATGTCCCACCTGGTTTTTACACCTGAGGCAGGACTAGAATTCACAGTCTCCCAGTTTTGAGAAATGGTGCACCTTTTAAACAATGGCAAAAATGATATATTCATATTTATATAACAGGGAAATAAACCAAGGATTAAACTTTAGATTCTTCAAGATGCAAAGGAAAGAGGAGGATTAGGATTGCCTGATTTTAAATTGCATTTTGCTATTTGCCATTTGATATGAATGAATGTTGTCAAGAAATAAGAGTACAGTATGTTGGAATTATGACCTGAGGGTGGGGTAACATGGTTTTTTATGCTATGATAAAGTAAATGTAGACTTTAAAAATCATTATATTATGAGAGTTGTGTTATGTATATGGAATAGATGTAAATCCGAGCTGTGCATGAAAATATTTTATTGACCTCAGTACAAGAAGCATTTTATGGAAAAAAGTGGGTAAAAATGGTTAGCATATTAACTTTATTAATACGTTTATTAATTGTCTATAGAGTTTCTCAGTCATCCAGGTCATGGTTATCCCAAAAGTGCTTTTTCAAGAGGCAACTGGACTTTCTTGTTTTCTTTGAAGATGTTTCGCTTCTCATCCAAGAAGCTTCTTCAGCTCTGACTGGATGGTGGGGAATGGAAGTATTTATATTCTTGCAGACAGCTGGTCATTTGCATTCTTTTAGAGAGTCTCTGAGGCCACTTGGAAGTTTATCTCTGTTCTCTGACAATTTTATCTGGGTGGTGCAAATGTGTGTGGAGCCTTCTTGGAACTGCTGAAAAGACTGTGTTGTAGACTGGAGATAGATGATGTCATATCCCTCCCCCTCTGTTGAGAGAGGGCTGTTCAGTTTTGACATAGATGGCCTCTTTGACTCCTCTTTCAAACCAGCGGTCCTCTCTGTCCAAAATGTGGACTTTGCTGTCTTCAAAAGAGTGGCCTTCGTCTTTTAAATCCAGATGGACTGCTGAATCTTGTCCTGATGGGTTGTTCTCCTATGTTGTGCCATGCGTTTATGAAGTGGTTGTTTTGTTTCCTCAATGCACAGATCTGCACACGTCTCACTGCATTGTACTGCATGTACCACGTTGCTTAGTTTGTATCTGGGTGTTTTATCCTTTGGGTGGACAAGTTTCTGCCTTAGTGTATTCTTGGGTTTAAAGTGTGCACATATGTTGTGTTGGCTGAAGATCCTCCTGAGCTTTTCAGATATTCCTGCAACATATGGAATGACAACATTGCTTCATTTATTGTTCTCTTCTCTTATGGAGGAGTTTATGCTGGGTCTTTTTTGGGATTTGATGAAGGCCCAGCTGGGATAGCCACACATTTTGAGGGCTTCCTTGATGTGTTTTAGTTCTTTTTCTTTCCCATCTTTGCTAGTAAGCAGGCCTTCAGCTTGATGGTGTAGGATTCTGATAACTCCCATTTTGTGCTCCAGTGGGTGGTGAGAATCAAAATGTAAATATTGATCTCTGTGTGTGGTTTTTTGTAAACTCCAATGTTAAGGCTTCTGTCTTCCTTAATGTGTATGGCACAGTTCAGGAAGGCTAGACTATTTTCCTTAACATCTTCCCGCATGAATTTGATGTACCTGTCAACAGAGTTGATATGTTTGGTGAAAGCTTCCAATTTCTGTGTTTTGATCTTAAGCCAAGTGTTGTCCGCATATGTTGGTGGAATTCCTGTGAAGGAGTTTAGGGCTTTGCTTTCTACCTCTTCCATGTAGAGATTGGCCACAATGGGGGACACAGGTGAACCCCTGGCACAGCCACGTTTCTGTCTGTAGAAATCTTTATTGTATTTAAAATAGATAGTGGTCAGGCAGAGGTCCAGAATGACACATATGTGGTCTGGGCTGAGGTTGGTTCTGTCACCTAAGGTGCTGTCTTGTGTCAGTCGTTTCTTCACTACTGTAACAGCTTAAGTTGTTAGAATGGAGGTGAAGAGGAAAGTCACATCATAGGAAACCATGATCTCATCTGGATCTACTTTTAGTTTCCAAACCTTGCTGGTGAAGTCCTGTGAATTGTTGATGTGATGGGTGGTGTTGTCTACTAGAGGTGCTAATTATTTAGATTTTGTTTTTTTCCTGGGATCCGTCCCCTCTCCTTTTTTCTTTCCCCCTTATCTTTTGGTATTTTGATTTGAATGTGATGTTAGTGCCTCTAGATTGGACTGGAGCAAATCCACTGAGACACTTCAAGATGAAGGTAATTTATATCCATTATTAAAGAGTAGGTAATTTAAATTAATTATATGTGGTTCAAAAATGCAATTAAAATCAAATGTTGAAGCAAGGAAGAATATAATATAACTTAAATATATCATTTGTACAAGGTCAAAAGACTGAAAACTGATTTTTTGACTTATTACTGTTGGATGTTCTATTTATTTACTGATTGCTATGCTGTTTACGAAAACACAATGTAGAAATTTATTTTTGAGAAATAGATGTACTCTTCCATGACTTTACTCAGTTGTGTTATTTTTCTCTCCTAAAATGCATAGGTTTATTTTATGGTGGTCTTAATTCATTTCCTTATAAATAACTTTTCCACTTGGGTGCTTAGAATATTTGCCATCTGGAAATGAGGTTGTTTATAATGCACAGCTGGAATTATTCCCCCTCTCCTCCCAGGTTTATAGCAAACAATAGTTTGCAACTTCTATCATTGTCTTTCATTACATTGAGCAATAATCCTTTGGTGGTGGGGGTGGAGATTCAACACACTGGCTCATCAAGTGAACCTTATATATTTTTGTCATTGATTTGAAAAAAATGTTTACCAAAGTAGAAAATAATGGTTTCTCTTGGTTAAAATCAAAGTTCTTTTTCATTATATTTGTAAATAAAGCATATTGCTTATTGATTTTTATTGCAGATGTTGGGAAATTTTCAAATCCCTACAGAGAACCTTGACATCCTGATATCATGCTAATGATTTTCTGAGGGCATGTACCTGGACATCAATGTAGGATGGAGGGTTTGTTGTCACTGTGTGTTGGGGGGAGAGAGCACAGGGGGAGGCTCAGCTAATCTCAATGTACACATGTTGTACTTTGACAATAAAGGTTTATTATTATTATAAACCCTTCAGTAGAGATCAAGATAATATTCTCCTTAAAATGATACTGCAAGCTAGGGAAGACCTGGCTTGGTAGTAGGCATATATAGAAAGGGCCTGGGTGTTCTATACAAGTTAGAAATAAGCCAGCACTATGGTGCAGCTGTTAAAAAGACAAATGCTATCTCAGTGTGCATTAACAGGAACGGAAAGTAATGGAAAGTAATTAGTCCATTATACTCAGTAGTAGTCAGACCCTACAAGTAGTACTGTGTTCTGGTACCACAGTTCAAAAACCACGACCAACTGGAATAAGTTCAGAGGAAGGCTATCAAAATGGTGAAGAGTTTGGAGGATGACCTGAGTATGTTTACAGAAGACAAGAGTAGATTTAAGGAAGTTCAAGTTAGACATGAAGGTAGCAGACTTCTTGACGATATCCGCTATTAACTATGGAATAGGCTGCTGCGTGATATGGTGTGTTCTTACTGGAAATCTTCAAATAAAGACTGACTGATCATTTGTTTGAAATGATGTAGTGGATTCTTTCCAACTTACAGTTTTGGCTGTACATACCCGTATATACATTTATGTAAATGAATGCTGTGTACATTTCTGCTTTACCCAAAGATGTATTTCTTTCGTGTTTGATGAAGGCCACTATGCATTTAAAGAGAGTTGCTGGGAGATGTTGGCATTGAACACAGTGATTCTGTTTTGGTTCTTCTCTCAATATGCTTGACTTCCCATTCAGTCAGATGAGAGTATTATAGACCAGAATTGGGTGAAATTTGATACAAACAAGGGAAAGATTGCTAAATGGTCAAAAAAAACCACATGAACAATATTTCATTTTGGGTTCAAGAATTGTGACTTAATAATAAAGATGATGTTATTCTGAAGGCTGCATGAAATAAATTTTCATCTTTACATAGTATATTACTGTTTCCGTACGTCTAGGATCATTTAGCTTTAATTACAAGATGCTAGGAATGTAAATTACTGGCTGTGTAATAGGTTTTATCTTAAGATAACATCTGTCATTTTTGAATTCATGTAGTTTAATATTTTCAGTATAACTAAATTATAACAAAAGCTGAACTGGATATAAATGTTTTCTAGTTTTGAAGCTTCTTGCTGCTGAATCTGTTTTATATTCCAGCCACCTTCTCCATGTTATGTATAATCCTTATGCTGTAAAGTGCACTCAGAAGAGAATCTGGCTTGTTGTATAAAAACCTAAAACAGGTGTGATAGCTCTGTGAATAGCTCATTTTTTCTGGTAACATTTTGAATGAACATCTGAACCCTCTAAAGTACCTTTTTGTACTGACCTCAGTAGTCTCATTAAAACTTCAGTTTCCTTTTTTTTTTTTAACTGTAAAAAGTATTTATCTAAGTTAGCGTAAACGATCACTGGCTGTTTGAATTGCAGACATATTATTGATTCATATTATATTTGTTAATTGTTATATTCTCCAGATCAGGGGTGTCAAACTGCCGGCCCACAAGCCGGATGCGTCACGCCCACCCCAGCTCCGGCAAGGGGGAAAAAGACGCAATACATAGCGACACGTCATGTGACACGGTAAGTTTGACACCCCTGCTCCAGATCTTTGTAAGTTGTGTTGCAACTTAGTGCTTCACCATTTACTCTTCCCAGATGGACAAGATGTTATTGAATAATTTCGTTCTGCAAAATATAAATGAAGTCTAACTATGGTGATGGTGATTATTATTACTGATACTATTTTGTAATATTTTGATGCTCGGTTTGATATATTTTGCATTAAGATGTATACATTGTGCAATTATGGCACAAAGAAAGTATTTAGTTTTTTGATTTTCCTGCTTAATCTACTGAGTTTTATGGCTTAAGCTGAAACTTCTTGTGTCAGGGATCTCAAGATTTTACCTGCTAGTAAAAAAGGTAATGAAATATTTAATACAATTAAATGTAACCCGGTATTTGCCAGTCTATTTTAATCCAGGTATTTTCAGGGACTGGAATTCATTTCCAGCAGGGGGCACTTAAATACCAGTAGAATGTACATATGTAAGGAGGGAAAAGCCTATGTACCATATATAAGCTTAGGAAAGCTCTTGAAATAATTATTGTACTTTTCACTTGGGGTTTGGATTTCAGAGAAACAGATGTACCAATTTTGCACAGAAAATGCTAATATTTTATTCATTTTTACAATATTATTTTACAGCACTGTTTAATATTAGTTTATAAGTCTGTATTCAGTTGGAATAGTTTTTTTCTATGTGAAATAATATTTTTTATTTTATTTAATTTATTACTCTTTTATGCCACACATCTCCCCTACAAGGTGACTATCTATGGCTCCAGTGATATCTTGTAAATAACTGAGAGAACTCTTCTTGGTCGTTATATCATAATGCTAGTTGTTGTGAATGTAGCCATCATGGTCTATAAACAATTGCTTAGTATGTTTAATAAATTTAGAGAATTGTGATATCTAAGCTTATATACCATATATAATCTTAATTGTGATTTATTTATTGAAGTGTGGTTCAAGGCAATAGCTTGATGCTGGATATCAATATATGAATTCAGTCCATAAACATGTGCTCATTTGGTAGAGTCACTAAAGAAGACTGGATTTCTTTGGGGGGGGGGAATAATTATTTCTGTTTTATAAACTTCACTCTTTCCATTCTATCTTACTGAATATATAAGTATATTACCTGTTGGGAGCCATTGGGTTGGAATGTGTCTCCAAAACAACTTGCCTTAGCATGATTCTCTTCATATACATTGGTGCTATAACTCAAGGCTTTTCAATCAGTGGTACGGGTACCACCTGTGGTACATTGGCACCTGGCAGGTTGTACGCAACCATCCTAGAAAAGAGGTAGTGGGGGAGGGGAATGGCAGCACCACACAAGCCTGAGCAAGAGATGGCTGGAGCTGCAGGGCTGTCAGGGCTCAGCAGAAGCACCAGGATCAGCGCCAGGGAGGGAATAAAACCAAACACCCCCCCATCCCCGCTGCCAATCCTCAACAGAAATGCTCACAACAATGAAAACCTTGGACAGGAGGAAGAGTGCCGCCAGGCGGGCAGGCAGGTGTCTTGCTCGGCTGTGGCTTGGGGGGCACTTTTTTCAGTGCCATTGTAACTTCAAACAGTCACTAAGTGAACTGTTGTAAGTCAAGGACTACCTGTACTTCATCACTTTTTTCCTTTTTTGGGGGGGTCATCAAGTTTTTGACACCTTGCTAGGCAACTGGTGGTACTTGGATGTTGCCATATCCTAAAAGTGGTACAATGGGTGAAAAGGTTGAAAAGCCCTGCTATAACTCAAAAGACTTTCCAACTGGCATTAGTACTGCTGACAAAAAAAAATCTGGAATTATCATTTTCAACAGAGATGTGCTTAGTTAAAGAAGATTGTCCCAGTCAACATGTTTGTGCACGTTTTACAAGAAAGAATTAAATCAGGCTGTTGCTCCTTGCAGCTCAATAATGTCTACACTGATAGCTGTTTATAGAATTAAAGTATTTTTCAAAGCTTGTATGGTGACTTTCTACTGATCTTGTATTCTCTATCACTGAGCTACACAAAAGGTTATTTTCTGTCTTTGAGTGGGTAGAATATTTTTCTTTCATTTGAATTCTTACTTGGATTGGCCCATTCTATATATATACTACTTCTGCTCTATTATGTTTTTATGGAAGTCTAATGTATGCATTCTTTCTTCTGCATATGAATGTGTGTTTATGATCTGCACAATGCAAGCACATGTAAACAAGCTTGCAGTTGTTTATTCCCCAATACAATTATATTGTACCTCCAGATTGGGAAAGCAAATTTTGATGCTGCAGCATTCTACACATATGGGAAAGATAATTCTGAGTAACAATTACTTCCAGTGTCTTTATCTCACTTTGATGCAAATTGGTATTGCTTAACTATTTTATTTCGGCTTATTTCGGAAGCTCTATACAGTCAGTAGAAACAAGACCAGGAGCTGACTGTGGCTTAGACCATGAGCTTCTCATTGCAAAATTTAGACTTAAACTGAAGAAAGTAGGGAAAAGCACTAGGCCACTCAGGTATGAACTAAATCATATCCCTGACGAATAGTAGAGGTGACAAATAGATTTAAGGAATTAGATCTGATAGACCTAGTGCCTGAAGAACTATGGACGGAGGTTCGCAACATTGTACAAGAAGTAGCAACTAAAACCATCCCAAAGAAAAAGAAATGCAAGAAAGCAAAATGGCTGTCTGAGGAAGCCTTGCAAATAGCTGAGGACAGGAGGGAAGCGAAAGGCAAGGGAGAAAAAGAAAGATACGCCCAATTGAATGCAGAATTCCAGAGAATAGCTAGAAGAGATAAGAATGCCTTCTTAAATGAACAGTGCAAAGAAATAGAAGAAAACAATAGCATAGGGAGGACCAGAGATCTCTTCAAGAAAATTGGAGAGATGAAGGGAACGTTTCCTGCAAAAATGGGCATGATTAAGGACCAAAATGGCAGGGACATAACAGAGGCAGAAGAGATTAAGAAGAGGTGGCAAAATTACACAGAAGAACTATACAAGAACAAGCTTAATGTCCCTGATAATCACAATGAGGTGGTCACTGACCTCAAGCCAGACATCCTAGAATGTGAAGTGAAATGGGACTTAGGAAAGCTGAGCAACAATAAATCTAGTGGAGGTGACAGTATTCCAGCTGAGCTATTCAAAATCTTAAAAGACGATGCAGTAAAAGTGCTACACTCAATTTGCCAGCAAATTTGGAAAACTCAACAGTGGCCACAGGATTGGAAAAGATCAGTTTACATTCCAATTCCAAAGAAAGGCAGTGCCAAAGAATGTTCAAACTATCACACCATTGCACTCATTTCTCATGCTAGTAAAGTTATGCTTAAAATCCTGCAAGCTAGACACCAGCAGTATGTGGATCGAGAACTACCAGATGTACAGGCAGGATTTCGAAGAGGCAGAGGAACTAGAGATCAAATTGCCAACATATGCTGGATCATGGACAAAGCTAGGGAGTTCCAGAAAAACATCTATTTCTGCTTCATTGACTATGCTAAAGCATTTGATTGTGTGGATCACAACAAACTGTGGCAAGTTCTTAAAGAGATGGGAGTACCAGACCATCTTATTTGTCTCTTGAGAAACCTATATGCGGGTCAAGAAGCAACAGTGAGAACTGGACACGGAACCACTGATTGGTTCAAAATTGGGAAAGGAGTCCGGCAAGGCTGTATACTGTCACCCTGCCTGTTTAACTTATATGCAGAGCACATCATGAGAAAGGCAGATGAATCAAAAGTTGGAATTAAGATTGCTGGGAGAAATATCAACAACCTAAGATATGCAGATGATACCACTCTAATGGCAGAAAGTGAAGAGGAACTAAAGAGCCTCTTGTGACGAGTGAAGAAGGAGAGTGCAAAACTTGGGTTGAAGCTAAACATTAAGAAAACCAAGATCATGGCATCCGGCCCTCTCAATTCCTGGCAAATAGATGGGGAAGAAATGGAGGTAGTGACAGATTTTATTTTTCTGGGCTCCAAGATCACCGCAGACGGGGACTGCAGCCAAGAAATTAAAAGACGCTTGCTACTGGGGAGAAAAGCCATGGCAAATCTAGACAGCACACTAAAAAGCAGAGACATTACCCTGCCAACAAAAGTGCGTATAGTCAAGGCTATGGTCTTCCCAGTTGCAATGTATGGCTGTGAAAGCTGGACCATACGAAAGGCTGAGCGCCAAAGAATTGAAGCCTTTGAACTATGGTGCTGGAGAAGACTCCTGCGAGTCCCTTGGACTGCAAGGCAATTAAACCAGTCAGTCCTAGAGGAGATCAACCCTGACTGCTCTTTAGAAGGCCAGATCCTGAAGTTGAAACACTGAGCCTTGGTGGAGCAGTGGGCTAATGCCTCCTTAAGTAACACCAGCTGCCTGCAATTAGTGCAGGTTCGCATCCCACCAGGCTCAAGGTTGACTCAGCCTTCCATCCTTCCGAGGTAGGTAAAATGAGGACCCAGATTGTTGGGGGCAATAAGCTGACTTTGTAATAATGCCGCTTGGGGTGTGTATGAAAGCCCTAATAAGCAGGCATATACATAGAATGAAGGCTACTGCTAAGCTTGTAAGCCGCCCTGAGTCTTTGGAGAAGGGCGGGATATAAATGGAATTAAAATAAATAAATAAAAAATAAATAAAATACTTTGGCCACCTAATGAGAAGGAAGGACTCACTAGAGAAGAGCCTAATGCTGGGAAAGGTTGAGGGCAAGAGAAGAAGGGGACGACAGAGAATGAGGTGGCTGGATGGAGTCACTGAAGCAGTAGGCGTGAGCCTAAATGGACTCCATAAGATGGTAGAGGGCAGGTAGGCCTGGAGGAACATTGTCCATGGGGTCACGATGGGTTGGACACGACTTCGCAACTAACAACAACAACAACAACTATTTTATTTATATGATTTTACCAACTTGGTGACTATACGGGCAAAACATTTTAATTTCTATTATTCGGAAGATTCTTTTGTAAATTTTAGGTAACTTCTATGGAGGAGATAATAAGTTACTCTTTGATAGTAATTAGCACCTTTATCTGAGTCTAACTTTAAGATAAAATAAGATTGATTTGTCAAATAGATTCCTGAAACTGCACTTTGTAGTTATAACTTCTAGATCTAATGAAGTAGTAGAGGTTGGGTGTATTATACGTTTTGGAAATTCAGTAACTTCTTTTCACATTTTAAGTTAAAATCATCCATTTTCAGGCAGAAAGTTATGTTTTTTGTGTGATAAATGGACAAGTGTCTAAATGCATGTTTTTGTGATAAATGAACAACTGTCTATGCGTGTGTATGTTATGTACATATGTCAGCGTAACGTATGCAACTATATGAGATGTTAATTTATTAGGCTTCATATCCATTCTAACTCCTGAGATTTACTGTAATACACACACACACACACACACACACACACACACACACACACACACACACAGTGTTTAAATCCATTTTTTAAAATCAGTAACTGTACCATTTAATGAAGAGAGAGAAAAAATTGGAGATATTTAGTTTTAAGAAAAGACTGAGGTGGTTATGATAACCCTGCTGAAATAGCTGAAAGCATGTTACAAAGAAAAAGGGCCAAACTTGTTTCCTTTCATTTCAGAGTGCAGCCCCCAAGATAAAAATTACAGGGTAGTTGATTCTGATTGAATGTTAGAAAAGACTTTCTAATTATAATATGAGAGTTTCTGCTCCCACTGATTACAATGTTCATTAGCAAGACAATGCAGACTGTACTGCCTTAATAGAAAATAAGGCAAACTTTTGTCCTGTACACAGAAAAAGTGTGAGGGAATGAGTTTTGTCACCTAATTGCCTATATATAGGTATGTCCTTTGAAAGTAGAGTACTCCATGGAGTTCTTGTGGTGTAACCTTGTTGTTCCTTCTCATAAACGTCATTAATCAGAAGTTTTCATTATCATTCTTTAATTGCAACTTGTAAGGATGCAATTAAGGAATGAGAATACAAACTGCAAGGTGCAAACTGTAAGGATGAAAATCTAACAGTTTGACAGAGGAACTAATTACCCTGAGGATGGTGAGCTCCCCTGCAGTAGATATATTTGGTTAAACACTAGTCAGCCATTTATCTGTTTGGGATGCTGTAATTTGGATTTCTGCACAGTGAGGAGATTAGATGGACCAAATGTCCTTCCTAAATGTAATTCTGTGATGAAGAAAATCACATAATATCTTAAACACTCCTTGAGTCTCCTTGAATTTCTATCTTATATCAGTTGAATTCTTGGTGAATTTTGTAATGTTAATTTCAGTCCAAATTAGAATGATTCATGACATGATTTGGATGCTATAATCAGTTAGATAATTTTACATTAGATAAAATGAAATAGACTATGAAAACTGAATTATTTCGATAGTTTTGTTCATCAGGCTTATTACATGAACATTTTCTGTGTGTGTATACCAACATACCCACCCACACGGATCTGTACAACTTACTAATATCCATTTGTCAAGCTGCTTCATTGTTCCTGTCTAAAATTTAAGGTATGAGCAGTTAACTAGGGATATATTTTTTCTGATATTTTCTTAAAATACGACTATGAACAGTAGGAGAGCTTGAGGGAAAATTGGATGTTGGCAAAATCCATACCAAAGCTGAACTGTTTCTTGTTTAGTCCTCACTGTCTTCAGCACAATTGGACATAAATTAAAAATCAGTTAAACTATTATATTCATTACAGATACCTCAGCTCTTAATTGGAAAAGGGAATTTCAATTTCAGAATTAACTAGCAGAAGATTAAAGTATCCATTGCTAGCTCAAATTTACTGTAAGATGACATGTTGCCACATATAAAATAAATTCTCTTAAAATAGCAGTCCCCAACCTTTGCTGCTTGGCGGCCCAGAAGAGTTAGAAAAGAACCGGGCTGTGCGAACAGCAGCCAGAGTGCATGTGTGTACACAGCTCAACTTGTGTGAGCGGTGGGCCTGTGCACATGCAGCTCAACTTGCACAAGTTGACCTGTGTGCCCATGTGCATGCATTCCGGCCTGCCACTTGCACAAGTCAAGCCTCGCATGCATCCATGCTGCACCACCACTCACGGGGCCCGTTTACGAATAGGCCACGGATGGCAAAATGATGTCAGATTTCTTTTCCTTAATCTTGATGATACAAGATTTGATTTTGTAAATGGTTCTTGGGTGGGGATCTTCAAGACATGAATACTGTGATGCCTTTCAATTAGATTGATCATTCTTGTATTCAAGTGAATTAAGTGGGATAATATTGTGATGTAGATAGAATCACCCATAAGATACCTGATTTCTACTAGATGTTTGGGAACTTCCCCTTCCACTCTTCTTACAGTTTGGTTGTAATTTCACCATCTCTGGAGGACAACAAGGTAGGAAAATTTAGTAAGTGATTATTGCAGAAAACAACAATACCATTTTCTCTATACTTTCTATGAAATAGAACTGTTGGTAATAGTTCTCTCCAATAAGTACTAATGACCTGCTTGTATGTATCTATATGAAGTTTTCCTCTTTACTCATCAAGCAAGTTACTGTATTATTAAAGTAACACTGAATGTTTCTGTAACGTTATCCTCATCCCACCCCATCCATATCAGATTCTATTCATAGATGGAAGCTCATGCTTAATGTGAATACTAACTGAAGAAAAAAAATCTTGTAGATCAATGCTGTTGATCTTCTAAGCTGATATCATCTAGATAAGCTGGATAGTCACTAAGGATGATGGAAATGGTAGTCCAACATGTCAGGAAAGGCCTAAATGTTCCCCTGATGTGTTTTCTGGATGTTGGGAAAGGTTGACACAAATTATCAGTCATTGCTAATTACAAACCTATTCTCTAAAGCAGGGGTGGGGAACAATGGTCCTTTTATGACTTGTGGATTTCAATTCCCAGAATTCCTGATCCAGCCATGCTGGCTCAGGAATTCTGGGAATTGAAGTCCACAAGTTATAAAGGGACCATTGTTCCCCATCTCTGCTCTAAAGGCATTGTTGAATTAATGACTGATTTTAGCTGTCAGTCTGACTTTCTCATTTACTGATGTTTAGTAGAAAGGAACTGAAATATTAGAATTGAAAGATACAGCAAAGTAATAAATTAAAAAAAATATTTAGATAGATTTTACCAGTTGGATTCTCACAATCATAAAAATAAGTTAAGAATTACTAGATTTGATCTCTTTTAGTTGTTCTTTTTAAGTATACATTATGCTATTTGTTTAAAAATTGTTTTTATCTTGCTTTTTGCCCCCAAATTTAAATAAAGGATTTAGATGAGGGAATAGAAGAGGAACTCATCAAATTTGTGCAGGTATTTCATTACCCAAACTAGGTAACATCATCAGAGCTAGTAAGGAGCTAATATTCACACAACTTTAAAGTATCTGACCAATGTAGCACAATCAACGCAATGTGTAAAATTAATAACGCTACCAAATATCAAGAATATCTCAGAAACCACCAACAAACTATTACCATCCCATAGAATCACATCATAGTACACAAGCCAACTAAAGCCCTCCAAAATCAAAAGACCCAGGAGCCCCAGAAGAAAAACTGGAGTCATCTACAACTTATAGTGTAATGACTGCAACAATCACTACATAGGATAAACAGGCAGAAAACTGGCACAACGCGTCCATGAATACCAACTAGCAGTCAGAAGACATGATGAAAACTTTTTAATTTCACAACATATGGACAGACTTAACCATAGTTTCCATAAGGAAAGTGTGACTATCCTATACCAAGCCAGGTCCAAAAACGCTAGGTTTTTCTGTGGACCGGAGGGTGCATGGTTTTGTGTGCTGCCTGCATCCCACGGATGGGGCTTTGCCACGGACCGGTACTGGTCCACAGACCGGGTGTTGGGGACCCCTGATATATGGTCTCCTGCTTGAGCAGCTGGTTGGACTAGAAGACCCCTAAAGTCCCTTTCAACTCTGTTATTCTGTTAAATAGTAGTTTACAGTCAAATAAAAGACAAGCATGGATATACAAATGAAACTAGGAATAAATAGCAAAACCAAAATACAATAAATAATTAAAATGTATTTGTCTTTGCCTCGTGCAAGATGGAAAGATGTCTGGCTTTCTATCCTCCAGGTGCTATTTTAAAAATAATTTGTAGTGAATCCTACCACTTGTTTAATGTCTGCAATTGGAAAATAAATATTTAACAACTGAGAAAATAACAAGCTTGAAAACTACTTATTAAGTTAAACTAAACTAAAACTATTAAACAGGTAAACTAAAGGAAGGCGAGAGCAACTCATTCATAAATGATTTGTATTTAGTTCAGTTATTTTTATATACTGTTTTTGTAACATAATGGATGGGAAAATTATATGAAACGGCTCTTTAATTGTAAATAGCACTTTGGGGAAAATAAAATGATCCAGCTAATGTTAGTAAATTGCTTCATAATTTTGGCACAATGTCTAGTGAAAAAGTATGGTCCCACTGGAATGTTGAACTTCATAAGGTCATGTAATATTTTCTAATTCAGTTTTGTAGTTGTGTCTTAAATATTATATATGTTTTTTCTTAAATAGGTTTTTGCACACTTTTTACATTTATAGATTAAAAAACCCCCAACCAATGAAATTATTTATGAATCAAATAATTAGCATTACCAATAGCATCAACTCATTCCTCAAATTACTTTCTAAAATATGAAGTTTTGTAATAACTTGCAGAAAGTGGGGGGTGGGCGTGGGGTTGAAATAATTTTTGAGAAAAGTTACTCTAAAATCTACATTGACACAAAAAGGTCTGTCTGTCTACCCACCCACTTACCTACCTACCTACATACCTATCGATCTCCACACACACATATACACTTAGTCTTTATTAAAATCAAAGATCAGTCTATAAAACAAATTTTATACATAAAACTAATATTAATTAATTAGATAAGCATATCAGTGTAATTGTTACATGACAAAATTTGGCCACATTTGAAGAAATTGACTCATTGAGTCTGAAAATAAGTTTTAAATAAAAACTGATTAAAATGACTAGTTTTCATGTAACTTGCCATGGAGAAATGCAAGTTCTATGTGAAAAGTGGGGCTTATCACAGTGCTGGTCTTTGAAACCAGCTGCTGTTGCTGGGACTTGGAGGTTAGCCACCACTAGAGTAACATGAGGCGCTGGTGCTGCACCTTGAGGTCAGCTGGTGTCTCTGGGGCTTGTCAGGATATGGGGCTTGAAGCAGTTTAGGCTGAAGTAGAGGCCACGGGGAAGTGGCACCTGCTGTGGCCTATAACTCTCACCTACCAGCATGTTTGCCTAGGAGTCCTGCCTCTTCTCATGCTGCAATCACATGAGGTCCCCACTTAATGGCCCACACAGGCCTGGGGTTATTAAAGCAACTGGGATTGCCAGGACGTCAGGTGCTAAGCGATACAATCATGTGGTATTGTGCTTTTTGACAGCATTGCTTAGCCACAGAAAATCCCAGTCTCAATTGCTATCATTACCCAAGAACTACCTTTATGGGCCTCCTCAAATCTTTAAAAATGTCCATGTACGAAGCCATTAATGTAACAAATCTCTACATACATTGTTTTGTTTTCACCTGGCAAAGTAAATACAGAAAATAATTTCAAGGTATAGAATATAGATAGATAGATAGATAGATAGATAGATAGATAGATAGAGCGCAAAATCTCAGACATTTTAAACAAACATTATAGATTCTTCCCCATGAGACACACAAAATATCTACACAAAATGTATTGCTAAGTGTTACCCCAAATGCCATGATGAAAAGTATTACTTACAGTGATTTCTTATCGCAAGGATTTCTACTTAGCTTTTTTGTGGGACAGCTGTCAAATCTTTTATAGATAGATTTACTGAATGTGGCTGCTGATTTTTATGTTGCAGTGTTTAGGTTTATTATCAGAAAGAATGGATAAATAATACAACTTTTTTAGTTACATGTAAGACTTGGGAAATAAAACTAAGGACATTTTAGATATTTCAAATACCGTATATACTTGAGTATAAGCCGACTCGAGTATAAGCCGAGACCCCCAATTTCACCCCCAAAAACTGGAAAAAGTTGTTGACTCGAGTATAAGCCGATCCGCCGTTCTGCAAGCCTCTGCCACCAGCAGAGGCTCGATCCGCCATTTTGCAAGCCTGAATACACAGGAATACCCTGTGTGGCCTTGGCTCTCCGGGAAGCCCTGGCTGTCCGCTTCCTCGCTCCACGCTGCTATTCGGGGCCCGCGCGTTCCCCGGGCAAATCGCGGCGCCCAGCAGGCGAGGAAACACGCCCGCTCCAGTCGCCCCCCCTTCCCTCAGGAGACGCGAAGCAAGTGACCGCCCGGAGCTTACCGAGGACTTGCTTCGGTGCTTCCAGGATCGCGCGCACCTCTCCCAAGCCGCCGCCGTCCGGAGACCTGCCGAAGTTTGGGGAGGTTTGGGGAGGTGCGCGCGCACCTCCCCAAACCTCCCCAAACGTCGGCAGGTCTCCGGACCTCTGCGCCCTGCCTGCCTGCTTCTTTCCGCTGCGGAAAGAAGCAGGCAGGCAGGGCGCGGAGGAACGGAGACCTGCCGACGTTTGGGGAGGTTTGGGCGCCTCCCCAAACGTCGCCGGGTCTCCATTCCTCTGCGCCCTGCCTGCCTGCTTCTTTCCGCTGTGGAAAGAAGCAGGCAGGCAGGGCGCAGAGGAACGGAGACCCGGCGACGTTTGGGGAGGCGCCCAAACCTCCCCAAATATCCCCAAACGTCGCCGGGTCTCCGTTCCTCTGCGCCCTGCCTGCCTGCTTCTTTCCGCTGTGGAAAGAAGCAGGCAGGCAGGGCGCAGAGGAACGGAGACCCGGCGACGTTTGGGGATATTTGGGGAGGCGCCCAAACCTCCCCAAACGTCGCCGGGTCTCCGTTCCTCCGCCCCCTGCCTGCCTGCTTCTTTCCGCTGTGGAAAGAAGCAGGCAGGCAGGGCGCAGAGGAACGGAGACCCGGCGACGTTTGGGGAGGTTTGGGGAGGTGCGCGCGCACCTCCCCAAACCTCCCCAAACTTCGGCAGGTCTCCAGACGGCGGTGGCTTGGGAGAGGTGCGCGCGATCCCGGAAGCACCAAAGCCTCGGCCGCGCACAAGTCCTCGGTAAGTTTTTTTTGTTGACTGGAGTATAAGCCGAAGTGGAATTTTTCAGCCCAAAAAGTGGGCTGAAAAATTCGGCTTATACTCAAGTATATACGGTACATTTTATCATTCCTTGTTCTTCCCTTTGAGATACTTTTAAATCAGTGATATATTTAAAGCTTTTAATATGTTTCCCTGCACGCCAAAAAGAGAGAGATGCTATTACTTTAAGAAAACCACACATTAAAATTAATATGCCTCTTAAAGCAGAGACTTTTTTTTCAGGAGGATGGGACCCTGAAAAATATCTGGTTCATTGCATGAATAGATGAGACTGCTATTTATCCAAATTATGTTCAATTGTAGTATTTTCTCTGACATATATTGTGCTCTTGTATTTGTGTGGATTGTTTCCCACCTCACTTAACTTGGTGAGCTAATTCTTTAAGATAGTTGTTAATTCAATTTCATATTTGTGAACCTCTGTAGTCTGCTAGTTATGATATAAATACATATTTTCAGACAACTTTATGTATCAGAAATTAATCATTTGAAATACAGATTCCACTGAAATTAAATTGCATGTAACAATAATGGCAGCAATATAATATTACTTGAAAAAACATGTATCCATAGTAATTTGTTATATTGCCACTTTGAGATAATTAAGAGGGACTGTTTGTTAAGCAAATGTGTTCTGGAAGATGTAGGGGAGAAAACTGATTAAAGCAGCTACCACTAAATATCTCACTGATATATTTAACTTACCCTTGATTGCTGTTGTGCAAATTAACAATCAAGTTATAAAGTCAAAATCTTCAGTCTCCAACAGCATTACCCTAAAAGATAGGGGAATGGGAAAACAAAGGAAGATTTGCAATTTCAACATTTCTGTTCTCTGAGTTACATATATACCTTGAAATGCCATTACCTGCTATAGTTGAGCAGAAGGCAATTTGTTATATGATACAGCTAATTTTTCATTTTGTTTCCACTGAGGCAAAGTACAAAGTAGTTCAGTATTGAATTCAAATCAGGTTATCCGTTGACATCTCTTAGCATGTTTAAGGCCAAAGTCTGCTTTCAGATTCATTTTTGAAGTTTTCATTCATCTTTTTCTATTTCTATAATCACTGCATCACTTAATGCTCTCTGCTGAAACCAGTACAACATTACAACATATATTTTATCCTCCAGACCCAGGAATCTTAATCAAATTTGGCAATGCCAAGTTTTACAGCAGGAAGGAGACAAAAAGAGAATTTTTTTACTATCATACAGTAAACTGACTGACCTCTGATTATGATATTACAAGCAAGGAAGTGTATAAAACAAGCAAACATTAAAACATTCCCAGATGCAAAGCCATATATTTGCCATCAGGAACCACTAGGGATTGTGCTTTGTCTTTGTGGATGGGCAAAAAAACTTGGCTGAGTAGCAAACTGAACTGATTTAACCATTGAGGATGGCCTCAGACACTTCTTAATAAGAAAGCTATTAAACATACAGTAGTGCTGTACTTGAAATTAGAAGAATTCACTACAACCTCAATGGGATGAATGTATTTTGAAAAGTATTGCTTAGATACTTTCCTCTTATGTACCTGTCAATGATGGCACTTCTCTTTTTATGTTCCTCTCTTTTGCAGTTTAAATGAAATGATAAAGTACAAGAATGTACTTTTCTCAAGCCATTGTCCAAGGGTTAGATTATAATAGCTATTTCAGATATGGTAAAGACTTCATCAAGGCCATAGCGCATGTAAGAAAAATGTTAAATCCTTTTCTTCCCTGCTGTGATCCTGTGAAAATCCTGTATGTACAGTATGTATGTATGTATGTATGTATGTATGTATGTATGTATGTATAAAATGATACATCCTTGGAAGTTCTAACTGGGAAATGAGCTATTCCAGTCTTTTCAAGGTCAGGATGGCTTGCTTTGGATCAGGTACTTCCAGAACTCATGAAGTACCTTGTCCCAGAGTTCAAAGAGCCTTTTGTGGGGTTGGAACTAATTTATACAGCATTATTCCCTGTATAATTGAAAAAGAATCTCCCCTTGATACTTAATTTTCCCTCCTCTTCCTACCATTAAACTTTAAAATTTGATATAACTCTTGATAATACAATTGGCATTATGCATAATTTGACAGAGCAATTTGTTAATTATTCTTCATCTGAATTGATTTATGTTTTGTGAGAAAAATAATAATTTTGAAAAGTTCCAGTTGGACTTTTGATATTTGTGGAATTGTTTTCTCAGCCTATCCATAATAACCAAAAATATTTCAAGTAAAGATGTCTTTCTGACTGGGTGACGCATTCCATGCTGGAATTTATTTTTGTTTCATCCTGTTTCTAATTTTACTGTAAGTTTTGACCTCAAAAATAATCATGATAATTTGTATTGTTGAAGCAAAGTAGGATATATTTTATTATGTGGAAATTAATTGTGGAAAAGCTGAAACTTTTCTTATTCCACTCTCTTTAAATTGCTTCCCTGCTCAGCAGCAATACAGCATCTTTAAAACTGTTGAATTTTTAGCAACCACTATCCTGGCTAAGGAGGATTGCGTTTGGGTGTGCTTTAATGCAAACTAAAGGTAGGCAAGGGAAAAAGTAAAGTATAGATTAGACATAGAAAAAGCAAAATTATATGCTCTAGGAATTAATGCATATAAAACATTTTGTAGGTGGATTTACAGTATGTTCCATGACCTTAAGATCCTCATTATCATCCATTATCTGACAACTTTTTAAACTTTTAAAAATAATTTTATACAATGTAAAACAAAGGCTAAGGAAAAAGTACTGCACATTCCATGTGATTTGAGAAAATTAACTAAGCTATACATCTTGATAGCTCTGAGACACAGTGATAAGTCAGGCCCTGAAGATGGAAAAACCCTAGATTTCTGAGAGAGCTTGTGGGAAGTTTGGGAAAGAAAGGGAAATAAATATAGACATAAACAATCAAGAGTTTTAGAAAATCCTGTTATAGTTTCAAGATTCTGTATTCTGTATTTATACAGACTGACATTAATGAACCTTATTAAAATTGCCCAGCTGAATGGGGCTTGATATCAATCTTGGTAAGTGTAAGAGGAATTTCCTAGCCTTATTTATAATGAATTAATTAAGGTGGATTCTCTCTGAGTGATTTGAAATGCTTCTTCCAAGATTTCTGTATACCTGAGCTAAGCTGCTATTTTATGATATAAGCAGTCAACTGACTTGCCCACTATTTCTTGATTATTTATCTCTGTTTTCTCTTGCCTTCTTTTCTCAACCTTCCCACAATCTCTCATCACTTGCAAAGCAAAACTTTATGCGACACCGCAGTGTACAACTGCTTTTGAGTCTTAAATCTTATCCATGAAACCAAGATATTTCATAAGAAGTACCTTGCTGAATAAGAGCAATATACAGTAGTTCAACATTTTGATTCTAACACAAGTGAACACCAGATCTTTCATGAGCAGTTGCCTCTATCTGAGGATGCCCCTTTGTTTGTAAAATCTTTAAAGCTATGAAGCTCACAAATCTTCCATGATTTGATTTGTTAGTTTAAAAATAATAATGGAGCTTGTGGACATCACCATAATTAGGTAATTATGTATGATTGAGAAATTGGTCTCTCAAGTCTCTCCTGGAATCTACTGCTAATTAATTACTTTCAGTGACTTTTCTCTCTACTGTAATATTATATGATGGAGGAAAATACAGTCTTCTAATATCTGGCATGTCCCCTTCAGTTATCCTTTCGTGCTACAGTATAATGTTTTAGTCTGTTCTCACAGTGAAGCAATACTATCCTAATCAGTATATTTTGGTGATATAGTTTTTTAAAAAATTCTTTCATATTTAATTGGGATAGAAAGTAAAAGCGAAGTTAATAATTATGTACTCTAAAGGACGGGAAAAAAACAGTTCAGAAATTTTGTGGAAGTTATTACCAAATAACTGGAGCCCTAAAGGCTGTGTAACAGCTATAGGCCTGTGTTATATGTTAACTAATGTTAAGAGTTAATAGATTGTTAAATGTTGTGTGAGGTAAACACAGTGACAGGAATACACGCGGGAGCTTTTGACAGCTGTCAAAAGCTGCCGCCAGCGAAAGCGCATGCGCAGCCATCTGACAGCTCTCCGCTGTCAAACAAGTTCCCCACCACGCATGCGCCACCGCCACGAGGACGCGGAGCTGTCAAAAACACACCTCAGCTGATTGGCTCTGGAATCCCGGCGGGAGAAGAACAATCGTGGATTGGCCCAGCCGGCCAGCGGCCGGCTATAAAACAGCTGAAGCTGAGCACCTACTTGTCCGGTACCTCAATAAACCTGTTAGACCTAGCCAGCTGTCTCTGTGTGGTCTGTAAGCCACTTCAGGCCAGTTGGGTGCATGGTGTTAAGAAATAAAGTATTCAGATGATTGGGGAAAATGGCAGATAGGCTTAATGCTGTTGGTGATAATGCTGTGGAGGGGGTTGCCATAATATAACGCTTTATTGTTGATTCTTTGCTTTGCACTGGTTCCTGTTCTACTGCTTTAATGGTTATTGGAAATTGTCCAGATTCTAGAACATATGTCTATTTGTATGAATAAATAAATCTGTTCTTCCACTGAAGTCTCTATATAGATAATACCAAAAGTACTGAAAATAGAAAAAGAGAAGTTGTTCAAGTTCCTATTCTTCTTGGACCCTTGTTTTCCAAGAGCTACTACTTAAATTTCTGAGCGTATGTCAAATAATATATAGATAATATATAGATTGTAGTTTGCTGCACAGTGGAATGCACTAAAACAAGTATTTAAAATCTAAACATTAATTGGGATTGCATCCTGCCAACTTAGATATATCTCAGTTTGGTTACTTTGTTCTTTAAATGTCTTTCTTATATACTATCATAATCTGCCAGGAATCCATGCAGATTATGGTAGTATATCTATACAATAATAAGACAGTAAAATGATGTGTATGTTGTGCCAGCTGCAGTTTCCAAATGTTCTTCTAAGGCAATGCCATGTGGATTGCAGTAATTCAATTGTGTGATGTGATTCACGGACTCATAATTGTTAGAAAGTTAATCTCCAGTTAGATCCACAACTAGTGCTCAGATAAAACTGGACAAATGGTTTCCTTTTGAGAGCAAGATCCTTGCTACCCAGAGGAAGAATACTTAGCAAATAAATAGTAATGTGGTCTTAGTAGGGTTCAACATCTGCCTACTGATTCCAATAACCTGAAAATACCAGATCAGAATTTCTGTGGCATGTCTAGCTCAGCTTATATCATTTATTTATTTATTTATTATTTTGATTTATATACCGCCCTATTCCTGTAGGACTCAGGGCGCTTTACAGGGCAGTTAAAATCATACCATACAAAAATTAGAAGATTTAAAACAGTTAATTAAAACAATTAATTGAATTTAGAGCCCAAAATTTTAAAAATTAAAACATTAAAACCCAATTAAAACTCCTCAGTCTAGGCCCGACAGCTCAAAGAGCCAAGTTTTCAGGTCCCAGCGGAATGGTGGAGGTCGGAGGCAGTCCTAAGTTCCATCGGAAGTTGGTTCCAGCGGGCAGGCGCGCCCACAGAGAAGGCCCTCTCTCTGGGAGCACCCGCCGGCAATCCTTCACCGGCGGTACCCTAAGAAGGCCCTCCCTGTGGGAGCGCACAGGACGATCATCAGCCACAAACTGAGAGATAAACTTTCCCAGTGGTTTCATGGAAATATTAAAAATTGGGGGAGAGAACTGAAGCCTGGGACAGCATAAAGATCTGCCTCTGTTCCCCACTGCCATGGACTTGATCTAGAAGGAGCAGAAATGCAATAACACAATGGCACCAACTCCCAACTGTTGCATAGTGATTATTGGCACTGAATGCCCTTAATAGCTCTAAGAAGACCAGAAGGAGTGTACTCTCCTATCTAGATCAAAATAAAACTAATTCACCACAGTGGCACCAAGGTACTGGCATTGTCATCCATGTCCAGATTTGAATCCAGCCTAAAAGAAGTCTAGATAATTTATGCCTCTAGAGTACACTCCTCTATCTTCTCAGCAGCCTTCTCCAAAAAGGAAAGGTTACAGACTGGAAAATAGTTGCCCAAAAAGCTAGGCATCTATGGAAGATTTCTTGAAAAGGGATCTTACTACAGCTTATTTTGTCTCTTTTTATTCTGAGAGAATAAATGGAATGCTCCTATGCTCTAGAGCACAGGTCTGCAACCCACGGCTCCGGAGCCGCATGCGGCTCTTTCAGCCATCTCCTGCGGCTCCCAGTCCTCTGCCATGTGCAGTCCAAAAAACAAAAAATGGGACTAAAAAAGTTCAACCAATCAATTCAAATATGCAGGGTAGGTGCATATCTCGCCTTGGCTCCACTCTTCAGTCAAACCGTGTTCTGTGCATGAGCGCATGTACGCGCATGTGCACACATTTTTTGCGGCTCCCAGTTTTTCCTTTTGTGAGGGAACCGGTTCCGAGTGGCTCTTTCACTGTTTCAGGTTGCTGACCCCTGCTCTAGAGAAACAATTTCTTCCAAATACGACTGTACAGATGGAAATGAAACAAATGTATAAGGAATAGAGATTGCCAGCATATTTTAACAAATCTTAAGCATTTCTGAATAGTCAACTCCTATCTTATACCTCCATTATACCGGTAATTATGACAGTGGTTATTTCTGGCCTGGGATTATATGGGACAAGTAAAATAGTTCTGGTCCATTTGTCTTGAGCGGAATGTATTTTAATAGTCAATTATATAAAAATTGGATTGCATTGCTGGATTAATAGTTCACTTCAACTCAGTTCCTTACATTTCAACCAATAAATATGAGACACAGCACAAATCTTTGAAAGGCAGGCAAATTTCTAACTTTTAAAAATTACTTTATGTTATGCCATAGTAATGGATTGCTTTCCATAAAAATGGCCACATATTAAACCAGAAGTTAGCTTCTCCATCCATATTCATAAATGGAATGGCCTCACAAACAGAACATAATTGTCTCTAAATGTGTTTTGGATGGTGAGTAATGAAGTAAAATAAGGTAAGGGGATTTTGGGAGTGGTGTTTATAGGAGAATAATTAAAATGAATAATAAAAGTGAATAATAAAAGAAAAATCCATTGGCCAACTTCAAGTCAGTGTATTTTGTAGAAATTCTGCAAATTTCTTTATTGCTGAAATTCTTCCAGTTTCACGTGAAACAAATTTTATTTATTTTTATTTTAATTCCATTTATATCCCGCCCTTCTCCGAAGACTCAGGGCGGCTTACAAGCTTAGCAGTAGCCTTCATTCTATGTATATACCTGCTTATTAGGGCTTTCACACACACCCCAAGCGGCATTATTACAAAGTCAGCTTATTGCCCCCAACAATCTGGGTCCTCATTTTACCTACCTCGGAAGGATGGAAGGCTGAGTCAACCTTGAAATGGTCCTCCTGGGGAAGTACATTTCACATAACTGAGATTTGGGATCAGGCTACCTTTCAGTTAAATGTGTTGCATGGAAAGCATGTTTTTTTCTACTTCTGTTTCCTCATGCCCGCTGTTAGACACACTATTTCTGTAAAGAGTTAATAAGACAGGAAAAAAAATAGCTGAGCAATCTTGTTTTATTCCTGAGATAGGCATATACAAATCTTTATATACTTTGAGAAAGGCGATTCTTGCTATTTTATGTTGTGTGGTGGATGTCATGCATAAAAAACAAAAAGAAATCAAAAAGGGAAGCCCTGAGGCTGATCAAAAAGATGCAGAATTCATACAGATTCTTTTGTGACTGAAGTAGTTGGTGCCTTTTGGTGATCAATTTGCTATCAAAGAAAGGGTACTATAGTTTTTAATGTGTCTTGCTTTTCTGCCTCGTAGTACAGACTTAGTATAACGGAGGTGCAATTGTTTTCTCAATATAAATGTGTTTTTTCTTCTTTCATTTATCTGCCAAGTCAGATAACTGTTGGGCTAATTGATAATTCAGCTTTAATGAATCCTCTAGTTGTAATGCAAAATCGAAGTGGGACTCTTTGGAGTATGTTGAATTTTCAACTAAAATGAAATTGGTTTTGAAAGAATGGTTGTTTACACAGCGAACTATGCAGATGGCAGGTTTAAAAAAATCACTCTTCCTTCCTGAAGAACCACTTGATAAATCACAGGCTTTCTTTTATACTTATTACTCTCTCCATGACTAGGCAAGAAGGTAGTTATGCAAATAGGTGGCACTCCAATCATGCCTGAACACCTGGTAGAATATAATCAGTACTCATAACCAATTACTTTAATATCCCTTTTGTTATAAGATTGGTAAAAATGTTTGGAATTTCTGCAATATATTTTATTGTCTAAACCAGGGGTAGGCAACTTCGGCTCTTTTATGACTCATGGACTATGCTGACTCAGGAATTCTGCTGACTCAGGAATTCTGGGTGTTGAAGTCCATGAATCATAAAAGAGCTGAGGTTGCCTACCCCTGGTCTAAACAAAAGAAACTGGATCAAGTTCTAATAGACTAGGCAAAAGATTGCATAAGAAGTAGATAAATTACCAGCATTGTGGCAGCTATTCTTATTACCAAAGACCTGTCTTCCTTTTCAAACCAGAATCCATCTTTTCAGAGCCGCTGGCATTTAAGTGTGAAGCAGAAGTCCATTGAATTGTTCTGAAGTACATGTTTTTTTAAAAAATCACAGTGTAATATAATTTCATGTATGCTTGAAATATGAAACACCAATGGTATTAGATCTAAAATAAAGTAAGTAATAATAATAATAATAATAATAAGAAGAAGTTGGAAGGGACCTTGGAGGTCATCTAATCCAACCCCCTGCTAAGGCAGAAAACCCTATACCATTTCAGACAAATGGCTGGCCAGTCTCTTCTTAAAAACTTCCAGTGTTGGAGCATTCACAACTTCTGGAGGCAGGTTGTTCCACTGGTTAGTTGTTCTAACTGTCAGGAAGTTTCTCCTTAGTTCTAGGTTGCTTCTCTCCTTGACTAGTTTCCATCCATTGCTTCTTGTCCTGCTTTCAGGTGCTTTGGAGAATAGCTTGGCTCCCTCTTCTTTGTGGCGGCCCCTGAGATATTGGAACACTGCTATCATGTCACCCCTCACCCTTCTCTTCATTAAACTACACATACCCAATTCCAGCAACCGTTCCCTATATGTTTTAGCCTCCAGTCCCCCAATCATCTTTGTAGAATTCCATTTATATAACAAGTCTTTCCACTTCAGTGTCCTGTGCCCCCTCAATTCAAGAGATCTCTTAAATGGCATAAGGGACCTTGGAGGTCTTCTAGTCCAACCCCCTGCTCAGGCAGTAAACCCTATACCATTTCAGACACATGTTTGCCCAGTCTCTTCTTAAAAACTTCCAGTGCAGGAGCATTCACAACGTCTGGAGGCAGGTTGTTCCACTGATTAATTGTTCTAACTGTCAGGAAATTTCTCCTTAGTTCAAGGTTGCTTCTCTGATTAGTTTCCATCCATTGCTTCTTTTCCTGTCTTCAGGTGCTTTGGAGAATAGTGTTGTGATTCAGGGTCAGCCTGTGGGTTCGGCAGTTGGGTCGGACGACTCAGAGGAGGAGGAGGAGGGGGGTGTTGAAGAGCTTGCTGAGGGGATTGGACAGCTTGATGAGAGCCCCCAGCCAGGCCCCTCTCATCTGGTCACGACGCAGACCCAGCTGTGTGAGCCTGACAGCGTGGATGAAGATGACCCACAGCTGGCCCTGTTCAAGGACGCCCGACGCAGGAGGCAGTCAATCAGGAGTAAACAGAGGAAGGCAATGGGGCTCCTCGGAAGGAGGCAGAGAGAAGCCACGCCCTGAACTGTATTTAAGGGGGAATGCGTGGGAGGGCTGGTTTGCTGAAGGCAACCGCTTGAAAAGCTCCTGTTTCTTGGTTCGTGTCTTGTTCTATTTGTTTTTGTAGCAATAAATTTGGCAGGCGTAATTCCAGCCTCTTGCCTTCTTGTAAAAGGGGTTGTCCCTGCCTTTTCTGCAGGGCCGGTAGCAGGCTGGTACAGAACAAATAGCTTGACTCCTTCTTCTTTGTGGCAACCCCTGAGATATTGGAACACTGCTATCTTGTCATCCCTCATCCTTCTCTTCTTAAACTAGACATACCCAATTCCAGCAACTAGTCTTTATATTTTTTAGCCTCCAGTCCCCTAATCATCTTTGTTGCTCTTCTCTGTACTCTTTCTAGAGCCTCAACATCTTTTTTTACAGTGTGGTGACCAAAACTGGATGCAGTATTCCAAGTGTGGCCTTACCAAGGCATTGTAAAGTGGTATTAGTACTTCACGTGATCTTGATTCTATCCCTCTGTTAATGCAGCCTACCACTGTGTGGCTTTTTTGGCAGCTGCAGCACACTACTGGCTCATATTTAAGTGATTGTTGACTAGGACTCCAAGATTTACTAGTACTGAGCAAGGTACCACCTATACTGTACCTGTGCATTTGGTTTTTCTTGCCTAAATGGAGAACCTTACTTCTTTCACCACTGAATTTCATTTTGTTAGATTGCACCCAGTGTTGTAGTCTGTCAAGATCCTCCTGTATCTTAAGCCTATCTTCTGGAGAGTTGGCTATTCCTGCCAGCTTGGTGTTGTCTGCAAATTTGATGAGTTCCCCACCTATCCCCTCATCCAAAACATTGATGAAGATGTTGAAGAGCACTGGGCTCCCTGCTTATACAGAACATCTGTATGTATGAAGTATAGAAATGAACCTATGCTAAGCCATCATGTGCCTCTCTTGTTGTGGGGTCAGCACTGAGGGTGAATTCAGCTGTTCTGGTTTAATATGTGTATTAAAGTTTAATTTAACATAGTTTAAAAACTATATGTGTAATATTTTTTTAAAAAAGGTAACTATTTTAAATGGATCAAACTGAGATTGTGATTCTATAATTTGAATAAAGACGAATGTTATGTTTATGAATGCTCTCATTTATACCTTGGGAAGGTAAAATTCTTCAGCTTATTCCTGCCAACTGTTATATTGTAACTAACACACACAGACACACAGACACACACACACACAGAGAGAGAGAGAGAGAGAGAGAGAGAGAGAGAGAGAGAGAGAGAGAGAGAGAGAATGAGAATGAATGAATTATACCAGTATCAAAACATGGAAGTCTGACAATAGTTTGGTGAACTAGAATGATATTCAGATCATGGAACAGGTGACTCAGAAGATTAGTCAGTTTGGCATTGGAATTGAATATATTTTCCCTCAAGAGATATATCATCAGAAATCCATTGTACCCAATAAGGAAGCCTAGAACCTGAGCAGGAAAAGATTTTGAGGTCTTACACACATAGAAAGATAAGCAGTGTTTAGTGAGGTCCTCAAAAGAAGGAGACAGTTAGACTTACTTGTTTTAGTGTATACTATAAGGGTTGAGGAGTGATAGTATCAGACTTATGTTGGCAAACCTTTTTCCAAACTCTGATTTTTTTTGGAATATGTGCTGTCCTTGGCTATATGACTGACTTTTGGGTTTATATAAGAACTCACTCAGTCTGATTCTAGGTCTTGGATTTGTCTGCATGGAACTGTGCAATCTAAAGTAAGTTTGTTTTGTAAGCTTGTGCATCCCTGCCTTATGGTGAGATTTTTAACTGCCTTAAAGAAGTGATCTACGTTTGACCTACTGCATTTCTAATTACTAGCCTAGAATACCGTCCTATACCTATACTATTTTCTGGGAGTACAAAGGCTATATTTATTTATTCATTCAATTTATATACTGTTCACCTTCCCCATAAGGTGATTCTAGGGAGCTTACAGTTCGTAAAAAGATAAATAGGAAAACAGTTAAAGTTTTATAAAAATGCACATTTTAAAAAAATTAAAACTACAAAATACCAGGACCCAAGAGATGGATTGTATAGGGATTGTATAGAGATCTTTTTACCTCCTCAACCACCTCCAGCAGTGAGTGGAAAGTTTTAATGCCCTTCTGGAAGACCATAAAGGCGGGTGCAGTTCTCATCTCCAGTGGTAGCATTATTATTAGTATTAAAATTAATATTATCTCATTCATATCTGTCCTCTTCAAACCCCATTTTAGCCTCGTGTCAGTTCTGTAAAGTAGATTCTAATAAGTACACAATATTTTGTACCCAATTATATATAACTAGTATTGCATTTTTCAAAAGGTTTTTGTTTAGAAATACAGAAACTAGCAGTGGAAAGACTAGAAAAATAGAATTTTACACTGAGCTGAATTTTCTTCCTGATCTCTGCCTTCAAGGTTCCTGATATTGAATGCAACAGTTAATATTAATAATGAGTATGCATGATTTTGCTGAACTTTATTTGCATTATGCTGTATATTGTAAAACAGTTTGAAATTCTATTTTGCATTTATTGCTCTTCTGGGAAATAGATGTCAAATTCAGGAAAAAGGAAAATATAATTTTTAAGTGTGCAGCTACATAATTGGTAATTTACATGTTCCTAAAGAAAGAGAGTATATATCTTTTCGGTGTACATATGTGCTTTTTAAAGAGCAATCACTGTTTTTCTGGTCATTATAATTCACGCTGCATCTGCCACTACTGGAAAACTAATGAAAATGCTGGGAGAACAAGGCTTTATTTTACTATTGAGAATTCTCAGTGGTTACAATATGATAGTGTACCTAATTCTCATGGTTTTGCATTTTTTAAACAGTCAATTTTATTTTCAGTCCAGTCATCCATTTCATTAATTAACCCTCTAACCGCCGAGTGCATTTTTAAAATACTGTTAAGGGAGCTTCAAAGGAATTGGCATTTACTGTATTAAATATACATGGAAAGAACTGTCCTGACAGTTAAAAATTGGAGTCATATAAGCACTGTTAGCATTGAAATAAAACTATTTTAAAACAAGTGTTTTTAAAGAGAAGCTTCAATAAAATGAAAGTGCTGGGGTGGGAAATGAGGAGGGGGTTGTGTGTACCATAAAGAGCATGATCTAATGCAGTACAACTGTTGCCATAGTAAAATATTGTATTGAATAAATGTAAGCTGTACCACTGAGAGAAATTAAAACAGGTAATGAACTGTTAATACAGTTTCTGTTACTTCTGCTTTCTCTGTTTGAAGCATTCACCTTTAGAAGAAGTAAAATTAAAAAAAATAAACTTTTATATATCGAATGCTCAAAGTAAATAATTATTTTCAAATATGTAAAAGGTATGTCTTTAAAGGTATCACTTTATAAAAAATATTATTATAGAGGAAAATAATTTTTGAGAGTTCCCCTAACTGTGTAAGAGCAATGATTTCTACATGGGCATTTACAGCTAATCCTTGCTTAATGACTGGTTGCTTACCAACCATTTGAAGTTATGATGGACTCCCCAAAAGGTACTGCAAATCAGTTCCTGAGGCTGCATCTGCCTCACCATGGTCACATGATAGCATTTGGGACACCTGGAAATCAGCTCATATTTATGGCTATTTGCAGTGTTCTGTGGTCACCTGATGGTGATTTTCAATGTTTTTTTTGCCAGTTTCCAGCTCTAAGTTCCAGTTTCCAGCAAAAAACAACCATAAGATAAAATGCATTCATTTAACAATCATGACATTCTTTTAACATGGCATTCACTACTGTGGTGGCACAGTAGTTAGATTGCAGTACTGCAAGCTACTTCTGCTGCCTCCCGGCTGCCAGCAGTTTGGCAGTTCGAATCTCATTGGCTCAAGGTGACTTAGCCTTCTATCCTTCCAAGGTCAATAAAATGAGGACCAAGATTGTTGGGGGCAATATCCTGCTTAGAGTGGGCTATAAAGCACTATGGAGTGGTATATACGTCTAAGTGCTATTGTTATTAACGACTGCCACAAAAAAGGTTCTCAAATTGGGTGCAACCCACTTAACAGTTGCCAAGATTTACAACCCTAGTTCTGGGTTCAGTTATGGTTGTAAGTTGAAGACTATCAGTAGTACAAACACATGGCATCATTCTTATGTTGGCTTTGCTAAAAATGAGCTAATATATGATAGTACAAAGAGCCATAGCTCAGGCTATTTATGCTAAATTCTGGAATAAGAAAATAAAGTCAAAGGAAAAATAATAAAATCATCTCATTATATGGATTTCAACTCAAATTTGGAAATCTGATGCAACCCAGTATACAACCTAGTATCTTCCAAATGTTCTATGGACCTCAGTCAATAGGGCCAATGTCAAAGATTCATTCATTCATTCCATTCCATTCCATTTCATTTCATTTTCTATAGTCGCCCAACTCAACCAAGCTTACAATTCTAAAATTCTAAAGCAATTAAAATAATTTAAAAGATATTAAAAGAATTAAAACATCCACAAAATAAGCCATGATGATTGATCAACTAATAGTAAAGCCAAGTAATAAGGCCCTTCGTACATTCCAAGCCTCAGGCCCGGGTGCATAGCCAAATTTTTAAAGCTTTGAGGAAAGTCAACAGGATTGGGGCCATTCTGATTCCTTGAGAGGAAGAAGATTCCATAAGGCAAGGGCTACAACAGAAAAAGCCTGTTTTCTAAATCCAACCAATTCATACTCTTTGATAATGTTATCTGCAGCATACCTAATCCGTTGGATCTGATCAGACAAGTAGAAACTCTTGGAAAAAGATTTAATAGAAATGAAACATTGTGGAGTTTTAATACGTTCAGCAGCTTAGAGCTGATTTTCCACAAGAAGCACATGTGGAAGCCAAACTGAGATTATTGAAGTTTAGAAAGTGGGTATCTACATAACAAAACAACATTTCAAGAGAAATCTATATTGCAGCAGTAGTTCCTAACTTCAAGACATACTACACAGTCTGAGAACAATTAGATAAGGCATTTTATGAATATTAGTTCAGTGGAATATATGTAATGCAGTCTAACCTGGAAATTTATGATAAATTACAAAATGGCTTTAGATTAATAAATGCAAAAATATTGTCTCTACAATAGAGACACTCATGAGAATACATTAACAGAGATTAATAACACTGAAACATTAACATCTCAAGTCCACAGAAGTTTGAACAAAGTGGAGGGGGGAGTGTTCCATTTTGCAAATACCTACAGTATTTTCCACATCAGTGTCTTATATTCCTTTCAATTATTGAGATATCCCAAAGATTTTAGGAAGGAATATTGTTGTATTTATCCAAAACAAAAACAATTTGAATTTAAAACAAATCCTAAAGAAAAGATAGGAAAAAGCAGAGAATAAAATTCTGAACAATGACCACATTTCCCATCTTATAAAGCTGCGATTGGCAGCTCCAGTTAAAATTAATACTGCAGGTTCTTCCCTTCCCCTCAATAAATAAACATAGGATATACTTGAATATGTATATACATATGTCTAATCTGCCTGCCAGATGCTCATTCCCAAAACAGACCAGCACCAGGACAAAGTTATAATAATTGAATGATTAATGAATAATTTGGAAATTTGAATACTACCTGTACATATTAACTGACACATAGGTGTACACACAAATTTCTCCTTCCAACAGAGTAAGCAAAATAAAAGGAGTAAGAGGATAGGACAACTATATTGGGAAAAGGAAGAATGAAATTAGAAGTAATTCAGACAAGGAACAATTAATTGTATAGAAAGGAAAGAGAAAACAAGATATGTTTTAAGTATTATAGAAAGGAGAAAGGGTTAAATGTAACAAGCAAGCCAGTCCTTCCCAAGCAAATATCATTTTAGCCATCCAGTTTTTCCAATAGCAATGTCTGCAGTTATTTGCACACTTGCCATTTGCCTTGTTTCTCTAATTTTGTCAGTGAAAGCAAGTGAATATCCCTCCCCTCCAGTTCCTAGGCAATTGTTATTTAATTCATCAGGGAAGTCACACAAATTCATTTTTCATTATGGTGTATTAGTACTTCATTGTTTGAGACCCTGACATAGTGGCAGGGAGTTTGCCATTTTGGCAATATAGGCATTTTGATTGGCATAGCTGCTGAATTGTGGATCACTGAAACATTGGATTGTGATGGGATATTGTTTGGCCACCTAATGAAAAGGAAGGACTCACTGGAGAAAAGCCTAATGCTGGGAAAGATTGAGGGCAAGAGAAGAAGGGGACGACAGAGAATGAGGTGGCTGGATGGAGTCACTGAAGCGGTAGGCGTGAGCTTGAATGGACTCCAGGGGATGGTAGAGGACAGGAAGGCCTGGAGGAACATTGTCCATGGGGTCGCGATGGGTCAGACACGACTTTGCAACTAACAACAACAACAAATTCTTTGGATTTCCAGAAGCGAGAGAGTGTGTTCTAGAGAAGCAAAAGATTGTGTAGTTGTGTGGGAGAAAGAGAGTCAAGACAGCTCCTCCCTAAAATTCTTCAGAGTATACATTTTATGGTGTAAGTATTGCCAAGTATTGACAGTTGCCAACCATCGGATTTTAATCATGTGACCACAGGGATGCTGCAATGGTTGTAAGTATGAAAAATGGTCATACATGACTTTTTTCAGAGCCGTTGTAACTTTGAACCATCATTAAATGAACTGGTATAAGTTGAGGACTACCTGTACTGATTATTTGTTTTCTTTTCCTTCTTTTCAAATAATTTTATTAAGATTTATTAATAAAAATAATTTTCCCCGTCATCCTATCAAATAAGAAAATGTAGTCACTTATCACTATCTTTTGATACAACAAATACCCCCTTCACTCCATAAATCATCTCTTTATTAAAAAGCAAAAATGCAAAAGCCATCCATTCTTTATTAGCAAAAGTTGGGAGTCAGGATTACTTGATGAGTAGAATTTCTTATAACATTAGCAAATATTGTCATCCTTTTTATGCTGTTTTTGTGTAGTCATCCTTTATGATGGAGATATAATTTTGAGAAAGCATTTTTTATAAACCTTTTACAAGCTTTCATCCCCCCAAAAGTAAAATTGTCTGTCCTAAAGGTGCTTTTTTACAAGGCAACTGGACTTTCTCTTTGAAGACGTTTCGCTTCTCATCCAAGAAGCTTCTTCAGCTCTGACTGGATGGTGGGAAATGGAAGGATTTATATTCCTTGCAGGCAGCTGGTCATTTGCATTCTTTTAGAGAGTTGGTGATGCCACCAGGAGGCTTATCTGTGTCGTCAGGGTCACCTGAGTAGTGCCAATGGATGTGGAGCCTTCTTGGAACTGCTGAAAAGACTGTGTTGTAGACTGGAGCATGTTTGCCAATATTGGAGGATGAAACTCATTTTTGTTAAACTAAAATTAATAGAGAAATTAAATAATTGCGCTAAGTACTGTAGATCTTTGCTTGCCTCCTTTCTGGAGAGCTTTGGGTTAGGCAGGCTATTTGGAGAAGCATGCCTGACCTGTATTTTCATTTAGCATAATAATTCATTGTAATAATCTTCAATCTACTGTGGAAAATGTTGACTTAGCCTCTAACCTTTCCCTCCAAACAAAATCTACCTCTTCTGGTTTTTTTTATTTGCAGATATTAGCAACAGACTGTAGCAATGAAAGTTAGACATCAGTTACTTCAAAATGAAAATTGTGGTCTTTTCCAAGAGATGCAGCAATTTCATGTGTAATTAGAAGATAAATAAGATAAATTATCACTGAGCAAGTGAAGGATTTTTAATGCATACAAATTATCTTATAATCCTCTTTAACTTAGAAGAACCAATTTTTTTTTAAAAAAATGAGTGTGTGAAAAGCACAACAACTCAATTTGCCAGCTGCAGAGACAATCATTTGGTTCCAGCAACAATAAAACTCTTTAAAATAAAATATTAATATTTTATGATGCCCAATGTCTTACAAATGCTGTAAAAGGACTTGAGAGCATTAGTAGTAGTTCACACCTAATTTATAAGAATGATATTTTGTGTACCTATCTTCCAAATACGTTTTTGAATCTGGAAATTGTTCTCTTGTTCCTCTTTCCTGAGTTAAAAACTAAATGGTATGAAAGTCCCTTCTTGCCTCTCATTCTTATGGATATATTCTTTTCTTCTTGGAAGTAAAGCATAGGTACAAATTTAAATCACTGTAACTTTTTACCTTAATTTTATTTCAATCAGGTTATGAAAGAGCTTCACTGGAGATAAAATAGTGTGCTTGGCTCAAATTTATGACCAGTTGTAGCATCCCATAGTCACATGATTGCGGTATTTATTGGTTGATTGATTGATTTGCTGCTTTCCAGCAAAAATGGCCATTGGATATGCTGGATTTGCTTAACAACCACATGGTTCACTTAATGATTAAAGTGACTTGTTTATACCATTGTAAAAACAGTTGTAAAATCAAGTCTGGTCATGTGGTACCTCAACTTATGACCTCAATGACTTACAACCAAAATTCTAGACTCCATTGTGCTCACAAGAAAAGGACTATATGTAGGCAACTAAGTTGGCTAATTTGAAATATAAATAAACTTTTAGGAAGAATGGCAATTGTAAATCCAGCTTTTTCACCAAGGAGTTATAATAAGTTATGTTGCTGTGACTAATTTCTATTTCAGTCTTGAGAAGAAGCTCATAATTATGTTTCTTTTACTGGTTTTAATTCTTTGTAATAATTACTCAAAATGTTTAATTCCCCTTAAACTGATTTGAAGTTTAATATCTTGGTAAAGCTGTTTTTGTGATTCTTTACTAATGTTAATTGTCATAGAAGATGGTTTGTCAAAAATAGCATCTAAATTTGTTCCTGTTAAGAATTTATTTAATTGCAATTGAATTATAACCTTCTTTTTAAGAACAATGAGCCAATCATCTGCAGACTGATTAATTCCATGGTGTTCTGATTCTACATTAAGCATCTAGATATTCTTAACATTCTGTGCTTATATTTTGATGATCCTATTGAACAAAATCTGAGAAAGTGGCCATTCTTCTTTAAGAGAAGGAAATCTCCCAAAATATTTGGGTAATATGGTCTGTTTCATTTTCTATGGCATGAGGAGCAACCCTCACCTCACTGGCTGTATGCAACTTCTCTTCTTTGCCACCCTGAGTATTTCCCCAAATCATGACGTTTGGCAGCACAAAGTCAAATTCAATTATTCCGTTCTTTAGGGATGGCGATGCTCCATCAAGATAAATTTAATATTCATCCCTTTGGCTGACCATGCTATTTTTGACTCTTTTTTTAAAAAAAGCAACACTAGCAGCAGCAGCAACAGTTAAAAAAAAAGGACTGAATATTTTGCTTTCATTTTTCCAGTGGCAACATCAGACAGTCTTCCTGAGCTCCCCAAAACTTTTTTAAAAGACAGTCTCAGGCTACAAAAAGTTTGTTTGTTCCTTTCTTGGGGGATGCTGTTTGGAATATTTTCATTTTATAATATTTTATAATATTTTCATTTATATCTTATCTTATTTTAAATTGAATGTATCTGCAACTGTTGGGAAAGAAGACATATATCAGAAGGTTCTTCCATAAGTTTCTTTAGACTAGGAAACTAAGTTTCTAGACATATTTGTAGATTTTAAATTTGAAATTCAGAGTAGATGCACAATTTCCTTTATACTCAAATAAGCCTGGGCACATTGTAACAATATATATTTCAAATTCCAGATTTCTCAACTGCCAA
Organism: Vipera berus; assembly: GCF_964194415.1. Lineage (NCBI taxonomy): Eukaryota > Metazoa > Chordata > Lepidosauria > Squamata > Viperidae > Vipera > Vipera berus. The sequence goes on along the minus strand of NC_138202.1, from coordinate 292,037,381 downwards.
CTAATTGGCTGGGAAACTCTGGAAATTTAAGTGCACATACCATGAAAGCATTTAAGTGTCTGAGCCATTTGAGAGTCATTTGCTATGGGATGGGTGGCAAATCAATTAGATAGATAGATAGATAGATAGATAGATAGATAGATAGATAGATAGATAGATAGATAGATAGATAGACAGACAGACAGACAGACAGACAGACAGACAGACAGACGGGTGGGTGGATGGACGGACGGACGGACAGACAGACAGACAGACAGACAGATAGATAGATAGAGAAAGTTTGATTATTGATTAAAAGAAGGAAACATCTGATATCTGATTATTAAGATGTTCTTAACTTTTATAGGTTTATAATCTTCTTATTCAGTTATATTACATGGACAAATTGTTTTCATCAAGGTTTCAGAATGAGAAGGCATTAATGCTTTGATGAAATAATAATAGAATGTGCTGAATCTAAGTGTGGGAAACTAGATTCAAATCCCACCTCATCTGTGCAGTAATTTGGATGCCTTTGACAAATTATTGTAATTCATCATTATGTGGGAATAAATAAAATAAATAAAGGGCTTATCTACAAAAATGTCTGAGCTGCCAGGTCCTGGTAAAAAATGATGATATGTATGCCTTTTTTGACATTCTAGACAAAAGTGATTTTCCACATGTGAGGATGTTTGGTTAGGATTTGCATGTCTATTTTGGTTTTCACATTTGATCTCATAGTGCAGTTATTCATTTTCTCTGCAGTTTGCAAACTGCACACATTTTTCCTTTCCTAAATGAAAGCTGAAATCTTTCCTTAATGACAGCTTGGCCTTGGGAGAAAAGCAAAATGCAATCATGAATATTGCAAAGACATCTCGAATCTGACAGGTCTAGGAGCCATTTTTAATTTCTTCTCCTAGCAATGCTTTCCTTACCCAAAGACATATAAAAACGGAGTGGGTGGGTGGGTTATAATGAGAGTATTCTTATGCAGTTTCCTAAACTAGTCAATATTTCAGGGAAAGAGATTCCTAGATAAGAGCCACTGAAGACTTGTTTATAAGATTAAAATCAAACCAGTGTGACAAATTAGACCTAGGGAGATACCATGCAATCATGAAGTTGACTTTATTATTTTGTATATGTTCACTTTATGATCCTGACTCAATTCATAGGGTTGTTGAGAAACTAAAATGGTTGCGAGCCAGTGTGTATATTTTATAGCATTTCTGGAGAAAAAGTGGATAGTCATATCATAAAATTAATTAATAGTGAAGCTAATCCACTAAGTCACTTCTGAGATTCACTTCCCATTGAGTACATAATTAATATCTAATCTGATATTTTTAAAATATTTTTGCCTGTTTTATATAATTTTCAGAACTTTGTTAAAAACAACAATAATTTTTAATGTGTGTACTTCCTGTTAGGAAGTGGAGTTTTGTCTTAAAAAAAGTTGTCTCAAAAAGTCTTACCTATCACCAAAGTTTTCTAGGGAGATTAGAGTGTAATTATTAAGTATTAACACTAAGAACTAGAGGAAAAGAACAATGTAAAGCAACAGTGTATGTTAATGAATAGCACAGGAAAATACAGTTACATATAAAAATCTTGGTATAATGCAGGGACTATATTGAAACCATATTTTAAATGGCAGCTGGTTTATATTTTCTAGTTTTAAGTTTGTTAAATTTTATTGGTTTTATTCTTTTAAATGCTCTTCATGCATACTGACTTTTAAATGTGATTTTAAATACTTTCACTAGAAACTTTTTTGATGGCAGATGAAAATAAAATCTATTGAATAGACAAATGAATAACTATTATAAGTTTGCCAAAGATGCATGAAAAATTATTTGCAGCTATTTACATTTTCATATTTAAGGGTGAGACCCCAAGCATCACATTTGTAGAGAAGCTTTTCATTTCCCTCTTCCAGCAATAACTTCCTCTCTTCCTAGATAAATCACTGAAGATTGAGAAGCTTTGAGTGGGGAGGAGGGGGTGGGGGAGGGGCAGGAGGCATTAAAAAGAGAAGTCACTCAGCTCACTCCCTAAATCTAAAGTTGAATAGTTGGTGCATTTGCTTTGAAACATAAGATTTATTTTTATTTTATTTTTTACTTTAATTCCATTTATATCCCGCCCTTCTCTGAAGACTCAGGGCGGCTTACAAACTTTAGCAGTAGCCTTCATTCTATGTATATGCCTGCTTATTAGGGCTTTCGCCCCCCCCCCCCAAACGGCATTATTACAAAGTCAGCTTATTGCCCCCAACAATCTGGGTCCTCATTTTACCTATCTCAGAAGGATGGAAGGCTGAGTCACCAGGGACAATTGTGCCTTAAACAAAACTGTGTGCTTTGTCTATTCTTATGGTAAATGTCAGCCATAGTCTGTAGCAGTACTTGATATTATTATTATTACATACCAGTTTTACATGGTAAAATCCTTCTATCTTTAAAAGGGAAACAGATAAAACCCTATTCCAAATAGAATAATTTTCCTTCCTCAAAGGGAAAATGCTTTACCATGGTAGTAAGGTTTTTTTTTTTCATTTGAAATACATTTGCGCAAATATTTTGGAGATTTTATTTATTAAGGCATTATACAAATTTATGTTGCCAACCATCTTAATCAAATTAGGCACTTAACAAGCATAAAAATAGAAACATAAATATAAAAATGTAGAAAAAGCAATGAATGGTATCAGTTAAAAAATAAATAACAATTAGCATAGGGCAAAAAAACAAATTGTATTTTACAAATATATATACAAATATATCTGTTGGCCTTCCCAAAGGCCAACAGATATATTCAGAGCTCAGACATAGGCTGTTCTATAAGGCAGGTGCTTTGACAGAAAAGGCATGTCTCTTGGATCATCTGAAGGGATACAGAAGGCAGGAGGGATATACCCATCCCACCTGATGTGATAGGATGGCTGAAACCACTGGAGGAATGTGATTTTCTCAAGTATTTGTCTCCATGCCATGTAGGACTTTATAGGTGATAAGCAACATTTTGAATTCCACCTGGAGCAAAGCAGCTCATGTAGCAGTACTGTTCTGCAGGCATATTATGTTGCCACTGCAGTCCGGCATGATTAAGTATAAATGACCATGACATGACATGACATTCCCGACTGAAGAATCGTAAACATGCTTTTGTGCAAAGGCCCCCTTGACCACAGCTGCCATCTGCTCCTCAAGTAGAGTTGTTAGGGCTGACACATGCTGTGACAATGCCACAGACCCTTTTTTCTTTTTTATGGAATCCCTTTATTTTTCTTGTATTCTTTCTAGTATTTTCTCTCTATTTCTTTTGATCTAACAAGCTGGGATAACAAGAGAGATAAATCACTCTTGCCAAAGATCTGAATTTGTTACTTGTGAAAAACTTTTAAAACTGAGCTGGTGACTACGGGTGACTTTATGCTCCAGGTTACCCAATCTTGGGAGTACTGAATTTTTAAATATTGGCAAATTCAACAGAAATTCTAGCCATATAAAAATCCTAAATAAATGTAACTTTGTAGTTAACTTAGCATGGCCACTAGGAAAGTGAGACCTCAGTTTGTCAGTTATCTCAAGAACTGTAAAATGTACTAATGTCTTATGTCTTTCCCTGCTAAATATATTCATTAACTTGATCATCTCAAATAAGTCAGTGTAACTGTCATAATATCAATATCGGAATTATTCTTTCTTAATGCAAAATTTCCTATAAAGGAATATGGTGTTAATTAGCTGACTGAATGATATTTTTAAAATAAATTAAAATAATACTTGGATCATATCACAAAAATAAAGTAACACTTGGATCATATTGTCACAAGAGAGATTGTTAATAATAATTAGATGTTTAAAATTGTTCACTATACCTATTAACATTTTTCCTTTTGTATAATTTGGACTGGAAGCCTTCATAATGAATCCTGGTTTTTTTCTTTCTTTTTTGCCTTCTTATCTTTAGTTTCCTTATCATGATGCCAACTTTTCATCCTTAAAATTTGCATTCACTCAGTCTTCATTCTAAGAATATCAGGAAGGAATACAAAAACAATCAGATATGCCACAAGATACCACAATACCACAGTAATCCCCCCTTCATGGATTACTGCCTTGTCGTGGCGAAGGGGCTTGCGTAATTCAATGAAGCTATGAGCTATGCCATGCAGGGCCACCCAAGACGGAAAGGTCATAGCAGAGAGTTCTGACAAAACGTGATCCACTGGAGAAGGAAATGGCAAACCACTCCAGTATCTTTGCCATGAAAACCCTATGGACAGTACCAAAAGGCAAAACGATATGACGCTGGAAGATGAGCCCCTCAGGTCGGAAGGTGTCCAATATGCTACTGGGGAAGAGCAGAGGGCTAGTACTAGTAGCGCCAGAAAGAATGAAGCGACTGGGCCAAAGCCGAAAGGACGCTCAGCTGTGGATATGTCTGGTGGTGAAAGGAAAGTCCGATGCTGTAAAGATTTTTTCTCCATAGGAACCTGGAATGTAAGATCCATGAATCAAGGAAAGCTGGACGTGGTCAAACAAGAGATGGCAAGACTAAACATCGACATCTTAGGTATCAGCGAACTAAAATGGACAGGAATGGGTGAATTTAATTCAGATGACCATCAGGTATACTACTGCGGGCAAGAATCCCTCAGAAGAAATGGAGTAGCCTTCATAGTCAATAAAAAAATAGGAAAAGCAATACTGGGATACAATCCTCAAAATGACAGAATGATCTCAGTTCGAATCCAAGGCAAACCATTCAATATCACAGTAGTCCAAGTCTATGCCCCAACCACCAGTGCTGAAGAGGATGAAATTGACCGGTTCTATGAAGCCCTACAGCACCTTATAGAACTAACACCCAAAAATGATGTCCTTATCGTCATGGGGGATTGGAATGCTAAAGTAGGAAGCCAAAAGATAACTGGAATAACAGGCAAGTTTGGCCTTGGAGTACAAAATGAAGCAGGGCACAGGCTGATAGAATTTTGTCAAGAGAATACGATGGTCATAGCAAACACTTTTTTCCAACAACCCAAGAGACGGCTTTACACATGGACATCACCAGACGGTCAACACAGAAATCAGATTGACTATATGCTCTGCAGCCAAAGATGGAGAAGCTCTATACAGTCAGTAAAAACAAGACCAGGAGCTGACTGTGGCTCAGACCATGAGCTTCTTGTTGCAAAGTTTAGGCTTAAATTAAAGAAAGTAGGGAAAAGTGCTAGGCCAGTCAGGTATGAATTAAATCATATCCCTGTTCAATATACAGTAGAGGTGACAAATAGATTTAAGGAATTAGATCTGATAGACAGAGTGCCTGAAGAACTATGGACAGAGGTTCGCAACATTGTACAACAGGTAGCAACCAAAACCATCCCAAAGAAAAAGAAATGCAAGAAAGCAAAATGGCTGTCTGAGGAAGCTTTGCAAATAGCTGAGGAAAGGAGGGAAGCGAAAGGCAAGGGAGAAAAAGAAAGATATGCCCAATTAAATGCAGAATTCCAAAGAATAGCTAGAAGAGATAAGAATGCCTTCTTAAATGAACAATGCAAAGAAATAGAAGAAAACAATAGAATAGGGAGGACCAGAGATCTTTTCAAGAAAATTGGAGAGATGAAAGGAACGTTTCATGCAAAAATGGGCATGATAAAGGACCAAAATGGCAGGGACCTAACAGAGGCAGAAGAGATTAAGAAGAGGTGGCAAAATTACACAGAAGAACTATACAGGAATGAGCTTAACATCCCTGACAATCACAATGAGGTGGTCACTGACCTCGAGCCAGACATCTTAGAATGTGAAGTGAAGTGGGCCTTAGAAAAGCTGAGCAACAACAAAGCTAGTGGAGGTGACAGTATTCCAGCTGAGCTATTCAAAATCTTAAAAGACGATGCAGTAAAAGTGCTACACTCAATTTGCCAGCAAATTTGGAAAACTCAACAGTGGCCACAGGATTGGAAAAGATCAGTTTACATTCCAATTCCAAAGAAAGGCAGTGCCAAAGAATGTTCAAACTATCGCACCATTGCACTCATTTCTTATGCTAGTAAAGTTATGCTTAAAATTCTACAAGCTAGACACCAGCAGTATGTGGATCGAGAACTACCAGAAGTACAGGCAGGATTTCGAAGAGGCAGAGGAACTAGAGATCAAATTGCTAACATACGCTGGATCATGGAGAAAGCTAGAGAGTTCCAGAAAAACATCTACTTCTGCTTCATTGACTATGCTAAAGCCTTTGATTGTGTGGATCATAACAAACTGTGGCAAGTCCTTAAAGAGATGGGCATACCAGACCATCTTATTTGTCTTTTGAGAAACCTATATGCGGGCCAAGAAGCAACAGTGAGAACTGGACACGGAACCACTGATTGGTTCAAAATTGGGAAAGGAGTCCGGCAAGGCTGTATACTGTCGCCTTGCCTATTTAATTTATATGCAGAGCACATCATGAGAAAGGCAGGGCTAGATGAATCAAAAGTTGGAATTAAGATTGCCGGAAGAAACATCAACAACCTAAGATATGCAGATGACACCACTCTAATGGCAGAAAGTGAAGAGGAACTAAAGAGCCTCTTGTTGCGAGTGAAGAAGGAGAGTGCAAAACTTGGGTTGAAACTAAACATTAAGAAAACCAAGATCATGGCATCTGGCCCTCTCAATTCCTGGCAAATAGATGGGGAAGAAATGGAGGTAGTGACAGATTTTATTTTCCTGGGCTCCAAGATCACTGCAGATGGGGACTGTAGCCAAGAAATTAAAAGACGCTTGCTCCTGGGGAGGAAAGCCATGGCAAATCTAGACAGCACACTAAAAAGCAGAGACATCACCCTGTCAACAAAAGTGCGTATAGTCAAGGCTATGGTCTTCCCAGTTGCAATGTATGGCAGTGAAAGCTGGACCATAAGAAAGGCTGAACGCCAAAGAATTGAAGCCTTTGAACTCTGGTGCTGGAGAAGACTCCTGCGAGTCCCTTGGACTGCAAGGCGATCAAACCGGTCAGTCCTAGAGGAGATCAACCCTGACTGCTCTTTAGAAGGCCAGATCCTGAAGCTAAAACTCAAATACTTTGGCCATCTAATGAGAAGGAAGGACTCACTGGAGAAGAGCCTAATGCTGGGAAAGATTGAGGGCAATAGAAGAAGGGGACGACAGAGAATGAGGTGGCTGGATGGAGTCACTGAAGCAGTGGGTGTGAGCTTGAATGGACTCCGGAGGATGGTGGATGACAGGAAGGCCTGGAGGAACGTTGTCCATAGGGTCGCGATGGGTCGGACACGACTTCGCAACTAACAACAACAACCACAATAAAATCTTAAAAGATAATCACGACAGAAATGAGTCAAAACATAATTTAGGGCAAACGAAACAAAACAACTTTATATATTAAGATACTTGGAGAAATACATTTTACCTACCTTGTTTCCCTGTAAATAAGTCCAGGTATTTATTTATTTTTGGTCCAAAAGACCTATTAGGGCTTATTTTTGGAGGGTGTCTTATTTTTTTCACCACAAGGCCCAGCCTGGCTGGCACCCCGCCCCACGAGGCAGCTCAGGTTTCCCTCAGTGGGGGAGGAAGGCTTTGGAAACTGCTTTTTCATTTACATTATCATCAATATTGTAAACCGTCCCTTTATTTTTCAAAAAAATGATTTGTATTTACCACAATTAGCCTCCTTGATCAACAGTTGGAAGGCGCGGTCTAAATTCTGCGCATGAGTCATTGAAATACAGGCACTCTCACCCTCCAAGCTCATGCTACTTCCTCGCTCGGGGCGCACCACTGCTGACCCTGGGCGACTTTACAGGGAGAGGTTGCAGGTTGCAGGAGGACGACTGCAAGGGCACACATGGATCCCTGCAGCTCTGAGTGCTGTTTTGGTGCCGCTTAGTTTCCCACCCCACCCCCACCAGGCTGATCTGGTGGGTGGGATTGCCTTCCGCCTTCCCCGTCGCTGCATTGGCAGCTGATGCTGCCCTCCCAAGAGGCAGCCATGCTACGAATGGGAATAGACCATCTCCCAAATCTCAGCCGTCCTCTCCATGGTGCGCTGCAGCTGATCTGAAGCACTGCCTAAAACAGTGAGACAGACGCGCATACAGACGTGGTGCCAAAAACAGAGCTTGGAGCCTCCAGGAGTTGCAAGGATCCACATGCGCCCTTTGCAGTCATCCTCCTGCAATGCACAGCCTCTCCCTGTAAACTCGCCCAGGGTCGGGTTGGCTGTCGCAGGAGGCTCGTCCCACATATGCGGCAGAGCTGGAGGACGGGGATGGGCCACACCTCCGGTGACAGCCAACCTGACCCCGGGCGAGCCAGATTGCTTCAGCTACAAGGAGCCTGGCCTAAGTTTTCCTGAAGCTGATGGGAACTGTGGCCTGTTGCAGCTGAAGAGTTTAGCGGCTCATGTGCAGAATTCACACTGCGCCTTCCCATTAGTGATCAAGGAGGCTAATTGTGGTAAATACAAATCATTCTTTTTAAAAAAATAAAAGGACAGATTACAATACTGATGATGAATGTAAATGAAAAGGCAATTTCCAAAGCCTTCCTCCCCCACTGAAGGGTTTTCTTCCTAATTCTTATACATTAGGTTTTTCTGGGAAGATGCTTTCAACTGTATTTGAGCCTGAAGCAGGTGAGAACTTTAATTCATATTGCATTGGTCTTGGATGTAAATAAGAAACCAGATTTTTTTTTAAGATTACTGAAATATGTTCTTTTTGACTATGTTAAATAGACAGCTACTGTACATTCTGCATTGCATGAAGGTTCCCAGCTGCTTTTGAGGACAATATTCATATAGGTCCAACGTGTACAGTAATCAGGAAGATTAATTTCCTGAAGTATACTCATCACTAAATTGCTTATAACTCCATCCCTTTTACAATATGTAAAAAGGCAGAGCTTATGACATAACCATACAGCCCGTTATGTCCTTTTAACAAAACCACTGGTTGCAGTGGATGCTCCAAGAAATTGCATCAGCTTCCTCTCTATTTATGTTTTGTTGGCAACTGAAAATGTTTTTAAATAAGCAATTGTCTCTGCCTCTTAATTTCATTTAAGGACAGCCTTTTCCTTTTCTTTATTTTTGCTCAGTGAGATTTGGGGGGAGCAGGTTTTGTTTGGGCTTTAGTTTATGTGAATGTATTTTAATTATTGATTATTGTGCTTATGCTGCCTATATATTATAAGTCACTTTGAGCAATTCCTTTTGTTGGAGGAAAAATGTGAAGCACAACTTTCTGTAAAAGTATTTTGCTTTCCTCTACATGCATCACTCCAGGTATTATTGCTTGTCATCTCCAGCCATTACGTTCAGTGGTTAAGAAGAACAGATATCATAGGAAGAAATGTTTACAATCATCTACAGAATATTAAGTGTATAATTCCCCTCCCCATCACCTGACTGAATTGGTAACATTAGGGAAAAATGGTTTGATAATTTTTCTTTGAACATTTGGCTCAGATCACATTTAGTAATTTTAAAAAATACAGCATAATAGATTTGGACTTCATTAATAAAGGATTCCCCTTCATGGATTACTGCCTTGTCGTGGCGAAGGGGCTTGCGTAATTCAATGAAGCTATGAGCTATGCCGTTCAGGGCCACCCAAGACGGAAAGGTCATAGCAGAGAGTTCTGACAAAACGTGATCCACTGGAGAAGGAAATGGCAAACCACTCCAGTATCTTTGCCATGAAAACCCTATGGACAGTACTAAAAGGCAAAACGATATGACGCTGGAAGATGAGCCCCTCAGGTCGGAAGGTGTCCAATATGCTACTGGGGAAGAGCAGAGGACTAGTACTAGTAGCGCCAGAAAGAATGAAGCGACTGGGCCAAAGCCGAAAGGACGCTCAGCTGTGGATATGTCTGGTGGTGAAAGGAAAGTCCGATGCTGTAAAGATTTTTTCTCCATAGGAACCTGGAATGTAAGATCCATGAATCAAGGAAAGCTGGACGTGGTCAAACAAGAGATGACAAGACTAAACATTGACATCTTAGGTATCAGCGAACTAAAATGGACAGGAATGGGTGAATTTAATTCAGATGACCATCAGGTATACTACTGCGGGCAAGAATCCCTCAGAAGAAATGGAGTAGCCTTCATAGTCAACAAAAAAGTAGAAAAAGCAATACTGGGATACAATCCTCAAAATGACAGAATGATCTCAGTTCGAATCCAAGGCAAACCATTCAATATCACAGTAGTCCAAGTCTATGCCCCAACCACCAGTGCTGAAGAGGATGAAATTGACCGGTTCTATGAAGCCCTACAGCACCTTATAGAACTAACACCCAAAAATGATGTCCTTATCATCATGGGGGATTGGAATGCTAAAGTAGGAAGCCAAAAGATAACGGGAATAACAGGCAAGTTTGGCCTTGGAGTACAAAATGAAGCAGGGCACAGGCTGATAGAATTTTGTCAAGAGAATACGATGGTCATAGCAAACACTCTTTTCCAACAACCCAAGAGACGGCTTTACACATGGACATCACCAGACGGTCAACACAGAAATCAGATTGACTATATGCTCTGCAGCCAAAGATGGAGAAGCTCTATACAGTCAGTAAAAACAAGACCAGGAGCTGACTGTGGCTCAGACCATGAGCTTCTTGTTGCAAAGTTTAGGCTTAAATTAAAGAAAGTAGGGAAAAGCGCTAGGCCAGTCAGGTATGAATTAAATCATATCCCTGTTGAATATACAGTAGAGGTGACAAATAGATTTAAGGAATTAGATCTGATAGACAGAGTGCCTGAAGAACTATGGACAGAGGTTCGTGACATTGTACAACAGGTAGCAACCAAAACCATCCCAAAGAAAAAGAAATGCAAGAAAGCAAAATGGCTGTCTGAGGAAGCTTTGCAAATAGCTGAGGAAAGGAGGGAAGCGAAAGGCAAGGGAGAAAAAGAAAGATACGCCCAATTAAATGCAGAATTCCAAAGAATAGCTAGAAGAGATAAGAATGCCTTCTTAAATGAACAATGCAAAGAAATAGAAGAAAACAATAGAATAGGGAGGACCAGAGATCTTTTCAAGAAAATTGGAGAGATGAAAGGAACGTTTCATGCAAAAATGGGCATGATAAAGGACCAAAATGGCAGGGACCTAACAGAGGCAGAAGAGATTAAGAAGAGGTGGCAAAATTACACAGAAGAACTATACAAGAATGAGCTTAACGTCCCTGATAATCACAATGAGGTGGTCACTGACCTCGAGCCAGACATCCTAGAATGTGAAGTGAAGTGGGCCTTAGAAAAGCTGAGCAACAACAAAGCTAGTGGAGGTGACAGTATTCCAGCTGAGCTATTCAAAATCTTAAAAGACGATGCAGTAAAAGTGCTACACTCAATTTGCCAGCAAATTTGGAAAACTCAACAGTGGCCACAGGATTGGAAAAGATCAGTTTACATTCCAACTCCAAAGAAAGGCAGTGCCAAAGAATGTTCAAACTATCGCACCATTGCACTCATTTCTCATGCTAGTAAAGTTATGCTTAAAATTCTACAAGCTAGACTCCAGCAGTATGTGGATCGAGAACTACCAGAAGTACAGGCAGGATTTCGAAGAGGCAGAGGAACTAGAGATCAAATTGCTAACATACGCTGGATCATGGAGAAAGCTAGAGAGTTCCAGAAAAACATCTACTTCTGCTTCATTGACTATGCTAAAGCCTTTGATTGTGTGGATCATAACAAACTGTGGCAAGTCCTTAAAGAGATGGGCATACCAGACCATCTTATTTGTCTCTTGAGAAATCTATATGCGGGTCAAGAAGCAACAGTGAGAACTGGACACGGAACCACTGATTGGTTCAAAATTGGGAAAGGAGTCCGGCAAGGCTGTATACTGTCGCCTTGCCTATTTAACTTATATGCAGAGCACATCATGAGAAAGGCAGGGCTAGATGAATCAAAAGTTGGAATTAAGATTGCCGGAAGAAACATCAACAACCTAAGATATGCAGATGATACCACTCTAATGGCAGAAAGTGAAGAAGAACTAAAGAGCCTCTTGTTGCAGGTGAAGAAGGAGAGTGCAAAACTTGGGTTGAAACTAAACATTAAGAAAACCAAGATCATGGCATCCGGCCCTCTCAACTCCTGGCAAATAGATGGGGAAGAAATGGAGGTAGTGACAGATTTTATTTTCCTGGGCTCCAAGATCACTGCAGATGGGGACTGTAGCCAAGAAATTAAAAGACGCTTGCTCCTGGGGAGGAAAGCCATGGCAAATCTAGACAGCACACTAAAAAGCAGAGACATCACCCTGCCAACAAAAGTGCGTATAGTCAAGGCTATGGTCTTCCCAGTTGCAATGTATGGCAGTGAAAGTTGGACCATCAGAAAGGCTGAGCGCCAAAGAATTGAGGCCTTTGAACTATGGTGCTGGAGAAGACTCCTGCGAGTCCCTTGGACTGCAAGGCGATCAAACCGGTCAGTCCTAGAGGAGATCAACCCTGACTGCTCTTTAGAAGGCCAGATCCTGAAGCTAAAACTCAAATACTTTGGCCACTTAATGAGAAGGAAGGACTCACTGGAGAAGAGCCTAATGCTGGGAAAGATTGAGGGCAATAGAAGAAGGGGACGACAGAGAATGAGGTGGCTGGATGGAGTCACTGAAGCAGTATGTGTGAGCCTAGATGGACTCCAGAAGATGGTAGAGGACAGGAAGGCCTGGAGGAACATTGTCCATAGGGTCGCGATGGGTCGGACACGACTTCGCAACTAACAACAACAATAAAGGATTGAATTGCTTTGTCGGCTGGAGACTGAGAGTCATATCAACAAGGAAATGAAACAGTTAATAGATAATTTTGCGTTTATATATGCTTAAAATATATCTGGATCTATAGAATATGCTATGCCAACATAAAATAATGATGAACTATAATGGTTAGATTCACACAATTATTAAACTAAAACTCAACTGGTTACATTTCTGCTGCTCATGATATTTGAACCATAATATAAACAGTCAGTATAAGTATTAATCATTAATAGATGGAGGGGATTGATATCATTCTAATTTAAATATAAAAGGAAGTATTTAACAATATTACATTGATTCCTGTTTTGAACTTTTCTATGGTAGTATATAGTCTTAATTTGGGAGCTAATATAGCCTCTTGAGATTATCAGCAAATATAAAACTAAGAAAAAATTATCTATGTGTTTAAATGTCAGCCAAATTATGAAATCACATTAAAATAGCAAGTCATATTATAATAGTTATCATGATATAATAGCTGATGACATTAAAATTCAAAAGAGGAGCAATACAACGGGCATATATTAACTTTAAAAAGAATAATCAGCAGCAAAGCTTATTCATTTCTAATCAAATACAGTAAGAGCTCTGTTGAATTCCACAGCAGGAGGCATCTGGAAACTGGATGGACTTTTTGACACATTCACCCTTTGCCTTAAAGCAATGGCAGTTAAGTTGGTTAATGAATAAGATGTGGTAGTCTGTATTCACAGAACCTGCTAAGCCATACAGCAGGGTTCTTTAAACTTTTTAAATAGGGGGGCTGTTCATTATCCTTCAGACTGTTGGGGGGGCGGAGTATAGCTTGAAAAAAATTAATGATTATAGAACAATGTAAAATCAAGTATAAAATGAAAAAATGAAATAAGAAAAATGAATTGGTTAATTATTTGAATGAGTTTTTTAAGTGAAGAAAATATAGATATTTCCAGTAAATCCACACATGTTTTGTTTGGGAATGCAACTGCTGGTTTTCCCGCAAATAGTTTCTGAGTTGTGGGAAGATAGCAGAAGTTTTTCTCCCTCACTTGTTTAATGAGTATGTATGTCCCATTTTACTTCAAATGCTTTCACATATGTGAATGCATATCACAGATGAGCTTCCCCTTTCCTTGAAGTTGCACACTGAAACTTTTGAGAAGCTCTGATACATCTGTCAGAAAGGCAAGGTGCCATTTCCATTCAGCATTTCTTGCAGATGTCTCATGACCCAAACTAGGTAACATCAGCAATGCCAGAAGAGACGGGGTTTCTGGAATGGAGGAGGAGAAGAGGAGAAGAAGGGCGGCTGTGGATTCCTTGGTGCTCCCTGAGCTTGGTGGCTTTCTTGCAGATGTCTCATGACTCAAACTAGGTAACATCATCAGTTTACTTATTATCCCACTTTGGGTCTTGAAACGTCTGCAAGAAAACCACCATCCTCAGAGATGTCCCCAAAAAGGACCCTTCATTTTAACCCTGAGCCAGAAATATTTTCCTTGATTGGCATTCTGGACCTTTCATCGCCTCGGCTCCACACAACCCCTTTCAACTCCGAAATAACCTTCCAGGAGCAAATTCTCCTACTTTTTTCGTCCTTACCCTGGCCACCCCTCACAAATACCTTGCCCTTTGCCTACTCTCCTCAGACCCATAATTGGCGCCTCCCTCCAGAAGCCCCACTCTGACCCTCCCGGGGGTCAAGCCCACTCACTCGGAACCGCTGCCCTCACCGCTGCCGGTGAGGATGGGTCCCTTGGCGATGGTGGGGGTGATGTTGAGGGCCACTGGCACCAGTTTCCTCTTGGCTGGCATGGTGGTGGCGGCAGCAGTGGCGGAGGCTGGGGCTCATGTTTGGTAGCACCTAGCGAGGGACCTGCCTCAGAAGAAGCAGCAGCAGTGGCATTGTCATTGCCCGGCTTGGCTGCCGTAAGTGAGGCCGAGGCTGCAAGCAAAGTCTAAATCTCTCAGCCTGGCCCTGAGGTAAAAACGTGAAGAGGCGAGAGGAGAGGAAGGGGGTGTGGCCAAAGCACGACCGTGCACTTGGGCACATGAGGAAGAAACTGGGAAAAAAACATCTCCTCCCACCAACTCGCCATCCTTCCATTGGCTGCCGCCATCCACCCACCCTCTCCTTGTGATTGGACAGCTTGCCAGGGAGGTTGAGGAGGGCTGGATAAAAAGGGCGGGCTGCATGCAGCCTGCAGGCTATAGTTTGAGAACCCCTGCCATATAGCATGGCTTATAAATGGCTATGTAATGCATTAAACAATACTATAATTATCAACATTATGATTATGCTGATTATGCTGTGTTGATCAGGTCTTTGTTTTTTATATAGCAGTTCTTTTTATATTGTTTCTTAGTAATTCTTCAGCCAGTTTTTATTAATCTTGAATTATGAGAAAAAGCTATATAATATGAATTGTGTCTTATAATAATTGTCTTTCATTGGGTTCATGCATATTATTTATCTTGCTTTGGTAGTTAAGTTTGCATCATCTGCTCATATAATTTGATGTACCTTTTTCACTGAATTTGTGGGAGTACTTACTTCTTTTATTGCTAGGCCTCCTAATCTCATTTTTCAGTAACAATTCTCTTTTCTAGCTACAGCTAAATATATGTACCTCCCTACCGGTTCCATCATAATATTTTTATTAGAATGGAATGTGCTACAGGTCTCTACTGATTTTATTGTAACATAGTTCAGGCTGCAACTTGGATTCCCTTGAGAATTGCACAATACAGGAATATCTGATGTAAAAACTTTGAGCAAAGCAGTTCAGCTTTAATGAAAGTTTTCTCAAACATATGGCTAAGCATAACTATCTCGCGCAGGTATGTATTACTGTACTGAATTTTCATATAGGTACTGAGCTGTTGAAGAAGATAGCCTGAATTTTTGATTGAACAGAGCAGTTCAGCAGGGCATTCATTAAATGAATACACAGTCTCTGTGCATGCTGAGAGAAGATTCATAAGGGCAAAAGCTGCCATTCATTAAGACCCTTTATATTGTATGAGAGATTGCTAGTGTACAATAAATAACTGTGTTTTGACATGCAACAAAATATATACACATCTGAACTACTAGTTTCTAATATTCTAGGAGTTGGATTTGATTCCTTATAGGTTGCTACTTGGGAAGGAAGAACAATACTGTATCTCTGTGGTTTATTCTTTCTTGATTATATAGATTGTAGTTCTAAGATTACAGTCAGAACAGATGACTAAAATCCAAACAAGGAAAAGTCAAATTAATCACATGAAGTATTACATAGAAGTAATTACATAGAAGTAATCACATAGAATCAAACTCATGTATTAGTACTTTATAAATCTTTTATAAGACCACACCTGGAATACTGCATCCAGTTTTGGTCATCACATTACAAAAAAGATGTTGAGACTTTGGAAAAAGTGCAAAGAACAGCAACTAAAATGATTAAGGGCCTGGAGAGAAAAACATGTCAAGAATGGTTGCAGGAATTGGGTATGGCCAGTCTAAAGAAAAGAAGGTCTAGGAGTGATATGATAGAAGTATTCCAGTATTTGAGGGGCTGCCACAAAGAAGAAGGGTTCAACTTATTTTCTAAAGCACCAGAAGACAAGACAAGAAACAATAGATGGAAACTAATCAAGGAGAGAAGCAACCTGGAATTAAGGAGAAACTTCCTAATAGTGAGAACAATTAACCAGTGGAACAGCTTGCTTCCAGAAATTGTAGGTGCTTCATCACTGGAGATTTTTAAGAAAAGACTGGACAACCACCTATCTGAAAATGGTACATGGTCTTCTGTTTGAGCAGGGGGTTGGACTAGAAGACTTCCAAGGTCCCTTCCAGCTCTAATCTGATTGAGAGAAAAATATATATGACAAAGCACATGTAAAAGCATGACGGATTTGACTGTGATGAATGATTGAGTGAAGGATAAGAGTGAGGTAAGTGAGATTTCTGAATGTGGGACTAAGTATTTTTTGATAGTATCCAGAATGGACATGGTAAAAAGTGGATGTATAAGAAAAAAAAAGAAGTGAAAGAAAGTAGAAGGAAAGTAGAGTGACTGCAAGATGAGAAAATACAAGTCCCGTATGGAAGAAATTTTAGTAGTTTACTCAGATGAATTCATGTATTTTGTAAAAAGCTTGCCTTGGTGGAGCAGTGGGCTAATGCCTCCTTAAGTAACACCAGCTGCCTGCAATTAGTGCAGGTTCGAGTCCCACCAGGCTCAAGGTTGACTCAGCCTTCCATCCTTCCGAGGTAGGTAAAATGAGGACCAAGATTGTTGGGGGCAATTAAGCTGGCTTTGTAATAATGCCGCTTGGGGTGTGTGTGAAAGCCCTAATAAGCAGGCATATACATAGAATGAAGGCTACTGCTAAGCTTGTAAGCCGCCCTGAGTCTTCGGAGAAGGGCGGGATATAAATGGAATAAAAATAAAAATAAAATAAATAAAATAAAAGTGAAAAAATGGATGGCAACATTCTAGATGTTCAGCTGATGGTAGAAAGTTGGTAGGCAGTCAGTGAAGTGTTGTGAAGAATGAATCAAATACAAAAATACAAAACTGGCTTTATGATAAAGTGTATTTCTGTCCACTGTTACATGAAAGTGGTCATTGGGTATATCCAGAGAAAAGTAAAATTAACTTGTGTGAGAATGGGCTAGTTAAGAATTGTATGTGAAAAAGCAAGAAAATATAAGGTCAGGAATGAATGGATAGAATTTAGTGGTAAATGATCAGTGAAAAGAAATATATTAAGGTAATTTGATCATAGAAATAGAATGAATGAAGATAAGTTTGGAAAACATACCAAAGAAAGGGGAAAGAAAGAAAGTTGTAATTGGATCAAATTGATGAGATTCTCAGAAAAGAGAGGGGTGAAAAATTTAAAGAACAAAAAGCAATTTATAGATATGGTGGAGATAAGGTTGGTTTGCAGGGATGGAAAAATAAGAAGTGGTACTTTAAGTGTTGGTTTAAACTAGTTTTCTTTTTCTTATCTTGCATGTTTTGTTTTTTTAACCTGGTATTTTCTTTTTCTGTGCCTTCAATAAAATTTCTTATCCCTAAAAGGAATAATATGGTATATCATATCATCTTCTGAAGTCCAGGTTGCATCTATCAGGCACATTCTCTCTTCTGTTTTTTCCTGCTATGCTCATAATTAGCAATACTACTTTGTAATTGGGCTATATAAAATCAGATGTATTTAAAGGAGAAGTAAAATAATGTAGGCTTATAGATTTTTTTAGATTAGTTGAAGGCTATCAAAAGAAAAGCGGTACCACTTTCTATATTACTTACTGCCAGCTAGGTGTTTTGTAACTCTGAGCATGTACAGGTAGTTCTCGACTTACAATAGTTCTTTTAGTGACTGTTCAAAGTTACGACACTGAAGAAAGTGACCATTTTTCACACTTTGTACTGTAGCAGCATCCCCATGGTCACATGATCAGAATTCAGACACTTGGCAACTGACTCATATTTATGATGGTTGCAGTGCCCCAGGGTCATGTGATCACCGTTTGTGAACTTCTGACAAGCAAAGTCAATGGGGAAGCCAGATTCACTTCACAACTGTGTTACTAATTTAACAACTGCAGTAATTCACTTAACAATTGTGGCAAGCAAGATTGTAAAATGGGAGCAAAATTCACTTAACAACTATCTCACCTAACAACAGAAATTTGGGGCTCAATTGTGATCGTAAGTCGAGGACTACCTGTAATATATAGGTTACACTTCATTCATGCACATTCTTTCCTAGGGTGCTAAAATGACATTGCACTGTGATGTCACAATGCAAGCTCTTTACCTTTCATATTGGCATTGTGACATCATACGCAAGTATGAAATGGGCAGAGTTTCCAATGCATTTATCACTTGCCTCAACTTGTAGATGCCTGTTCTTGGCATATTGCTTACATTTTATGTATGTATCTAAAGATGTACATCTTTCATTTTAGCTAGATAGATGATTAGTTATATCTAAGTCAGACATGTCAAACACAAGGCCCGGGGGCCGGATCCGGCCCGCGAAGTGGTTTCATGTGGCCCGCAAAGCCATCCTGGAAACAGTGAGGGAACGGCCCCCACTGCCTTGGCCCCGGCCCAGAGACCCTCCTTCTGCCAGAGACCCTGAGATCTGTCCCACTCCTGCCCAGGCCCCCATAGGCACCCTTGATGCGAACGATGTAGAGCTGGCCATGCCCACCCAGTAGGCCATATTCACTCTAGCCATGCCCACTCAGTAGGCCACGCCCACCCTGGCCATACCCACCCAGTCCCCTGAGGGCAACCGCAATGCTGATGCGGCCCTCAATGAAATTGAGTTTGACACCCCTGATCTAAGTGTTAGTATTATTTCAGATTTGTAATCATAGCTGTTGTGTAGTGAGTTCTTTGTTGGCAATAAGTGAGACAAGAGGTTGGAAACAGGAACATTGCTTTATTGAGGCAAACAGGAACAGAACTGAAACAGAGGCTTCTGTGCAGCTACTAGGCGGCGGCCAATATGTTTAAAGGAACCCATTCCCGCCCCAAACATCCAGTGATCTTCTTGGAGACAGCAAGTCTGGCTTAGTCAGTGGCCGTTACACAGACACACCAATTGAGCAACCTTAAGCAGCATTCAAACAGACACGTGAAACAGTTCAAGTAAAATCCCAATACATTACAATAGCCAAGTCAAATTTGTTACAGATATGGTTTATTAAATAAATCATTGTAAGTGGTACATTTTGTGGTGGTTCAGTGACTGTTCTGCTTGCATTTATTTCCATATTTCACTTTTATATTTTTACACGCCTAGATAAGACATGTTCTATACCTCCTAGCAGTAAATCATACCCTCAGATATGGAAGAATGATTATACTATTTCAAGCAAGCTAGTTTATGTATTTCTGGTTTCTCATTCTCTGATGCCTCAAACTCTTAAAGGAATACTGGCTGTTTATTTCAAATACTGTTTGTGATTTCATGGCAAATACCTGCTGCCATAAAAAAATATAAAGTAAGAAGGACTACACATATGGTGTAAAAAATAATTAGAAATACCAGGGCCACAAGTTCTGGACTGAATACATTCAGACTAACTGTAGAAGGCTGCAAAAAAATAAAGGTTTTATATATTTCTTTGTTTCTATCAGATCTTTGCATCTCAAATCTGGTAGCTGTACAAAAAGACATTATAGAAGATCTTAATGCATCAGAATCTGCAGGTTGCTACAGACTTCTAATGTGTAGAAGTTTCATCTCCTTTTTCTTTCATAAATATCCTTAAAGCACAATGGGCACATTATGTATTTGGTAAACAATTCTGACCCAAAGGATGAAAAGCTACATTTTGTAATATTGAAACAACACTAAGGATGTCATTTCCAAAATCATCTAGGGAATTGGAATTGCACCCAAGGCATCCATTGTTATAATTGCTTTTATTATATACATAAAAATGTGAAATCATACTGCCAGTTCTTTAGCTGGTGTGGGTGTCAGAACCCTCAATTATTAACCATGCATATTCTTTGGGTTTAGGTTATTCGGGTTCTGCTACTCTCCTATGTTGGGGGGGGTAGTCGGGGGCTTGTAGTGCATGTAGACCGTTTCCTCTATCTGCTTTGATGTATCCTTTATGGGGTGTGAAAGAAATGCTTCAGGGCCATCTGCCTTATCTCAGCATGCAGGGAGGAACTGGAGAGGACCTAACAACCTTCAGAGAGGCACCTTATCGGTTGCTTTCCCACAGCTCGATGTCACCTGTGGATTGGCCTGCTTGAAACGACAGTTGGGGTGGGGTTATTGTTTCGTGGGTTTAACCTATTGATTTGGGTAGGAAGTCATCAGATCCTTCCTAGCTTTCCTGTTTTCTGTACCTGCCAATAAAGTTCCTGTTGAAGTAGTAGTTGTAGTAGTAGTAGTAGTAGTAGTAGTAGTAGACTTTATTGTCATTTCAACAATATACAGTACAGTACACAGTGAAACGAAACAACGTTTTCCCAGGACCAAGGTGCTACATCAGACGACACGAATCAAAAAAGAACAGAACACAAACTACACATAACTCTAAACTAAAAACTTAAAAAACTACAAATACAAGTATTTATAGTTCCAGTTTCTTTGTATTGAGAATTCTAATGGCTTGTAGGAAGAAACTGTTACACAATGTGGATGTCCGAGCCCGAATGCTCCTGTACCTCTTTCCAGATGGCAAAAGAGTAAAAAGTGTGTATGAGGGGTGTGTGTAATCAGGCACAATGATACGTTTCAACAGTTCTCCTTTCTTGGTAGAGAAACTGAGGCAGGTCCTTACAGTGGGTCTTCATTAGTGTTGAGTTCTTCCTAAGATGACACAATGTATTGACATAGTATAGGTGTGTATCCAAGTAATGTGGCCTTTTGTAGTTTATAGATAAAACTTTTGTGCTGGTTTATGCCATAATTTTTTAATTTCAGTTTTCAGATCTTGATACTTTGTGATTTTCACCAATTCTTTGTTTTCTATTCTATGATCCCCTGGTATAGCCCATCAATTTCCCACAATTTCTTCTTTTCAACCAGTTATATTTGGTGTGTTATGAGCCAAAGCTTTATCAGTTTGTATTCAGAAATCCCGCAATATTTTAACCTGCTTATTTTTGATTACTTTTCAACTATATGTTTCCACCAAGTTTTCATTACTGATAAATGGTAATATTTACAGATGTTCTAGTACCGTGGTGGTGAACCTATGGCACGCGTGCCACAGGTGGCACGCAGAGCACTCTCTGTGGGCACACGTGCCGTCGCCCCAGTCCTTGGCCTTCAGCTGGGTTTTATAAAACCTTTTCGCTTTAGACCTTCACCGCCGTGTGCAAAAAAAAAGAGTTCAATCAATCAATTTCAACTTCTCACGGGAAAAAAAATCTTGCAAAGTTGTAATTGATTGATTGAACTTTTTAGTCCCACCCAGTCTGCTGTTACCATCGCAGCCACACCCACCCAATGGGCCACACCCACCCAATGGGCCACGCCCACCCAGCACCCAATGATGCATAAGTGGGTTTTGGGTTACAATTTGGGCACTCGGTCTATAAAAGGTTCTCCATCACTGTTCTAGTGAATCGTTTTGGTGACTATGTTATATCTATTTATAATTAGTGTGTGCAATATCTTTATACAATGGTATATAATCTATGGTTTCTTCTGCTTCTTTACACAATCTACTTTTTGAATCATTTGATATTTTTAAATTGTGGACTTGATTGCATTAGGTTGAATAACTTGTTCTTGCACACATCCAAAATCAAGTCTTTGGTTTATTTTTTATTGTTCCAGTTGTAAGCCATTGCCAGGTTTTATCTTTATCCACTTTCCCCTCAATACTTTATAGAAATTGACCATGTAACGTTTTTCTTTGCCAGCATTCTGTTTGTGTTTTTATTTTATTTATTTATCCCATATCTACATCATCCATCTCACCTAAGTGATTTTGAGCTGTTTACAGTAAAAACATAAAAAGTGATATAAAAACACAAATAAAAAAAAGATAAAACAGAGTTAAGAACAAAGTTAAAATTTAAATATTACATATTAAAATTGTAGAGGGAGTGCCCTCGTGTCCCCAGTTAACTCCAAGTCGCATATCAGTCTTTGACCCCCATGCCAACTGACAGAGGCAGATCTTAACACTTTTTAGGAATGCTAAAAGAATGGGAGCCCTCCTCATCTCTCTGGGAGTAAAAGCAGGGAAGGCTCTTTTCCTGGATCCTGCCAGTCAAAATTATTTAACTGATGGTATCTGTAACATACACTGTGTGCCTCACCAGGTGAGACTGGATGATGTAATTGGGGAAAAATTGTTTCTCAAGCAACCGGGTCTCATGCCATGAAGGGCTTTAATGGTGATAACCAACATCTTGAATTAGACCCGGGGGCAAACTGTCAGTGAGTGCTCTTGCATAGCAGACGTATTACATGTGCAACCTGAGAGGCATCAAGAACCGACAATATCACTATTATTATTTTGCAACCCAAAATGCAATATATATGATTTGATCTAGTGCTTAAGGCACCAGGCTAGAAAGCTGGGCACCATGAGTTCAAGTCCCACCTTAACCTTGAAAACTGGTTGGGTGACCTTGGGCCAGTCACATTCTCTCAGACCAACACACTTCACAGGGATGTTGTTATGGGGAAAAGAAGAAGTTATGTTGGAGATATTCATTGCCCTGAGTTATTTGTAAAAAAAAAATGTGACATACAAATAAGTAAATACATCAGGATAAAAAGACAAATTCAATCTCAGAATTGATATGCATAGTAATAAAAAAGGAAAAATGAAGAAATATGCCTGAAAAGTATATTAATTCTTATTAGCAGCATTTAATGCATTGTTTAATGCATTATTTAACTATTTGAGTTATTTGAGCACTAGCAAAGCCAAATATGAATATCAGGATGTCACATTTCTTTTTATTACGTGTGGATTCTGAATAACTTTTGGGGGGAATTAATCATCTTAACAAAGCAGTGTTAATTATTAATTTTCCTAATCTTTATTTTTTTATTTTTTAAACAAGTTTTATTGGTTTCCCAGTTGAAATCTACATATTTAGAAAGCATCATGGTGACTGGGTAATTAGAGATTCAGTAACAGAGTTTTCAGTACATAATTCAGGTTACATTATCAAAACATCCTTCTCAATTTCCCTTAACATTTCATACAACCAGTTTAAACTAATAAATTTCTAGAAATAGCATGGTCAGTTAAAAAAATTGTCAATTCGATTTCATTGAGATATATCTATGTCCTGTTATTAAATTTTACCTAATTTTGATTTTAATTATATTATTCAAATTTAGCCTTTAACATCCCAAATAATATTCACAACCCAAATTTCCCTTATTTTATTACACCAAATCTTTAATTTTAATGACCAAAAGTTTCAATTCAACTTCTTGGAAGTTGACCCGATTCTAAGAACATGTTCTTTGAAATTTGCAAAAAAAAATCTTCCTGTGGGACAAAACATCTTTTTATTGCTTATTTAAAAAAGACACAATTTTTCATTGTGGACAAGCCCCGTGTGTTATTTTTGCAATCAAAAGAAATTCTTGAACTGGACGGGTAGTTACCGGTAACTGTTAAGGTGAGAATTGAGTTGCCCATCTGAAAGGAAGATATTTGCTTGGTCTTTTGAAATTCCAGATTAAGTGAGAGAGGTAGCAGCTGCAACTTCTCTTACTAAGGGGCTTACCTGATATTAACAGGTGAGAGACAAAGTAAAAAAAAATCCAAGCAAAATTGGATGTGAAAAATCAAGACTGCTGTATTGTTATGTGACAGAAGGCAAAGTAAACATTTGTTTAACTTTTCCACCTGTATCATTTTACTTGCCAAATGGTAGCATTCAGTTAGTGTATTTCATAAATTCAAAGTATACTGTCAAGTTAAAATGAGTATGTCTAGAAGGCAAACTATAGGATAAATAGGATTTTTATGCATTATTGATTTGTTTCACACACCATGAACACAGAAGATGCATGTGATCTAGTTCTTTTAAGACTTAAGTATTTGTTTTAATTTTTCAGTTTTTAACAAAATGAACAATAATGACTGTGCCAAACATTTATAAATCAGCCTTGAAAGCAGAATTCAACTTAACTTTGAACACACATGTATTTTAAAATGTCAAAGGATGTAATAGTAGTAACAAAAGATGAACTTCTTACCCCAGATCATTAGAAGATGGAATATGTCATATTTTGCTAAATTATATTATGAGTGCTATTAAAGAATGGGATTTCCATAGAATCAACTAAACATTGTGTCCCAGAGACTCATGTATGGCTTTGACTTGCAGAACCCCAGGCAGGCTAGAGTCTGCTTAATATAAGGTGTATTTATCTTTCCCTTTTGAGATTTGGCAAGACAGCATTGCTGCAGGAATCTTGTTAAAAAGTATTGTGAAGTACTTAGGGCAGAAAGAATAGCACAAGGCTTGGGTGCAAACTTAGCCTCTCACAGTTACTTTCCTGAGGTGCCAACAGAGCCCATATGCAGTAGTTCTCCACTCCCCATAGTGTGATGTTGCCAACTGGTTCCCATGGGTTGTAGCAGCATTCATGTAGTCTTCTCTTGTCCTTCCATGTATGCTTTTTCTGTCCTGACACTTTATTGAAATAAAGGAGCCAAGTCAGTGCCCAAATGCAACTGAAGCTGAAGCAATTTCTACACCTTCCAATGAAACAGTTAGTGCAACAAATTGCATAGTTAAGCTAAAAGAAAAAGAAAAAAGGATGCTAGATTCCATTTGGAGCAGTGAGCCCATTTTATTCCCATCCTCTAGTTCAGAGCATTCTTGCAGTAGCCTCTGAATGCAAAGAAACAGTCTGATTGTGACTATATTTCACTGCCCTGATGAGTAAATCCAACACAGATGAGCAGAAAGGAGACAATGTGAGATAGAGTAGATACTGTACTAGCCCCTTTTTGAAGGCTTGAGCTATTGACAGCTATTATTAAGTCTGATATCTGGTAGAGCATAGACACTAATATGGATAAGATGAGTGTTAGAAAATGGAAGCAAGGGATAGCCAAACCTAATAGAAAAATTATGAAATTGCTTATTGTTCCACAAACAAGTACTCTTATTGTGGTTTTATCTTTAAATACGGTTGACACTATTGAAAAAGATTTATTAAAAATGGCTTTGCTTGGAGATTAAAAGCGATTATGCACATGCAATAAACATCATGATAATAAAAAACAGTTTATTGGGCTAAATTTATTTCCAGTTTGGTTATAATGAATTTATATGCAGTTAATATATGCTATTTAGGGCTTTCTGATAGGATGCCAAATAATATGCTTTGTTGACCCCCTCACAGTTGAACAAATGAATTTAAACAATTGTAATTATAACAAATATAAATGAAAAATGTTATTGTTAAAATAACTTTTGGACTTCATAGAGTAAGGTACAAAATGTTCTGGAATTTGCATTGAAAATTAGGATAGTAGAAAGATCAGAGCACGTTTGCAATAAAATTAATTAGAAAGTAATGAATGGTAAATTTTGAGCAAGTCTTGTTTTATAGTAGTGTGAGACCTCAGCAGGATCAGTCTCAAAGCTGTCTCCCCCCCTATGCACACAGGATGTGCCTATCTACCCCACAGTAGTGTGTATATATTTCTCATTTTGAAATTGTAAACAGATTGTTTTTGCATTATGTACATAGATTCAGGTCACTTTTCCTTTTGATGTTACTGTATTCACTAAGTGTGAAAGAATGGTCTGGATTGGGGTTGATGCATGCAGCGATGAGCAACTCCCCCCCCCCCAGTCCATTACCTTTCTCTATTTTGGGCAAGAACTGATTGTCAGATGTTGATCCATGACAACTTATCAATGGCAGCAATAAGGGGATAAGGGAGCAGAGTTCCCATGCAGAAATAAGTTGTAGGAGAATAAAAGCAGCAGCAATTGTCGTATTTAGAAGAGGGATATTGTGGAGAAGTGAGACCCAGAATTCCAACCATAATCCTCCCCAGTTTTGCTATTGGGGCAGAAGGATAGCTTCTGTGTAAAATTATAGGGAGGCTGTGATTTTGTGACAATTATCTGCTTCTGAAGTTCACATAAAGAGTGAACAAAACTATTAAGATCTGCTGCTTTAAGAAAGCAAATTTAGATTTTCCTATATAGGATATTTAGAGCTACCTGGTAGATATACCTGTAAGAGGAAAAGCAGACAATATTGCTGTTCATAAGCTGCAGTAAGTAACTGCAGTGCAGTATGTGGCTTGACAGTGTTTCTGAAGGAGAGAATAGATTTGTTATTCGCAGTTTTCTGTGGTGAAAAACTCTCTGATCCAGCACAACAGAGAGGACAGTGCTTGTCAGCAGTTTTCCATGCCCCCACATTCCCTTTTTCTTAAAGCACTCAGGGACTTGTTTAAACAATTTGGGAGGTTAATCAGGGAGATGGATAGAAGAAGCAGTGCCCCAAATCTACCCTTCCCTGTTTTGTTGATGGAAACTACTGAATCAAATAGGACAGCAAGCAGATTGTACATTTTGCACCTGGATTATTTTGAGTCTGGTACTGAAACTTATCTAGATAGAAGTTTCAGCTCTGCCCGATTACAGGGCCCTTGATATCTATTAACTCTTGGAATTTTTGTTTTAAATAGAGTTTTTTAGTGTTTTTTACATTTGTAAGTAATTTTAATTTAGCTTTTCTCCCAGATGCAATCAATTATTAGTTAGTATTTATAACAAGGAAGGAACTGTATTGTACCAAATTGCTGCTGTTCATAGAGATTTGAGAAATCTATGCTAGCCTGGTATGATTTCTTTCCTTTTGATCATTTGAACCATATATTTTATTGTTAATTTTTGTGAATTTGAAAAAGAAGTTTGTCACTTTCCTAGTTTCCTAGATGCTGGTCATCTAAATCTAGCCACATAACAAGACAGTTGATTGGATTGAGATAGGCAAGGTATAAAATTGAGTATATAAATAAAGCCAACTTGGTGATTTTCTGTGAGTTTGGGCTGAGCTTTAACTGGTCTTTGCTGTATTTATTATTTGTTTATGAAATGTATATTGTTGTAATTTCCAAATATTCCAGTGGTTCAACTCTAAATAAAATATCTACAAAAATATACAATTTATAACATCCATGCTAAGCAAACAAATAGAAATATAATACAGAACAATACAATCCATAGACAGCATCATTCCCAGTTATCCCTAAATGATCTCCTGAAGAGCTTTGTCTTAAACATTTTATGGACCCAAGAGTGCTAATCCGATATCCAGAGATCAGCTATTCCAAAGAGTAAGCACCACCTTTGAAAAATAGTATATCTATTTGAGCCTCAGTTCCTCCCTTGCCATCCATTTCCTAAAATGGTGAGGAACCACAAGCAACCTTTTTCTGGGAAGCACATATACAAATATCTTCTTGTATAAGCAAGTTATCATACCTTCCATCATCAGCAAATAATCCTTTCCTAAGTAATGCTTTCAGTGTTACCATCTCTATTTTAAAATTTTGATTTTTAGAACAACAGGGCAGGAATTTGAGTATTCTTTATGGTGCTTACATGAGTTACCTCTATTGACAGATAAACAGTACACAAAAATGCCGCGTGTCTCTCCCCCTCTCCCTCCCCTCCAAATGTATCTGCATTATAGTATAATGTCAAGAAACGTGTTGGGAAAGTGTTGCCATTAAAATTCAATCATATATGACCTTTTCCAGGAAGATATGCTCCCTATAACTGTTGAGTTTGAAAATCCTGAATATTTCATGTTACTTTGTGAATTTTGCATTCCAAATGATAATTTGCTAATGTCTTCAAGTTCCCATGGGACTGCTGAAATACTGTAGATGCTGAAATGGAAGAAATGAGGGTGTAGCAAATAAACTCAAGGAGCTGTCAAAAACATTTTTCTATAGGAAAGATTATTTTCACTTGGATTTGTATGTCATTTACTGGCTTCCTCAGATGCCTTCCTTAACTAAATGGGTAATACTTATATTCATTATTATTATTTTTTTAAAAAAATATGTTTGGCTTTTGAAATTTTCAGGTGTGTGAATATTGTTGTAAGGTTTCTCTTAATATGCCATGGTATAGTGAGGGCAAAAATTCTCTTTCCAGTTGCTTAGCAACCTTTTTTTTTGGTGCTGTAGCAGATGCACATAGGACTCCTGATTGCTTAATGCCAGACTTCTGGCTTTTGTCAATGTAAAACACTGGCTGCAAAAGCAGCAGTAAAAAGTTACATTGAAACATAGGTAAGAAAGGGAATCAACATTACTTTGCTGATTACTGCAGTTGACAGTTGGCTTCTATTCAGGACATGTAGAGTTTCCCCCGTTTCTGGCTATGCCTGAAGGCTTCAGACAAAGAGAATAATTTTTATAGAATGATTATCTAGAAGCAGTAACTCAAGGCATGGACTGTAAAGACTACTTATTTGACACTGTCTGATATACCATGAAATAGCAAGAAAAAGGACCGCATAATATAGTGAGAAAGGTGCCAAGGGCAGAGAGTTCCTGGTATAGCAGATAATTTATTGCCAGTTGATTTCTTGACAGTGTGATCCTGTTCTTCATTTTGCCATGAGGGTAGCTTGGAATTTGTATGTGAAAGTGATCTTCTCGTCTCTTTTGATCACACCACACATACATATATATTTAGAGGAAGTATGAAATCAGCATTTTGGGCTGGATGGCTTGTGACAAATTCTGCTATAGCCAAGTGTGGACTCCCAGTTAGTTGCTTTTTATATCCCAAAATTGTAATTGTATGGGTGAAAAATATGCAAAAGGTGAAAAGGAAGGGAAAATTCACTATTCTTTCTTTCTAAGAGTTCTGTTAAAAAGCACTTCAAAAGATCAAGCAACTTTCCAGTCTTGTAATACACATGACAGAGGAGTCTCTTTCCAGTGGCAAAATTATCAACAATACTATGGGTATGAACTGATTTATAGGAGCTTATTTGCATATGGTTATAATCTCAGTTAAGAAGCTTTGAATGTCTTCCATTCACTGACAGTGCCTGTCTGGGAGATGCAGGACAAGTTTTGTTTCAGTGTCTGACTGCTGTATAGATCTGTAAGGAGATATCAGAATGAGTCCGAATCTTCAAAAGTGAATGTGTGTTCAGAAATTAACTGACTCTGCAACAATATCAACTTTAGCTCTGATGGTTGTGCTTAGTTGTGCTTCCCAGTAAGTAGACTCTTAGCTCCTGCTGGAACAGCAGGTGAAAACTGTATCCTGGCGTAAAATGAATTGACTGTGGTGACTTATATTCTTGTCATTGTATGGATGGAGTACTGTAAAGGGCTCTACAAGGTATTGTTTATGAAAAAAACTTGGAAGCTGCCTCTAGTGCAAAATGCTTCTGCCTGCATGTTAACCCGGGCACCCTGATATTGTGATGTAATGTCAATATTATGATCTACAGTGCTATGGTTTTAAGATTATAATATTATATTGCTGTCTATATTATTGGATTTTCTGATCATTTATTTGATCAGCGTATTATAATGTATTTGCCTGTTCTTGCATATAAGCCATTTAGAGTCAAATGTTTGAAGAGTATTAAAGTATTTGAAGTAAACAAGTAAATAAAGCCAAAAATTCATCACCCAAGAAACCACCGTATTATAATGCTACACATATAGGAGTTAATAACTGTGGGTTTGTTGGTTGTTTGCTGTGAGAGAGCACTGAATCATACTTAAGTTGGGTCTCTGAAAGTTATAACATATTTTGCTAAACCACGAATATGAATACATATGCCCTAGGTGTCACATTGTTTCTGAAACCACAGTTGATACTTCTATAGTTAAGCATGTCAAACAAATGTTAATCACCCATCATATTCAGTTAGTACTAACTGAAATCCGAAACCAGCGATAGCTATGCTTTCAGATTCCAATTAGTGGTATCCAGAAACAATGGCCAACAGTATTTTACAGACCACAGGAAACAACTAGTGGGGTTTGAAATAGGAATTGCATAGCAACTAAATTAGTAACTTAGCATGGACTTTGAATGTATCTATTGATTGAAAAGATATCACAGGTGAGGTTTTCATTACCGTATTAGTAAGTTGGTATTAAATATACTGTAAAGTGTCGGAATTTACAGAGCTGAAATGACACAAGTAGAATTTTTAATAGTGGTGCTTCTGACTTCTCCTAGGTGATGTCAGAATATTTTGAAATGAAACTTGGGAGAACATATTTTTTTCATAATTGCTATCCAAACATGAATATCATATATGGTAGTTCTGGCTTCTGCAAGATTAGCAACAAGTCTGCTGAGACAGTGCCCGTGGGTCATCAAAATTTTTTTGTAGATTAAATATAATATTGTTATTTCATTAAATGATAGTGGAATTTTAAGGCTTTAAATATTGTTGATCATTAACTGACTCTGCAATAAATGTATTCATTATTCAGTTCATAGAATTAACTTTGAGGAACATTTATACAATTAAAAAAAGTTTGTCCTCTATTTTATTGCTGCTGTTAGAACTCCTGACCCTGTTTCTAATTATCTTTTTGACACAGATGTGCATTATATAGTGTAATGCAGATTAGATCAAGTCAGTAATGCTTTTTAAATGCTTGCAGTAATCAAACAATTTATCTGTGTACTTTGTAATGGAGATACTTGTCTTTAATGTACATTTTCCATATCATTATTCCAGTTGACAATCAACGTGATAATGTTGAATTGTCTGCTGTCTTTTCCTGAACAGTTTTTCTGATATTATTGTGGGGGGGGGGAAATGTCAAAAAGCTCAGGAAAAGCAGAAAGTTTGAGAAATTTGCAGACTTTCATAAGCGGTACTGAAAGGAGTTATATGGCCATTTGACATCAACATCCAGTAATCACCCTAATCTCAAATATATATTGTATAGATCAGGGGTGTCAAACTGGTTGCCCGTGGGTCAGATGCGTCACGTGTAGGCCATGCACACCCCAGCTTCGCAAAGGCAAAAAACTTCATGGTACGTCATGTGATGCAATCGAGTTTGACACCTGTGGTATATATATATCATAACCAGTATATGATATACTAAAGGATTGAAGGGGGAGGAATTGGAAATGAGTTCTTGGAAATATGCCAAACATGCCCTCTCCCTTGCCCCATATTTCTTTGCTTGTTCTGCTGCTATTAGTTGCTTTGTCTTTCTAAAGTTAGCTGCCTTTCCCCCTTGTATGGCTGCTTAAATTCTTCCTTAAGCTCACCAAGCAGGGAAAGGAAATGGCATGAAAATAGTTGAGATAAACTAAACCTTGATTCGCAGGTCCAGTCATCTTAGTTACAACCCATAATAACTATTATGACATTTCATAAATATATGACGTGTATCAATTGATGGCTGCGTTACATGGTTTTATTATATTGACATCTGCTTATTTATTAACAGTGCTTTTTTTGTAAAAGAAAAAGGTGCCGGAACTCACACATGTAATACAACCCACCTTGCCTACCATGCAAGGTTCCATCCAAAAAAGGTGCCGGAACTCCGTTCTGAGCGTTCTATGACAAAAAAAGCCCTGTTTATTAATATTTTGGGGAACGTACATGTACATTTTGTTCTAGTACTTTGAACTGAGTATTAAGGCATGATGTATGCAATTAAAATCAATATTCTTTATTTTAATCCTGTTACAGTGATGTAATGCACATGCCACTTTACTGTTTGCATATTAACAGCAGAAACAAAACTCTTTAGTTGTAAAGTTAGATATTTAAAGAGAGACTTAATATTGCACTAAAACAATTTTATTAAAATATTGTTTATATATGTGATTTTTCTGTAGTGGTGAATGTCAAAAGAGCGATATTCCAAATCAGTTATATTAATTACTTAAAAATAGTGGGTTTTTTTTTTAAAAAAAATGGTTGTTTCATATGTTTCATTTAATTTTGTACCATGTTTGAAAATTATTTGTTATAGACATGTGTCAGTGTAAATATCTATATTTTGATTAAAAAAACCCAAATATTTTTAATTAATGCATTTGGCAAGTTTAGATTGATGTTAGAGCTACATTTTTATGAGCTTATCCTGTCAAATTATTCAAATAAACTGAAGTTGGTGAAGCTTCATGGGCTATCATTTATGAATTTTTATGTTCTTCCATATGTGTTGTTACCCTTATGTCCACAACTTATATCAGCTCAATAAGAATATTCCACTAGGATTATTATTTTCGATGTCTTCAGTAGATAAATAAGCTTGCCTTCAATATGATTTTTTTTGAAAAGGAAAGAGACAGTTCAGGAGTTCATGGCTACTATGATTCATGTTGGATACTATGCATTTGATCAGATGTTTGTCATGGAGCAGATACATGAAGTGAAAGGAATTAATATTAACGTTAGCATCATATTATATATTGGTTAAGGTCTGCGACTAAGAACGGGATTCCTAGATTATACTCTTAGCCGTGGAAGGTCACTGAATAACAATTGCACTTTCTCAACTTAATCAACCTTGGAGTCTTATTCTTAGAAAAAATAGAAGGAGGGAGCATTATACACTCTTGTATTGAAAGTGGAATATAGGTCAAAAAAGAGCAAAAACAACGTTTTGTTGTGATCTAAGGAGGGTGTCTGATATGTCTTCTCAAGTTAGTTTCTTGGAAAAAAACGTATCTGATTGCTTATCTGATTATTGCCTTGGTAGCAGCTCTTTCTCCTGTCTTTCAAAATCATTCCGTATGCCCTCTACATTCTGTCTCAACCTAATCAACTGTACAGGGTTGCTATTGCAGGGATAACATTAAGGGAATTGTCTATGAATGCCGCCTTGAGTTCCCAAAGAATATTTTTTTATTTTTTTTTAATCCCATTTATATCCCGCCCTTCTCCGAAGACTCAGGGCGGCTTACAAGCTTAGCAGTAGCCTTCATTTTATGTATATGCCTGCTTATTAGGGCTTTCACACACACCCCAAGCGGCATTATTACAAAGTCAGTGCCAGGGCTGAACAAACATTTGGAAAAGTGTTAAAAAGTCCTATGTACATGCATGATCAGACAACATGGAGAAGCCCTCAGAGTAGCCATGCTGAGAGTTAGAAAGGATGTAGTATTTTAAGATTTTGTGCTGGAGCTTCAGAAGGAGCATAGGCTATTTACATGATAGTATAATTAACATAATGTTTCTAATTTCATTGCAAACGTCTTCAAACACTTTTGTAGAAATGAGCTACAGTGCTGTGCATGATAATGAGCAAAAGGGTACATGCTGGATATTAATTTATTATTTATTGTGATAATTTGTGTCCTGCCTCCATGCAGGAGCCAAGGTAGTTCACAGCACAATAAAAATGACAAAATACAAACATTTTTTAAAAGATAATAAGATATTCATTATAACACATATCTTCCCATCAATCAGTGATAAACTCCACATTAAAATTAGACACCCCATGAGTTATTTTCCAAAATTACTTAGTACCTTAGGTTTTGAAGGCTCTGTGAAAGAGAATGATCTTAACAGTCTTTCTAAATATTAATAACAAAAGATAAAACAATAGCAGGTATTGATGGATGGGTAAAAGCTATTCTAGAAATGTAATCCATGACTGAGGAGACCTACAACCAGAGATGCCCTTTGCTCACATCTTATGGATAATGTATCTCAGCATGCTTTCTCAGCCAATTTCAACAGACCGATTCTACTCAAAGCAGATATTCTCAAATATGATCAAAGCCCAAGTCTGGTTGTTAGATAATGTAGTGAAACTAGTCTTTTCTTCACTTTCAAAATATGAGGGTGTTGTCAGTCCATAATCAATAGACTGAAGCCTGACATTTTGATCAACCATACTGCAATTGCATGAAAGCTGTCTTCATTTTACTCCAGAATATTGTATATTCATATATGAAGTTCCCACACAATATATCATGAAAAAATGTGTCTGAGAGAGGTGTAGCTGGGATCTACTCAGCACTGTTCCTAGGGCATGGATCAGCACTGAAGTTTGAAGGGATGCATTTGTCTTTGCTTCTTTCATATCCCAGTGTGTAGTGTCTGACATCTTAGTCACTTTATGTCCTGAAAAGATAGTGTAAAAAACTAAATCTTAGTTGCCATTGTTCCTCTAATTTACCATTGTTAAGAAATAGATTTTATTTTCCTGTTGCAACCAGACCCATAGGAATACTGTAGCTATATTGCTTTGTGGTACCAAAATTAACAAAGTAATTTAAAGATTATTAACATTAATATTATATTAGTTTCAGATACATGAGGTGTTCTCCTGAGTTAGAAAAAGACAGCAATGCTCAATGAGAGAGTGGGACAGAAGTCAATGGAGGGAAGTACTTTCTATATATTGTTTCTTTGTGAACCCCACCTCCATGCATATGTGTATGTATGTGTGTGTGCCTGAATATTGCTTAACACACCGTTGTGCCAAATTTTATATTTTATTTTGTTTCAATGTTGTTTTTAACTAGAGAGCTTTACAATTAACATTTTAAAAGTGTAAGAAAATAGATTAATAAATAAAGGCTTCCCTCAGTTTCTCCTTTTCAGATCATAAGTAAACTTTGGGTGTTTTATCTGTTATTATCACCTAGATGATTTGAATGTTTTTCTCCGTTGTTAGAGTGTACAATATCTTTTTCTATATCTTTAAAACTTCTGTATTTCAAGATTTCAAGAATCCTAAAAATGTTTGCTATAATATTAAAATTACATTTACCATCTTCCTGCATATTAACAAAGAGAATGGAGTGATCATAGCAAGATCAAAGTCAAATGGTGAGAAGAAAGAAGCTGGCATTATTGATGGTTGACATATTGAGTGCCATAAGTGTTTTCAAGTTTTGACATAGGGTTTAGAAAATTCTTTGTTGTTTTTATTGATCATCTTTAGAATTGCCATATCCATAATTTGTTTAAGGTTGCTGTCTGCGAAGGTCATGAATGCTATGATTACAGATTATTGTTAAAGTCAGGACTAGTAACCAAAGGGTAACCCAAAATGATAAGAGTATGCAAGATCTGTATCTTCTGTTCAAATAGGGCCTAACTGGAACAGAAGAAAGTCTTTTTTTGGATTTTTTCTTGTCCAGAAGATTCAAGTCTCCATAAGCAAAGGGCTAGTTAAGAGTATAAGGATACTGAACCAGCTTTGTAAAATTTATAAAATATTCATTCTAATGGCTCTAGTTTCAAGCACCAGCAACTTCTAATAATCTCAGTGTATTCTTTGCCTGTAATTTAAAACTTTGGGAGTTATTGCTGACAATTGGATTGAAAATGATTTTACTGTTATGATAATTGAAGGGCAATATATCTGGTTACTGTCTCTTTTCCCTTTTTATGCTCATAGATTTAATTAAAAACAATAACAAAACTATCAAAAAGCAAAAGATTGGAAATATGTTTAGTAACCCCAGGTTACTGTGTTTGTTATGAAACACAAGGAGATGAAAGTACCATGTCAGTAAGAGAAGTCATGAGAAACTGTTATGGTCATACTATATAATGCACTGAACATAAATATCACATAAAAATATTTTAGCTATTATTTTTCTCTTTGTTACATTTTTGAAAGTGCACTATGAACATTGTTCTTGTGATTTGTCTACTTATTCTCTAACAATTATTAATGATATTTTGGTTTTTAATACTAATTTATCTGTAGTACTAGTTGTGAAGCGTCTTTATTCAACAATACAACAATTTGTGTTGTCACCTCTTACCTTTTCCTGTGTTATTCTGTTTAAGATATACTAAATATAAAATTGGTCTGATATTTCTTAAGTTCATGATTCATTTCTATTCAAACTGAAAATCTGTTTGTCTGTAATAATGCTAAAGTAGGCATGTGATAGTAGTATTACCTTTTTTCTTCTTTTTATGATCCTGTAATTCCTTTTATCAGGTTGGAGTTGGGGTGACTGATGGAGCTGAGCATTTACTAGTCGGATGCCCTTCCTGATTCCTATGTGGAGTTTGCAGCAGATATTTTCTCTTTGTACCCTGATAGAAAAACATCTGCGGCTGCCTAGGTTTGAACTCTCAACCTTCCAAGTGGGAGGCAAGCATCTTCCCCTTTAGGCTACCATGTTGCTAGTAGCATTACCTAAATAAAATTTGTGAATCAATTTTTCTGGAATATTGTTCAAAAGGGGAAAAAAAGTATTACTAAAGTGAGGTCCTGTTCTAGATGTTTGTGATTCACAAGATTTAGTAGCATTACCTAAATAAACCTTGTGAATCACAAATATCTAGAATGGGACTTCAGTTTCAGTAATCTTTTTTTCTTTTGAACAATATTTCAGAAAAACTAATTTGCTGTAGTTTTACATGAATTATGGAATATACAGTATGTTTATACCAAGACTGATTCTAATATATGATTATTCCAACTGGTAGTAATGTATTACCTCAAAAGAAGTCTTCAGGGATTGAGTAGCCACATATATAGCAGACATATGAAGCAAAAGTATCAAATAGTTTTTTAAAAATAAAATCTTACAGTTCAGTGCATTTATTGTGCACATTATTATGTGAAGCATTATATTGAGGTATCCTTGATGCTCTCTGAGCTTGGTTGTTTTTTTATAGACATTTTCATTGCCAAATTAGGTAACATCATCAGTGCTAGTAGGTAGTGGGGTCTGCTCTGATTTTACATACTAATGACTTACCCTGTCAATGTTGGTGGGAGTGGTCTTGCTGGTTCCTTGAGTGGTCTTGCTGGTTCCTTGATTGTTTATTGTTTAGCTTGTTTGGCAGTTCCTTCATTGGCGTATAGTTTGCTTTTTGATTATTAGTCTAATGTTACTCTTGGGGTTAATCTCTGCTCATCTGGGTGTTGACTACTGGTGAGGAAGTATTGTTTTTTTGTTTCCTTCTTAGCTTTCTGATTGCCTCTTTTGAATGGTATGTAGATGTTGTTTTTTGTCTATGTGGATGGCTGATTTGTCTCATTGCCAGGCTTCCAGGAATTCTTTAGCATTTTAGACTTGACTTGGTCAAGGATACTCAGTTTCCCATCGAAATGACGGTTAAGTCTATTCATGTGTTGTGAAATTAAGGATTTTTATCATCTCTTCTGACTGCTGATTGGTGTTCATGAATGCGATCTGCAGGTCATCTGCCTGTTTGTCCTCTATAGTGGCTGTTGCAATCTTTACACTGTATGTTGCAGATGACTCCTGTTTTTTCTTCTGGGACTGCTGGGTCTTTTGGTTTACTTCAGTTGTTTTGGAAGGCTTTAGTTGGATTTTGTGCTACGGTAATGCCATGTGGTTGCAATAGCGTCTTGGATATTTTTGATGTATGGCAGTTACACAGCAAAGAAAGGAAACAGATAATCTATGTAACATCTTCCAATAAAATGGATATTCACACAACTTCATCAAAAAGTGCCTGACTACTCAACCCAATATAGCATCTTCAACATAAGCTGTGAAAAGAATAATACTGCCAGATGATCTGTTTCCTTTTTCTGATGTTCGAGGTTGCTGCAGTGGGTTTGTGCTCGTTTAAATAGTGTTCTTACGTAGTTTATCTTGCTGTGTAACTGCCATAAAAACTATTATCCTTTGTCTACAGGGGCAACTAATTGTTTTAAGAAAGTCTATAAAAATATGGAAGTTGTAGTTGTCTGCAGCTATTGCTGTCAAGTAACTGATATACTTACAGCAT
The DNA here is from genome assembly GCF_964194415.1 of Vipera berus. Taxonomy (NCBI): domain Eukaryota; kingdom Metazoa; phylum Chordata; class Lepidosauria; order Squamata; family Viperidae; genus Vipera; species Vipera berus. The sequence goes on along the minus strand of NC_138202.1, from coordinate 291,999,394 downwards.
ACTGAACGTATACATATACATCACTTCCTCTAATATCAGAGTCAGAGTCAGGTGTACCATCAGATAGACAGAAGCAAAATGTTTCCATTACATATTTCAGAGACTCAAACACGCAAGTGTATGAATATTTGTAGGTTTAAATAAATTTAATAATACCTCCGAAATGGGCAGATGAGGGCCTGTGAATATTGGGTCTTCAGAATCCCTTATCTCATGTCCAGGAAGGCTCGCATTAACTAACCCCTTTGTCAAGGTATGCTGATCTGTCAGAGCAAGACTAAAATACTGAATTTTGCTACTCTTTTTAAAGACAGTTTTCACTTCCACATGATAAAAGGTAAAATATTTAAATGAACTAGTTCAAAATTCATGTATACATAGGACCATTGTCTAGTTTCAAAGCACAGTTTTGCTGGTGTGATAATTATTGCTTCTCAGCTTGCCAACAAACTCGGGCCGGGGGGGGGGGGGAGGGAAAGGGATTGGAATGTAGACTACAAAGATCAAGAAGCCAGACTGTGAGAATCAAGGACATTACACCAGATGTCTGGCCAGACCCAGAGACACTTTTTCATAACAATATTTTTCTGATTGATTGGGCAGTGTGACCTGACCCAGAGGAAAGAGAGAAGATTCCATGCTTTTACTATATGGGTTTGGGTGGGGTCTTACCAGTGCTGGTTTTGCTTTCATAAGTGCCGAAATGATGTACTCAATAAAGTTTTACATTAAGAGATCAGAATGTCTCAAAGATGTTTGCTTGGTTGGGTTCGTTGGTCAGAACCTTGATAACCACTTGAGATGAAATGTTAGGCTATCAATTGAAGGCACAGAAGAAGGATTGGGGAGGTGTGTTCAAAACCATTTCTTGTTCTGTATGAGGTTATCTCAGGAGGCTGAAAGGAAAAGAATAGGGAATCTGTTGCAGCTTTTCACAACCTGATGCTCTCCAAATATACTGGAACTGGTAGGAAATTCTGGAAATTATAGTTCTGACATACATGAAGGCCTTAAATAGAAGTCTGGTTCAACAGCAAACTATTGATTAGCTTTTATAAAGACAGATTGATGGCAGAAGGTGAGCAGCAGGTGGTACATTTAGTTCACTAGTGAAAAATGAGTCAACCTGTTGTCAAACACTGCAAATGCTAAGTAAACCAAGTGTAATAGGTGATATGAGCGCAGCAGAAAACATAATGAATGGCAGAGATGAGGAAAGGCAAAATAGTGAAGGGAGAGGAATCTGGGAAGGATCATATGATAGGATTGAAGGCAAGAATGAATAGGGCTTTTTTGTCATAGAATGCACCGGAACAGTTCCAGCACCTTTTTTCAACAGATTTTCCAGAGTTGCCTTGAACAAAATCCTAGTCTTTTAGATACATTAAAAATTGAAGGGTTTTTTTTCCCAACTACAAAGGTAAACTTTGTAGGGTAGGCAAGGCGGGTTGTATGACGTGTGTAAGATCCGGCACTTTTTTTTTCTTTCAAAAAAAGCACTGGCAAGGAGAATAGGAAAATGTGTGGCATTTTCCACAACTATGGAGATATTTAAGCCTCAGAGAAGAGTGCTGTCACTCATTTGTGGTCATGAGTTATCAAACTATTTTTTCATATTAATACTAGTGTAGCAGCAGGGTAAGTTGTAGGTTGACGAGTTCAAACATCTTACATACATTTGCTGCAGAGCTCTGCTCATTGACCTTTTCAAAGTCTTGAATTAAAACAACTGAAACCATTTCCTCAGTTAAGGAGGGATACCTCTGTGATGGCAGCCATATCTATTGCTACATGCTAAAGATTATGTCTGGGAGACACAGGAATGAGTATTCTTTCCCTGGGATCAGCTAACATTCTTAGGAGTCTTAGGTGTCGTTGCAACAAGTTGCTTTTCATCTTCATTTTTTATGACAAAACTCTCTTAATAGTGAAAATATATTAAAATTGAAATCATGTTTAGAATTATTATAAAAGATAAGACATGTTTTGTGCTCAAGTAAATAGTTTTGACAAGTGTTGCTATTTCTTGCCTTCTGTCAACCTTTCCCTTCTAGCAAATTCTTCCTTTCTTAAATGGCATGAAACCAAGAGGAAAAATTGTGAAAAGGAAAAAAGAAACTACGTCTGAATGGAGAAAGATGTATTTTTCTGTCTGGGTTGTCTATATTTCCCAAGGTCATTAGCTAGAACAGCTGGTGGAGTACTGCTTTTGTTGGCCTAATTAAATGTTTTACATAGAATTCATATACCATCTGTTTAGTTTATCTTTATAGCATCCTAGGAAAAAAAGCCAAACTACAAAAGTACTCAGCTCTAATATTTATTTCAGAATTAATGTCAACTGTCTCTTTCTGTTGCTAACTTCTCTGCAGAGAGTCCTAGCCATATCACCTCAATTCATATATATGAATCATCAGCTCTTAAAGTCACATGCCAATTACACAGTGGAAATGAGGAGGCATCTTGCTGATCACTATTAGTCCACATGACAAGTGGTACTGGCACAAAAGGAAAATGTGCTGTGCCAAAACAGTCATAGTAACTCTAAATTCTTGCCATGTCCTAAATAGCCTGAGCTTTTATAGGCACTCTCTAGCAGGTAGAATTCAGTAACAGGTGAGATGCAGCAGAGGAGGTGATCAAAACACAGGATTTATGCTTGTGACGTGCATTACCATCTGCATTTGTGTTTAGTAATTATGGCTACCTCAGGAAGAGCCAGCACTGCAACAAAATGGCTTCTCTGATTTTCTATTGAAGAATTCTTAAAAAGCCTACAGAAAATAGTTAACTGGGTTCTTGGCAGATTCTAATTGATACCATTTCTAGTTCTAAACAATAAATGTTGATGAATTGGTCAAAAGCAGTTAATTAAGTTGCATAATATATATTCATCTCATAGCAACTCACGAAGTAAACAACTGATATTAATAGTTTTTCTGTTTTATGTTGAGATCAACATTTGTAGTTATAGTCTAAGTCTCAATAATTTTGTTATATTGAGAGCTTCTAAGAATCTATCATGTGGCAATCCCTTTAATGACTCTAGTAATTTAAATATTTGGCAAAACTTACTGAAGAGGTTGTGATGAATATTCAGTTTTATGGCTTCTATAGTAAATCATGGCAAATGGTTTTAAGCATCTCTAAAGTTTCAGTTAATACATTGTAGATTGAGGATATTTTGAAAAAAATAAAAATAAGCTAGCCACACCAAAAAAAGCCCACAAGATAAAATACATAACCTATTGACCTCGCAGATTTGTACATTCATTTATTTTAGAGTACAAATAGCACTATTTAGAAACTTTATAGAATGATAACAACAAAACTAAGTAAAACAAATAGCTACAGATTTGAACATTCAGGAAAATACTGTAGTGTAATCCAGATGGGAAGTTATCAGAGCGTGGATTATTGTGGCTAAGCTATCTCTGCCCAGGAATGATTGCAACTGCTAGGCCAGGCAGACACAGCTGGCTGAATATACCGTGAGCCTGGGAAGCTTCCCGAGCCTTAAGTGACAGTGTAAAATCCAATGCAAAGCCAATTGCACTGAAGTCAAGTAAATCAATATTTGATTGCTATGAACTTCAGGAGGAGATATTTTGCTATATTTGGCTTCATTCAAGCCTTCAATAACTCATCTGAATCAAGACTGTGACTCATGATGTTATGTCCTGAATGTCACCATCTAGAAAGCAGAGGTTTCCAGCCATACCTGAAAAAAGCCTGATAATGTCCTCCTTTCCTTCGGCTTTCCAACCTAGTTTCAGGTTGGACCAAGGATGTCCAGACACTTCACCAAGGCCATACATGCAGCTTAGCCCTCTCATTCAGTCAAACAATGGGTAAAGATTCTCAATTCAATCTGATATTTAAAGCAGCAGTTTTGAGAGATAGAGGAAAAATGAAAACACTATAGCTATCAAGTTATTTACTAAGAGAAGTTACACTTCTTCATGAGGCTGGAGATAGTGGTACAGAATATTGGTAAAATTACCCAATACAGCTGGAATGAGTAAATTCTTTGCAGTGTTTTCCCCAGCTAGAGCCAGTAACAGGAGTGAAGACGGAAGGACATCTGATCACAGTCTCCATGCTTCTCTAGCATAGCAGCAGAATATAGTATACTCCTCCTTTTGAGCTGGGGATCAGTTGTAGGCAAATTCAATACAAAACTGATTGTCTAGGCCAGTGTTTTTCAACCACTGTTCCGCGGCACACTAGTGTGCCGCGAGATGTTGCCTAGTGTGCCGTGGGAAAAATTGAAAAGTAATTATAAAATGCTTTCTTTGTGTTTATTTGATTCCTATTCAAGAGAATTACTTTATATATAGTCAATATAGGCACAGAGTTAAATTTTTTAACATTTTCTAATGGTGGAGTGCCTCGTGATTTTTTTCATGAAACAAGTGTGCCTTTGCCCAAAAAAGGTTGAAAAACACTGGTCTAGGCAGCGATTCAGGAATGCTCATTGTTGAAGCATTCCTGATAGGCCATGCCCCAGCTATGCACAAAGGATCTCTTCTTCCTCTGGGCATTTATTTATACCATGGAGATATACTTACATGTTTGTAAGTGGCTTCCATTTAAACAAAACAAACTTTTTTTTGAAAACTTAAAGCATGAAATATCTAAGTTTCTATAAAGTACTCATCATGTCCCTAAAATGGGGTTTGATATCTGGGTCATGGTAGTCTATCATCAATATACAAAAATGATCTCGGGGAAATTGGCAATTTCAGAAAATTACAGACCAATTAACAGCATATATTTTTAGGTAAATTGATGAAAAATGTTAAAGGTAATACTGTACTCTGTGTGTATGTATAATTACTTTTATAAAGTAAGAACTATCTCACTTAGTTTTTATAAAGTTTGAACATGTCAAAAAACATGTAGATCAGTGATAGACACTTAATGTAGATGTTCAAAAAGCTTTTGATTAAGACCCTCATCAAAGATTCCAGAGGAACTTACCAGTAATTAGATAAGTGGTCCTCTTGGCAGAAGAATATAGGAAATGGAGAATACGAATTAATACGTAGGTCTCTAAATGAAGGAATGTAAACAATAGACCCGAGGACAAGCTGGTTTTTAATTTAAGACAGAAAGCAAATAATGGGAGACATGATAGAGGTGAATAAAATTAAGCATGTTTGAAAGCTAATGCAGAAGTACTTTCCCTCCCATGGTTCTTAATACTAAAAGTGAGGTTATGTAGTAGTGGTCCTTAGGCAGAGCATACTTAAATGAAATTTGATTATGAAATTTAACTATCATAATATGAATTTTATTGTGAAAAGATGTAGTGAAGCCATGATTTGCTTTAAAGGAGAATCAGACACTTTTTTTGCAGCACACAGCTATCAGGTGCCTGGGTTTTCCTTGGCAAGCTGGAAAACATTTGATTTATTAAGAATTACAGTGTCAGCTATGTAATCAATTGCCAGATATATTTATGCTGTAATCAATATTCAATTTATTTTGCCAATTTGACAACCTCTGGAGGGAGGTAGAGAGAGTCATCTGTTCCTCATCTTGGTAGCAGCCGCATCAGAATAATACTGTTTGCTTTTGACCATGAGATAGCTAACACTTCAGTGAGCAGTGTGTTTTGAGAACTATATGTTGCCTGCAATACTGAAAGCAGAATTCATCTGAGTACTATTTATGAGGGAAGGGAAGAGTTAGCTTGCATTCATTTCCCGACTTTGGGTTTCCAATAGTCTTCTAGATGACCACAGTTGGAACATAATGTTGAACTACATAGGCTCTCTAACATTGAGTTGGTAAGTTTACAAAAATAGGAACAATAACATAAAAATAAAGTTTCAAAAAGCATGTTTTCAGGTAATAAAAGGTAGGAGCTGAGAATTCACCTACAGTATACTATCTGAAATTGCTCTCAGCTGCCAGTGTCAGCTCCACACCATCTGCAGATGCTTTAATCATATTAGTTAGCTACATCTGTTCTTCGGAAGGGGACACATCTTCCCTTTGAGAACAGTTACCTGACTGTAAAAGGTTTATTTTTCTATTGTAACGCAGAATAGCATATCACAATTACTAGAGACTGCTGGACCATGATAAAAAATAATTCAGATGCCTAATTTGAATCTCAGTTTGGGATTTTAGAAATCATTGATTAAGCTGTAATCATTGCAGTTGAAGTGGATGCACACAAAATTCATACGTTTGATTTGACTCCCAGTTAATTTGATTTGCAGTGGGATTTTTTCCCCTTCTTCCTTTTTTCCTATCCTAACATCGTTTTTCTATAATTCAATTTTAGAACAAAAACAGCTGGCACAAGCATCAGAGAAATTGAGGTAGCTGATTTTTTTTTTAAAGTCATACTTGCTGATTAACAAAACACCTGCCCATTTTTTTAGGAATAGTATTCTTAGTGATACTGAGCTACTGAGACATATTTTGTATCTTTTAGGATCACAACAAAAAGATATGAAAAAGAAGGTGAGTAGTCAGATTCTTGCAGGAAACATTGTATGGCTAGTTTTATGGCTATCCAACTCCCAGATTATCTTTTCTGTTCCAATACTTGAAGAGCGATCATAATAAATAAAAGGTGTGGAATTATTTTCTATGGCAGGATCAGTGGGCAGAAGCGCAACAAAGGGAGATCCAAATCAAAATGAGGAGGAATTTCCTGACTATGAGACCTATTAAAAAGGGAAACTGAAAGGGATGCTTCATCACTGGAACTTTTAAAGCAAATTTTAGAAAGCCTTTTGTCTGGAATGCTATGAATATTCCTGGCCTGGATGATAAGTTGGAATAGAATCTCTCCAAGGTTTCTACCAACCCTATGATTCTGTGAAAATGCAAATTGTACTTAACATAAATGGATTAACATTATATTGGAAATACCTGTCCAGCAATGTTGAAACAGGCAAACATTTTAATTTTCATTTTCAACTTCAATGAAAGCAATCTATGTAGATTCAGGATGGCTCTCGGAGAATGTTCAGTTCTTGCATACATTCCAGCATGATGAAAAATTGAAAATTAACCTAAAACAAAGGTGTCCTTATTCACCAAGATATGCTCTAACTACCACCATAATTGGAAAATTGGTGGCATTCTAACTGTGCAGATTATATTGCATATATTTAAAAATCTACTTCAGTCTTTCACTGCTTTGAAACAACAAACCTTAGAAATTATAAAATGTGCCCCAAAGGCTTCCAATGCTTTAATTAGATTTGCTAGTTGTAATAGTAATAACTTTGCCCATGCAATACTTAAATTACTTAAAGCCCAGGTTTTACGCCTGCTGTATGACACACTCATAAAGATAAAATACCCTTAGAAGCAATCCAATAAAATGTTTAAGAACTATGTTTCAAGTTCCTTGATATGTGCCAAATGTTCTTACTCTGCAGGAACTGGGTTGTGTCTCTGTGGACACCCTCTTGAGAATTTGTTGTTTGGCATGCTGGCTGAGAGGACTGTTCTGGGATGAGATTCTATTCCAGTATATCTTTGCTGCTAAGTTTATTTCTTCTTGGAAAAAAATGCAGCCTTTGATTTACCTTATTTTGATCTCTCAGTCCAATCTGTATTTTTAACCAGAGAAAGCTATGTTAGAGGCCAACAGAGTCTGGACCTGCAGAACAACAGATCATTTTTAAAAAACTTTCGTTATGGGGCCTCTGTCGTAGGTCTTTCACTATTCCTAGTTACTTTTTTCCAGTAATCTCCATCTTGCATTAGAAGGGCATGCCAGTGAGGTTTAAAACCTCATCCTTAAAGGGGTTGGAAGGGAGACACAATGCTATGGCATATTCAGAATGTCACTGCTCAGATGAAGGTGTTGAGACAATTTCACATGGCATCATAACCAGTATGGCATCAAAAAATAATGTAATGTTTAACATCTTCACTAACACAAGCTCATCAAAATCGCAGAGGATAGAGGTTGTTTACATACTCCAGAGAGTCGACTGGCTGATTGCAAAACTTTCCTCAAGGAAAGAGGAACACAGAAGCATTTGTTGTGACAGAGTTCCCCCCAAAAGGGGAAGGGGGAAGATCTGTAAGTCCCCTAAAGTTCATCTTTTTTTAGCTTATACATATTGACCCTGTTCCTGCTGGGCATCATTGATTCACAGTTTTCTTCAGTTGATAGGAATGCATATGGGAGGAGATATTAGCATAGTTCAATATTTGAAATTGTTGAAGAGATTGCTACTTGCCATTCAAAGCAGCAAAACCAGTCCAAATATAAATTTGAACAGTTATTTCAAAATACTGGGGTCTCATGTTTTCTTGTTTACTAGTACAGGGTATATAGTCACACTTGGCCAATAAAGAATTCTATTCTATTCTATTTATTCTATACAAAAAATGAGAAGTGTGTTGACATGGGATACAGTTGAGGAGAAATTGGAGTCAGTTTCAAATTAACATATCCTATCCAGAGACCTTTCAAAGATATCTTTAAAAAGCCCATGAATGTTCCAGGTGTCCAATTCAGTTCGGTGACCATTAGCTTGAGATTACGTCTGGTTTCTTCTTTACAACTGTCTGTATTTTTTGAGATTGAATTATCATATTTCATTGGAGAAGATATTCAGATATTTGCTAGAAATTAAAGGCTATAGTATTTTCCTCCTGGATATTTACTGCCTGTCCTCTTTTAATCAGTTTTAGTATATTTTAGTATCATAGTTATTAATGTGTAAGGCATGTTGCCACTACCCATCCTCAGAGATACTATATATTTATGAAAGCACACAATATTCCAAATGAAAAATTCCTTTTATATTGAAATCTGCAATGATTATGCATTGTAAGAAGGCAGACACAATTGAAAATAAACTATGGGAGGAAATAGCCAGCTCCTCACCATCACTATTATTTTAAAGCAGGGTGTCGAACTTGCAATGTCATGTGATGTGTCGGGATGTACCACAACATTTTTTCCATTGACGCATCCGGCCTGTGGGCTGGCACTTTGACACCCCTGTTTTAAAGCTTCATGCTAACAGTTTCTATTTGCTCATTTGTTTTTTTGTTTTTTAAAGCAGAGGCTATTCATGGCAGAGATAGCATAAAAGCCAGACCTCATAATAAAAAGAAAATCCATGACAACAGAGAGAACAATGCTAATAAAATTTTCATGGCAAAAAAATGCTTTGATTTGACATATGTAGAAGCAGACACACCCTTATTCAGACTATGTTTTACAATATTTAAATTTCTGCATACAAAATGATACATGGTTGCCTGTAACATCTGGTAAATATGTTGAGTGTCTCCTATAGATGTTCCTTTATTTCTTTTATAAAGAAGAGGAAAACAACAAATGTGCTATTCTTACTCTGTAGATGCTTCTTCCAGGTGTAAATCTACCTCATTTGCTGCTACAGGGCAAGCATCATAACTGACAGGTTTTGTAGTTTTACTATAATTGTGAGCCTTGCTTTCAATCACTGTGTCTTTGAAACAGCAGGAAGTGTTGATGTATGTTCAGTTTTAAAACAGCAAAGGGCATCACTATGCCAGCACCTAATAAACCATGAAAAGACATGTACTGCTGTGGTTGCATTTTCCCTCTTTCTTTTTGCTTGACATCATGCATTTAATAATACTACAATTTATGATTTCAGTAGAAATCTCTACATCAGGTAGTTGTGGGGTTGGGAGAAAAAATGCAAATGGAAGAAGATTGTAATTCTGTTACATATTTTAATTTTTAAGTAATAATTGATAACATTCAGAATTAATAGTACTGACATAATTTAATTACATTTAATTTAGGTTGTTTGTAATGGCTCTCCCTGAAGTGAGTTTTGATTTCTTTCAGAGTTTTGTAATTGATTATTAAAAATGATTAGTGTATGAATTTACTTTTGTTAGCCATTTTAAGATTGTCCATAAGTGCTGTGTACCATTTTGACTAGAGCTACAAAAGTATATTGAAGAACAGGAAAAGGTACAAAAAGAAAGCAGCCAAAAATTATGAGGGGACAAGAGGCGAAACCTCTATTATCTAAAACAGTGGTGGCGAACCTATGGCACGAGTGCCAGAGATGGCCCTCAGAGCCCTCTCTGTGGGCATGCATGCCGTTGCCCCAGCCCCGCCTCCCCCCACAGCTCCCTCCTCACCAGCAGCCCCTGCCAGAGGAGAGTCACTCCTGGGTGCAGCCCGCACGGAGCAGCGCAGCCAAGCACATGGCAGCTGGGCAGCAGATGATGCTGGGGGGGCGCGGGCGGAGGGCATGGCCACCATGGCGCTGCAGGGCCACCTGGGCGATCTGCGGCAGGCCGTGGATGGCCCTGAGGGCAGGCAGGGTGAGGGCGGAGCAGGGCGGGGCAGGAGAGATTAGAAGAGACATGATAGGGTTTTATAACTGTGCTGAGTATGCAAAACATCAGTAATAATTTTCTCTTTGTCTCATGTTAGGACTGAAGAGTTACTCATAAAAAGTAATTCAGTAGGATTCAGGATGTATAAAAAATAAAAAGAAGTTACATATGCAATTTGTTATTGGGCTGCAATTTAAATTGAATAAGTTAGAGCTGAAAAAAAGCAATGGAACAGTGGCTAGCAGTTACTTGGAATAATTATTTTCTTTAGAACTACAGGCAGCATATGCTAAACACCAGTTGTTGGGGACCAAACATAGCAGAGGGCTCTGTCTCCCTTCTGTCCACATTTGGAGCTTCCAAATTTCATCTAATTTGCTACTGTGAAATCCAGACTGTTGAACTAGATGGGCCTGTAGCCTGCCTGATTCAGCATGGCTCTTCTCTGTCTCTGTGAAGCTTCAGAATAAGATTCCAGTACATTGATTAAATGCTCTGTTATTTGTTTAACTGAGAAACGTATTAGTTAATACATAAAATGCATGGAGCCCTAAAACATAAACAGCATACCCAAAGAGCCTTTGTAACCGTAAAATGCAGGCCTTCGCAAATAAAATCTTTTTTTACATTGATGTTTAAATGTTATATTTATATTATGGGAAGAAAAAACGGTATTGTAAGGGTTATATGTTAAGATAGTCATTGGCATAATGTATGCTACAGGACTGATGTAGGACAGGGCTTTTCAACCTTTTCACCCATTGTACCACTTTTAGGATATGGCAACATCGGAATACCACCAGCCTAGCAAGGTGTCAAAAACTTGATGATTCCCCCCACCCAAAAAGGAAAAAGTGATGAAGTACAGGTAGTGCTCGACTTACAACAGTTCGCTTAGTGATTGTTCAAAGTTACAATGGCACTGAAAAAAGTGCCCCTGCAAGACACCTGCCTGCCCGCCCGGTGGTGCTCTTCCTCTTGTCCGAGGTTTTCATTGTTGTGAGCATTTCTGTTGAGGATTGGCAGCAGTGGTAGGGTGGTGGGTGTTTGGTTTTTATTCCTCCTGTCTGCTGCGTGGTTGCAGCAGGTTTTGATCACTTCACATGACCCTAGGACACTGTGACCGTCATAAATATGAATCAGTTGCCAAGCATCTGAATGTAAATCACAAGACCCTGGAGATGCTGCAACATTCCAGCTGATCGGTGCTTCTTCTGGGCTCAGCAGAAGCACAAGGATAAGTGCCGAGCTCCAGCTCCAGCTCCTGGTGCTTCCACTGAGCCCTGACAGCCCCAAAGAAGCGCTGATCCTGGCACTTCCGCTGAGCCCTGACAGTCCTGCAGCTCCAGCCATCTCTCGCACAGGCTTGTGTGGTGCTGTCATTCCCCTCCCCCGCTACCACTTTTCTAGGATGGTCGTGTACCACCTGCCAGGTGCCAATGTACCACAGGTGGTACCCGTACCACTGGTTGAAAATCCCTGATCCAGGAGATCTGAAAATCATGTTTAAAAATACAATTTAAAAAAAAGACAGTTTAAACTTTTGGCACAATTAGGACAAGATTGTAAATTGTATGAACTCACTGGAAAGTATTTGCAAGTGGACCATTTCCTCATTTTGCATTATTAGTTTTCCTAGATTCAGAATAGAATTCCTACCATTCCTGGAAAACGTCTGAACAACCAAGCATTTTTCCTGAACAATCTGGGAAAGAAAGGGAAAAAGCTCATATTCTATTGCAAGGAATTTTTAATATTCACTCCTATCAGGTAGCTCCCAGTCCACAACAAAATCCCACTTTGACTATCTTATTAACAAGAAATTTTGAGCCTAAAAAATATAAATAAAATTTAAATGTATTGAATTCTTGTTTGAACACGAGGTGGGTTACATTAGAAGCAGCTTTCCACTCTGATTCACTGTATCTCTCCTGCTAGTTCTGATGATTGCCCTTATCCTCTTGCCAGAAATTATAAGGGGAGTTTGCCAACCCTGAAGCTGAAAGCGAAAGTCATGTTTTCTTCTTTTGTCTAGCTTTGTTCCAATTTGCTAAGTTCAGCATCTGAACCAATCTACTTTAAATAACAGGTCTGAACCTGAACACCTACAAAAAAGGAACTGCAGTAGACAAAAGAATCTTCCAGGTTCCAAATGACTTAAGTTTCAGGTTATGTAGAGGATGGTAAACAGAGAGAGAGAGATCACTACATCAGTACATTAGTACATATAAACAAGCTGACTCAGCCCACTATGAGATCTTAATTAGGTGTGAAGCTCAACAGAAGAGCGCCTGCAGAAACCTTTGTTATGTGAAAACAGTAGAGTAAGCTTCAAGTTTGAGAGTGAAAGGATCAGCCCATATGGGTGAATTGAAAGTTCACTCAGTATTGAAATGAGCTTCAGCCAAGTGCAATGGTTTCTTCCTTTTTTAATTAGCCAGATTCCTGCAGAACATAAGCTGTAAAGGGGAGATTCTTGGTTCGTTTTTGTGCCAGAGGCAATTTAGAATTGCTCCAGGCAAAATCAACATCTTTCTGTATTGCAATAGCCCTTAGAAAGTGAAGAACTGTTGGTAAAGAATTACTTATCAGGGTTCTTGTAGCTTTGTATTTGATCATCCAAAATTATTTTCTGTAATTTTCTTCTATAAATTACATGTTCCGTGAATTAGTTAATAATCAAGTACAGTAATGCTCTCAGGTCTTTCCTAATGAAAGCAGAAGCTGTTTGCATTTGCAGAAAATATCCATTTATGCAGTTCTTATTTTGAAACAGCTCTTAATCAAAAATTTGAAAAGTACCTGAGTTAGCAAATCAATAGAATTGACAAATTATATTAGTTATATTTTAACTATTCATTTAGTTTACCTTGAATGTATTTTTTTACTATTGCTTGTAAGCTTCCCAGAAACATTTAAGGCAGTGGACAACATATACATTGACTGAATGAGTGGATGAATGGATGAATAAAAAAAGAGCATTGTATTGATAAATTTAGCAATTTTTTTGTATAAGCTCATGTTTGTACAGCAAAATGTATGGCGTGGTAAACAGAAAATCATATGTTATCCCACTAAATTCTGCTTCATTATACTGATATATTATGTGGAATTATGGTTGCCTAAATAAAGTGTGCTTTTCAATACATTTAAGAACTTTGTGCTCTTGAAATGATTATGATGCTATCCATTCAAATAACTTGATTCTTGGAAATCCTGTGGATCAGTTTTTCCACCTTTTCAAATCTTGTGTGTGGCTCCTTTCAGTTATTTTATGCTCTGGCTGGTGTTGGCTTTGATGGTGTCCTATTTTTGGGGGGAATAGCCAGTGGCGTAGCATGGGGGGTGCAGGGGGGGCCGGCCGCACCGGGCGCAACATCTGGGGGGGCGCGCTCGCACTCGCAGCTCTCTGCCCCTGCCTGGCTCACTCACTCTCTCTCACTGCAGTACTGGCTGTGCGAATCCGATCCGAGCCGCCGGGTCGCCGCCCACTGTGGAGGGGTGTGTGTGCCAGGCGTGCGGTGTGGTTAGGGGGCGCAAATTACTTGCCTTGCCCCGGGTGCTGACAACCCACGCTACGCCACTGGGAATAGCAGATTTTAAAATGAATCTAGAGCCCTTATTTTCACCCTTATTTTTACTGCACTCTTGAACATTTATTTGCTCATTATAGAAATGCAGATGAAGACTGAGTTACTATTGTCTTTCTTTCCTTTTCTTATTACATTTTTTTAAACAGACACTAAATTACATTTTTCATTTGAAACTTACTTCAAGGCTATTTTGAGAATTGTTCCTCCCTATTAAATTACGGAGAGGAGGGAAATTATATGTGAATGATTTTTGGGGTGGAGTGGGGAGAGAGAAATTTAAATTACATATATTTTATTCTTTTCTGACCTGGTTGTCTTCCTGTGATTACTTTCAATTAACAGTGCTCCATTTCAACTTGTGGAAAATCTAGGGAGTATAATTTGCCTAATCTTGAAATGTTGTGACATTGTTCTTTCAGATATTAGGGCATATATTCTTGACTTTCCTTTTCTTGTGTGAAGCAAAATGTTTAAAGTTTCTTATTGTATACTAATACTGCAGCATGACATGGGGCAAAGCTAGGTATGCTAAGAGAACATTTGGGGTGTGTGTGTGTGTGTGTGTGTATGTATCTTCAGAAAGTATTCAGACCCCTTCACTTTTGACAATTTTGTTATGCTGCAGCCTGATTATACTGTTGTTGAAATTCATTTTTTCTCATTAGTCTATACTGTGTACCCCATAATGACAAAGTAAAAACAGAATTTTAGAAATGTCTGTAAATTTGTTAAAAAGAAAAAAACTGAAATATCACGTTGGCATTATTCAGACCCTTTGCAACATCACTTGAAATTTAGCTCTGGTGCCCCCCATTTCTCTTGAAAGTTCCTGCCATGTTCCTACACCTTGAGTTCACCTGTGGTAAATTAAATTGATTGAACATGATTTGGAAAGGCACATACCTCTCTGTAGAAGGCCTCACAGCTCACAATGCATACTGTAGCAGAGCAAAAGCCATGAGGTCAAAGGAGCTGCCTGCAGAGCTCAGAGAGAGGATTATTGCAAGGCACAGATCTGGGGAAGGCTAAAATAAAATTTCTGCTGCACTGAAGGTTCCTAAGAGCACAGTGACCTCCATCATTTTCAAATAGAAGAGGTTTGGCATAACCAGGACTCTTCCAGGAATTGATCACCCAGTCAAACTAAGCATTTGAGGGAGAAGGGCCTTGAGCTCTGCAGCCCTCCACTGATCTGGGCTTTTTGGCAGAGTGGCTAGACCGAAGCCTCTCCTCAGTGCAAAACACATAAAAGCCTACTTGGAGTTTGCAAAAAAGTACCTGAAGGAATCTCAGACTGTGAGGAACAAGATTCTCTGATCTGATAAAACCAATATTGAACTTTTTGGCCTCAATTCTAAACGTTATATCTGGAGGAAACCAGGCTCCTCTTATCACCTGCCCAATATCATCCCAACAGTGAAGCGTGGTGGCAGCATTTTTCAGCAACAGAGACTGAGAGACTGGTCAGGGTTGAGGGAAAGCTGAATGGAACAAAGTACAGGGATATCCACAATGAAACCCTGTTTTAAAGCACTCAGGACCTCAGATTAGGCTGAAGGTTCACTTTCTAACATGACAATGATCCTTAGCACGCAGCCAAGACAACACAGCAGTGGCTTAGGAACAAGTGTGTGAATGACCTAGAGTGGCCGAGCCAGAGCCCTGACTGGAACCCGATTGAACAATTCTGGAGGGACCTGAAAATGGCTGCCAACCGATGGTTGCCATCCAACCTGACTGAGCTTGAGAGGATTTGGAAGGAAGAATGGCAGAAAATCCCCAATTCAGGTGTGCAAAGCTTACTGTGTCATACTCCAAAAGACTCGAGGCTGTAATTGCTGCCAAAGGTGCTTCAACGAAGTATTAAGTAAAGGGTCTGAATACTTATGCCAATGTGATATATCAGTTTTTTTTCTTTTTAATAAATTTACAGATATTTCTAAACTTCACTTTGTCATTATGGGGAACTGAGTGTAAATTAATGAGAGAAAAAAAGGAATTCAACAATTGTAGAATCAGACTGCAGCACAACAAAATTGACAAAAGTGAAGGGGGTCAAAGTACTTTCTGAATGCACTGTATATTAAGATAGAATTTATAAGAGGGAGGGTGTGTGATTTTAACATTTTAAAATCATAGAGGATGGGAGCTTAAGCCTGTTCTAAAATATTTCCCCTGGTTCTTTTGCCCTGGCACTTTTCTTTCAGTCCATCTTAAAAAATGTAGAGAAATACAACAGAGGAAGATTTGCTTCCCTATTTAGGATGAGAATTCTCAGAGCTACATCCTCATCATATCTGGAAGGTGTAGACAGGAAAAATTAAATAATCTTAAATAATTATGTTTTATTTATTTATTAAATTTGTATGCCACCCATCTCCTTGATAGGGTGACTCTGGGCAGTTTATAGATCATAAAGAATAGAAAGGCAATTAAAAATTTAAAAGTGCACATTAAAAATTTAAAACTATAAAACCCTAGAACCATGGAGATGGATGGCACTGGGATAAGATCTTATTGCATCAACCATCTCCAGTGGTGAGTGTCCCCATAAGACCCCCAAACTAAGTGGCAAAAAAACAAGTTTTAACCAAACATATCTTATAAAATATTTACATGATCCATGTAACGTTCTTGGACCACAAATTCTAAGCTTACAGTAATGCTTTGATAAAGAAAAGGTTGAAGCATTTTGGCTTGCTGAAAACCATTCTTTTTCCAATAGGAGAGATTTGAAGTTGATTTAGAATATGCAAAATGAATTCTGTTGGGTAAGACAGAAACCTACAGTTGGTAATAAGATGTTTTCAAGTCATGTTTCCTAACTTGCTGTCTTTAATAATGCTAGAAATATTGCATAGCTTCCTTTACTAATAACCACCGGCTGTCATGTCATATAATTCATTCTTAACCAGAACTATCCTATGCTTTGTTGGCTTTCTGTCATCTTAATTCAAGTAGTCTATCTTAACTATGCTGTGGTTTGAAGGAAATGTCAGTTATTAAATTACTGAGTAGTAAGTAAAAAGAATTGATTATTGTAGAGCAAGGATAATACATATACTGAGCTACTCAACTCAGTAATTGAATTGAGATGGGTGTTGAATTTTATGAATGCTTTTGCACATACTTTCAACAAAATTGAGAAGAATCCTCACAGGGCCACAAAAGGGCAGTCATAATGCTTCTCTGTTGCCTAAGGAATTGAACAAATCTCCACTTTTTTGCTTTGTGTTACTGGATCATTGTATATTAAATCAGGAAACATCAGAACATAGGGATGTACATTAAAGCCTTATCTACCAAAACTTTGTAAGTTCCATAATTGAATGTGAACAGTGGTATAACTAAACCTGGATCAAGATTTCTGAATTCAAGAAATGCATTTTTTTTGTCTTAATTGGAAAAAACATAGTAGAAGCACTTTCATCACATTTATTACATGATGCTTAATTAGCTACAGCTATATATATTTTAAAATATATGATAGTAAGAATGTGCAGTGCTTCATATTTGAAGGTGAAAAAGTGCTTTAGAGTGTTCAGAGATGTTCATAAAGTACTTTCAGCAACTTCTTTAACAGCTGTGTCCTTTTGTGGATTTCAGAAGAAGCTCAGAAGATACCGTTGGTTAAGGAGATGCTGATAGGATATATTTACGTGTGCCAAAGCAACATATTTTGCCCTTTGAATCTGAAGCACCATACAGCCTTAATCAAGAATACTCCAAAACAGGGCATTTTCAGGATAAAACCAGTCTAGGGTTGGAGAGAATTGTGCATACATACGTCACATACATTCAGTATAAGGAGTTCCTAGCATACTTTCTCTTTACAAAAGGCAAGGAGAATTTCTTCTGTGTTATCACCATTCCCACATGGAGAATTATTATTCATTGCCATATCAAATAAAACTTAAACTGAAGGGGTAAGTCAGGAGATGCATATTTTATAAATAATATAATCCCATTGCATTTGGAGGAACTAGAATTCCATTTTATGTGCAAACATCGCAGTATGCATAAATATTTCCAGCTTGTAAAGCGCAACAATTTAAAGAAAAATAAAGAAGAACAGTTTTACTGAGTTTGGAGAAGTAGTGCCAACTTATTACAGTTCTGAACTGGGTCAAATACATAGAAAGAGGCTGTTCTTTTGAAGCCCCAGAACACGAGGGTGCTTCTTTTGGCTGTATGTGAGTCTGCTTTTGCCTGTTGGCTGATAACTCTTGCCTTAGCACGTAAAAAGCATTTTCCCCTCAAGCTTGCTGAAGCTTTTTGTTTGCAAACCACGCTGTATTTCATTCACTTCTACTTCCTAAGCATAGGAATGCATGTGGTGAGATGGATGATAGTAATTTTCACAGTTTAAGTCACCACTTTATCACCAGGAAGTAAATAGACCCTTATGATGTACAGACTATAGAAGAAAGAGGGTTTTTTTCCCCCTAGAGCATTAGGCTACTGCAAAGCCCTGTCAGGCTTTCTTTATGGTGTCTTACATTTCAGGTGCTATTTATGTTAGTTCCAGGAGAGTTTACAACTCACTTTTAAGCTTCATTTACGGGCATGTGACTCTAATCAAAATTAATTGGTTGTTGATTATAACCATGAAAAATATATTTGGGTTAAAAAAAGAGTGAAGGCAAGCTTTAAACAATTTTAATCTCTTAGTGTTGAAATTTGAAAAATAAATCAATTTCACTCCTAGGCTTTCTTTTTCTTGCACAGTCTTTCCAAAGAGCTAAAGAATGCATGCAGACTCCCCTCACTATATTTGGCAAAGATGGTTACAACAAAAAAAAATTGTTTCATCTTTTTTATTAGAAATATACTTTACATTTCAGTTTCTTTATTCAGATAGAAGGGGGAAAAACTCTTTGCGTCAGTTGTAGAGTACGGTATGTTATACTCGAAAAAATTGAGATGCAGTACAATAATATCAAAAAATCCTTTAAAAAACCCAGAAGCTTCTTAAAAAGTAGAACTAGCGTTAATCGTAACGCTTTCAGCTGTAGCATACAAACATATTAAATGGAACTTCTTTCCTATTTCCTAGCAGAGTCAATTCATCACTGAAATTGGTCAAAAATGGCAAGATAAATATATTGCTAAATCTGTTTTCAAATCCTCCATCAGTTTTCAGAAACAATGCCTCATTCTTCATCATTTTCTCATAATAAACATTTTTCTGGTAGACCTTTAAAATCAATCAAAGCCTTTCTTATGGTCAATGACCAAATGTAGGTACAATTCAATAACAATATTACAGGAGTAAAAGGGGAATGGGGAAAAGGTAGTTAACCAATTTAGACAAAAGAGAAGAGAAAGGAGAAAAAAGTAAAAAGAATCAATAAGAAGATGCGTACCAGACCATATCTAAAGTATTTAAGGCAGTGAAGATTGCAAGAAAATCTTAATGAAGAAGTATATACAAAACTGAACAGCTCTACAACAGTTTAATAGAATATTAATTTTAATATGTGGAAATATTTAGATAACTCAAAATTTGTTGGTAAAATATGAAAGTGTAAACTAAAATAACACAGATAATCCTTGATAGGGCCTGGAAAAATTCATCATTAAGCCTCCTTCATTAAACGGTGAACAGGAATCATCTACAACTTAGAGCAGGGGTGTCAAACTCAATTTCATTGAGGGCCGCATCAGCATTGCGGTTGCCCTCAAGAGGCCGGGTGGGTATGGCCAGGGTGGGCGTGGCCTACTGGGTGGGCGTGGCTAGAGTGCATATGGCCTATTGGATGGACATGGCCAGCTCTACATCGTTCGCATCAAGGGTGCCTATGGGGGCCTGGGCAGGAGTGGGACAGATCTGAGGGTCTCTGGCAGAAGGAGGGTCTCTGGGCCAGGGCCAAGGCAGTGGGGGCCGTTCCCTCACTGTTTCCAGGATGGCTTTGCGGGCCACATGAAACCACTTCGTGGGCCGGATCCGGGCCCCGGGCCTTGTTTTTGACATGTCTGACTTAGAGTATAAGCCAGGTAAGAGCTACTGTGTAGACAGACAGACAGAAGATTAGCAGAGTATGTCCATGAATGCCAACTAGAAGTCAGAAGACACAATGAAAACTTAATTTCACAACACATCTACAGACTTAACCATAGTTTTAACTGGGAAACTGAGCAGCCTAGACCAGATTAAATCCAAAAACACTAGGGATTTTCTGGAAGCTTTGCACTCAACAAAAAAGCCATTCATTTTACATTCATATTATATGTTAAACAAGTAATATCAGGCAGATAGAGATAAACAATATTTATACACCATTCAAAAGAGACATTAAAAACCTAAAAAGGAAACAAAAAGACCAGAACATCTCCTCACTAGCAATCAACACCCAGATAAGCAGAGATTAACACCAGGCAAACAATTAAGCAATAAAACAATATCCTAATCAAGGATTTGCCAACTCAGGTAGCAATCAAGCAGTAAACAGCAGCTTAATCAAGCAACTACCAAGGAGAAAGCAACACTCTCACTGTCAGGACAAATTTCTGTATGTAAACAGAGACCAAAACCTTCTGGCCTGAAGATGTTGCCTACTCAGGTAAGAAAATGTCTGCAAGCAAACAACCAAGCTCAGAAAGGATTCCACAGAAAAATAATGTGAAAACCAGGAGGAAACGACATCATTCTTGGTACAGAATCTTTAAAGCAATCTCGGTCTCAAATTGTCATAAACAGATTACATTTCCAAAACTGCTTCGGTATCATTTTAGGATGCTATAAGTGAAAAGAAAAATTTATAGTGCATATAGGTGACTTTTATCCTGGGGCTGTGTTTCTATAAAGCATACTGTCAAACTTCACACTCCATATTTATGTGGCTTTATAGTTGTAAAAGAAAGCCTAAAGGCAGCCTATTAAACATCCCCATCTTAGTGTGATTTATTATATGATGGACAGTAGATTTGATACATTTTCTTCATGTTTGGTCTGCTTTATTAAATTGATTTATGACAGGGTAAATGTAACAAAGCAAAACAAAGCAAAACAATACTAGTCCTTTATAAACCTAAGCAGTAGGTTAGGATATAGTATCTAAACCACGTATGGCTTGTATTTCGAGAGATACTTGAAGCAACCTCATTTTCAGCTAAGGGTAAAATCTCCTTTGAGACAAGCTTGATTCCTAGTGAGTTCATGGGCACGTCCAAGCAGTTTTCTTGGCAATAGTACAGGACCCACATATAAATTAAATGTATTGCGCATAAAGTTTCTCTGCATAGACTTGTACTTTTAGCACCTTGGATTAAAAAAAAGATGCAGTACTTTCCCATTCATATTATATGTTAAGCAAGCAACAATTAGTGATTAAAACTGAAGGCTAAATAGGGTGTTGCGGCACATATTTGTATTAAGCATGGCTTAGGAAACCAGTAAAGAGAAAATCTGGCTCATCCTGTAATTAGTGGTGGGAGCATGTTTTTCTGTCAAGGACAGCATTCACTTAGAGTTAATCTGTTGGCTGCATGTAGATGCTGAAGGGTGGGGAGGAGCCAATTTAGGAGGAACCAGCTGGGTTTACTGATGATTTTGCATCTTCTCTCTCTCTCTCTCTCTCTCTCTCTCTCTCTCTCTCTCTCTCTCTCTCTCTCTCTCTCTCTCTCTCTCTCTCTCTCTCTCTCTCTCTCTCTCTCTCTCTCCCTCCCTCCCTCCCTCCCTCCCTCCCTCCCTCTCCCAAAGTTTATAGAGCACTCTTGAAATTATGCTATAAAGGCCACAGGGCATTAAACAAAGACTACATTGTGGCCATATTTTTTGTAAACGTTGAATGATGCCCTTGGTAAATCATGAGCTACTTTGCTCATTCTTGAGTATTGTAGTATTGAAATAAAATGGAATGATAGTTCTGATTTGCACTTATCTGACACTAACTTAAGTGCATTTCTCTGAGCCTATTAAGTAGAATTGCCAAAAATTCAATAGCAATACAAAGGAATTGAGCTAATTCAACTGGCTTCTGTAATATTATTATTGATGTCATTAATAAACTCAACTTTTAAAACTTTTCTATTGGGGTAACACATTTGAAAAAAGTATTTTGCAAGCTCAGAAATTAAGAAGCATTGAGTCTCTCCAAAGGAATTAACATGTGATGTGTGGCTTATAATTCCCAAACAATATTGATACAATCCCAAGTAAGCTTTAGAATGTTATAGTCCAGCAAATTAAGTTGAAAACTTTTTGATGAAATAGAGCACCCAAGAGCACTAAAACTGAGGCACACTTTTAGTGTAAATGAACTGAAAAAGAAAATTGATATATCACACAGCTTCATGTCTTCTAAGCATTGTTATCAAAATGTAACTATATTGTTGTAGTTTGTTGACTCTCCAACTTGCAATTCAGCTTTTTTAAAAAAAAGAATAGGCAAAAGAAAATTTCAAATAACCCAAGAGTGCAGAATTAATTTCTGTTGTTCATTAGAACCTGTTATTATCTTCAACTGTGATTAAGTCTCTTAGCTTAACCCCCCCCCCAAAACAACTCCAAAGACATTGCTATTTCCAGTGATATAATGGAGGACTCTAGAAAGTCTATTCCATCATTCATATTTAGGCAGTTGAAACTGTCTTTTAAAAATCTATATATAAATATTTGTAATAGATATGTTACATATTTCTAAAATAGTAATGTCAGCATGAAGACTGATTTAATATAAATATTGTCATCTCAAATATTTGAAAAAGGATGTAGAAGTTGATAGGAATATGTGTATATTGTAGGAAATTGTTTCTCACATAATGTGGTAACATAAGATTGATGTATGCAAATACAGCATGTGCTGAAAATTATATTAATTCTCTAACAGAACAAGGCTGCCCTGAAGAGAGGTGGCTGATCTGTTGTTCATGAGCATTTGGGATTTGTTGGATAAAATTCAAAGGAAATAAGCATTTAAATGAACAGGACTTAAAACTACAATCTCTTGTGCTTATCCTGTGCCTGTAATCTTTTATTGCTGTTGTTGTTATTAAATATAATTCCTCTTAGAATTTACACTGTGGCAGAAGAGTCAGATACAACCAAGAATTGTATTAGTTTTTTTGGCTGCTGCCACACACTGCTGGCTCATGTTTAAGTGATCGTCCCCTAAAACAGAGGTCCCCAACCTTTTGGGCACCAGGGAATGGTTCTCTGGAGAGAGATTTTTCCATGGACTGGAGGGTGCATGGTTTTGTGTGCTGCCTGCATCCCGCAGATGGGGCTTTGCTTGTTTGTGCAGACCAGTTGCTGACATGCCACGGCCTGGTACTGATCCACAGACCGGGGGTTAGGGACCCCTGCGCTAGGACTCCAAAGTCCCTCTCACAATTACTCTTTTTGAGCCAGGTTTTGAGCCTAATCTGTACTTGTACGTTTAGTTTTTCCATCCTAGGTGTAAAACTTTGCTTTTCTCCACATTAAATTTCATGATGTTGGATAGGGCCCATTGTTCAAGTCTGTCAAGATCTTTTTAGATCCTGAGCTTGTCTTCTGGGATGTTGGCTATTCCTGCCACCTTAGTGTCATCTGCAAATTTGATGAGTTCCCCTTCTACTCCCTCATCTAAGTCATTTATGAAGATGTTGAAGGGAATGGGCTTAAGATGTAGAAAACACACTACAATAATAATGGGGGACTTCAGTTACCCTGACATCAACTGGAAGATTAATTCTGCACCAAATGAGAAATCGAATAGGTTCCTGACCAATCTAACTGACAACTTTGTTGTCCAAAAGGTAGAGGAAGGAACTATAGGGACAGCCATATTGGACCTAGTTCTCATGAACAGAGAAAAAGTGACAAATCCATCTGGTGGTGATGCTGTCTATCCCACATTTTTCTAGTTTACCAAGAAGCAGATTGTGGTTTAATTTGTTGAATGGCTTGTTGAAGTCTAAGTATATTCTGTCCACAGCATTTCGCTGTGGTTGCACAAGAAAAGAAAAAATGGTAAAGAGAATAAAGAAGAGCAAGTTAGGTTTTCCAAGGCTGGAACTAAGTTAGAAGCCAAAAACTATTATCTTCTTAGAACAGGCTGATCTAGACAGAGGTGAGGATCCTTTGATCTTCTGGCTGATGGCAGAGCTAAAAGGCTCTTTTGTTGTTTTGGATGGGATAGCTGCCAGTTGAAATAATTTCTTTTTCTGTCAGAGAGAGAAACAGCCCTAGTGATTGGCCCAAGGTCTCTCAATGAGCTTTATGGCCAACCAGTAACCTGATTGTTTTAACTTGCATGCAACTTTCTTGGAACAGTTATATATTCTAAGCTTGGCTGCTTTACATATGAAGATTTGCCTAGCTATGGGTTTTGTTTTGTTTTGTTTTTTTGACTTAAACAAATAAATTGGAATTATTGGAATTAATTCTAGCTTACCTAAATCATATTCCCAATCTTTTAATGGCTTTTAAATAAGAGGGTTTTAAAAAAGGGTGTATTTCAATAGAGCTTTATATAAATTTGATAAATTATCCATTATACTGAGATCGTATTGAACCAAGGACACCTGAACCTGAATGCAGATCACTAAAGCTCTTAATTGGCAGGAGCCAAACCAGACAGTAAATATCACTTTAAGTATGTTTAGATCTCCAAATCCAAAGATTTATATATATGCCCAGAGACACAGCTTCATCCTTTTTGAGTGTTTGAGCTGAATCATTTAGTGGAAATGGGATTGAAATGACTTCCTCCATTAACACTAATACGGAAATTGTTACTGATGGAAGAACTCCATGGTGTACATGGAGTTCCAGTGTGCTAATCAGAATGCTGCTTAATACTAAGATTAGCTTCAGAGAACAGTTTCTCACACTTCCTGTGGTTATATTTGATGTTTTGTAAAGGAGTGGCATCTTGTAAAACAACATGCCCTGGCATTATTTTCTAAAGCTCACCCTCTTGACTGGGATCTAAACTGCAATCCACACATGAACATTTTAGCATAATGAGATAGAGGGTTTTTTTAAGATTAAAAGTTTAAAGCACTTTGTATCTGGGAGAAAAACAGATTTTATATCTGGGAAGTTATGATAGAAAAAGCGATATATCTTAATTTAAAATTAGAATATATTGAATATGTGCTAAGTCTCCTTAAGCAATTTCAGATAATGGCTAGTCTCCCCCTTTTTGGCTTCTTACTTGATCAAAGGGCTGAGATTTTGTGGCTAGTAAGAGAGAAAAAAAAGACTAAAAACCAACTGACTTTTTTTTTTTGCTTCACACCATTATCAAACACTCCCTGATCTCTACCCTCCCTTAGGCACCAATGAGAAAAATAAATCATCTTGGACACTTATATGAGACACTGTTGAATACTACTGATGTTTTTATTTCATTCTATATATTAAGTTCTGGTTCTTAAGATTTTTTTTAAGACAGGTGGCCAGTAAATGAAGATAAGACATGGACAGTTAGTTTAGCAACAACTGAACCCAACTGTATAAACTGCTACCTTGAAAATCTTCGTTGTGATTTATTACATCAGAAAAGCTCATAGTAGTACAGAGAGATTTTATTAACGGCTCTGTCTCTGCTGTAAATTTCACACTAAAACAACTTTAATTGGGAATATGAATTTTGGTTATTAATTTCAGCACAAGAAAATAATTTTCCTATAGCCAAATATTGTGAAGTTACTGCAGTCTGTCCAGTTGCATATATAGATCATATGACATATGTGAGGTGTTACTATTTAATTTATTGCCTAGAATGTGAATTTTCTTTTAGAATTGTTTGTAAGGACCTTACCATAGACCAGACATGTCAAACACAAGGCCCAGGGGCCAGATCCGGCCCGCAAAGTGGTTTCATGTGGCCCGCGAAGCCATCCTGGAAACAGTGAGGGAATGGCCCCCACTGCCTTGGCCCTGGCCCAGAGACCCTCAGATCTGTCCCACTCCTGCCCAGGCCCCCATAGGCACCCTTGATGTGAATGATGTAGAGCTGGCCATGCCCACCCAGTAGGCCATATGCACTCTAGCCACGCCCACCCAGTAGGCCATGCCCACCCTGGCCATACCCACCCGGCCCCCTGAGGGCAACCGCAATGCTGATGCAGCCCTCAATGAAATTGAGTTTGACACCCCTGCCGTAGACACTTATTTAAAAACTGACCTTCCCTAAAGTGTATGTACTCTATATCCTCTTTTCTTGTTGTGAAATAATATGTTGATGTCTATGGGTGAATGCTCAAGTAGTACCCTAACTCATAAGTGAAGAGTCACTGGCCAACCTCTTCTCCTCTGGTACAATAGATTAAACTGTCCACAATCAGTACAGAGCCCCCCAATCTTCAATCTTTGCAGTCGGTCCACTAAGATTCTGCCTGCCTGTTATCTGTTTCAAGTTCAACCAGCTTCAAATATAGTAAACAATAAAAGCACACTACAAATCAAGATATGATCCACTCATAGGCAAAAACACATTAGAAAAGGGTCCAATCTATTCCTAACCTAAGGTCTAGGACAGTGATGGTGAACCTTTTAGAGACCGAGTGCCCAAGCTGCAACCCAAAACCCACATGTATCGTTGGGTGCTGAGTGGGCGTGGCCCATTGGGTGTGTGTGGCCAGTTGGATGCGCATGGCCCATTGGGTGGGCGTGGCTGCGGTGATAACGGCAGAGTGGGTGGGACTAAAAAGTTCAATCAATCAATTCCAACTTTGCGAGATCTTTTTTCCCCCCACAAGAAATTGAAATTGATTGATTGATTGAACCTTTTTTTTGCACATGGCGGTGGAGGCCTACAGCGAAAAGGTTTTATAAAACCCAGCTTAAGGCCTAGGACTGAGGCGACAGCGTGCGTGCCCACAGAGAGGGCTCTGCGTGCCACCTATGGCACGCGTGCCATAGGTTCGCCACCATGGGTCTAGGAGAACAACCAGGTCTCCAGATATTATGGAAGATCAACTGGGTGGGAGTCATATATGATTTCAGATGGTTAATAATATCAAAAGCTGCTGAGGCATATAAAAGGATAAGAAGAGCTACAGTACCCCCATTCTGGTTCTGACACGGATTACAGGTAATCCTCGACTTACAACAGTTCATTTAGTGACCATGCAAAATTACCATAGCACTGAAAAAAGTGACTTATGACCACTTTTCACATGACCATTGTAGCATCCTCATGACCAAGTGATCAAAATTCAGACGTGGACCAGGTAGGTCGGTGCCAGAGGTGAGGTAAGGCCTACCCCAAAAATAAGATATGGTGCCTTTTCTGGAGGCAAAAAAGAAAAGAAAAGACCTAGCCTTATTTTGGGGGCAACACAGTAGTACCTCACCTCTTTTTAAAGGCAAACTATGACTGTCCACATGAATCAGGCTAGAGGCGGCAAGATGCTGTGGATTCCTGAGCCTTGCCAGAGCCAGCCTCCAAGGTATGGTTGAAGTCTTCCAACACCAAAAGCCTCCAGCCAGCCAGAAAGATAACCCCTGGGCATTAGGGCAACTTGTTCAGTAGCAAGAGCCCTAACTTATTTTTGTAACCCTAACTAACATGAAGGCAATAATACTTCATTAAAGCAATAAATTATATATTTGAAATTTGGAATTACAAGAATTTGTCTGCATTGATGAAAAGGGTAGTAGAAAAGCAATGCACAGCAGTCTTCATAGAGGTCCTTGTGAGCCTTTTCTGGTTCTCATTGTGGAATGCAGAAAAATCCCAGAGTAAGAATTACCTGAAATGTGCAAAATATCAGATCTACTGTCTGCAAATGAACGCAAAATCTAGACAGCTGACAGCTGCCTAACAAAATAAACTTTTATTGCAAGGCATATGGATATCAATACTTTGATAACAACTCTATTTAACAAGAATATACACATTTGTGTTTTTCTAAATTCTTTAAGAAATGCACTTATTTCTTTGTACAGTGGACTGTATAGTGGAAATGTGAATAGTATCACCACATATGAATCTACCAGAGGACACAACTTTTTTCTTTCATCGCAGAAACATCGGTAAATCTGCTCTTTTGTTAGTTTATAAATTTTTTAAGCAAATTAAATAAAATCAGCATGCAGAAGCATTCCAAGATCTCCTTTGTCTTGAAATAATATGAAATACTATCATGAGTATCTCATACAAACATCTACTTCCTTTTTTCAAAAAGTCCATCTTCCAATATTTTGCTACTTTTGTTTATAGAAGACCCTGAAAAGAAGAACTACTTCTGCTACCATTTATGGGATATAATTTATTCACTAAAGAAAAAATAAAACATGTTTAAACTGCATTTTATCCTTCTGGGTACCATTGAGGTATAAATTTAATTCCTGCGGGATCAATTGCAAAATTCCCTCACATTTTGCTTCTTTCACTATTAGGGTTAAACAGATGGGTCCATAGATATAATAGATTAAATTAGTTTTATCACTCAGTAATTATTAGCTAGACAGAGACAGGAATTACATTCACATGTATTTAAATGAGCTGTATTTAAACATTACATCAGCAGGAATGTTCTGTAATTCCTTGTAGCATTCAGTAGCTCTCATACAAAAGTAGAATAAACCAGTGCAGATACTGTTTTATTAATCTCAGTAATCAGCATTGACCTTTTTATATTAATGAGTACATTAATTAGCTATGCCCATCAAAAGTGAATTTGATAGACATCATGTCAAGCACAAGATAGACATCTTGTCAAGCTTGAGAATTTCTCATTGTCTTCCCAGCTCTTTTTAGAGGATTTATGAAGTTATGGTATGTGTACTATTGAAACTGCTCTATTAGAAAGAGATTAAATGCTGCTTTCTTTTGCAAATAATGGAAGAACAATTGTGGAAATAAAACTCCAATATTAGCCAGGTGATTCAAACATATTAACTTAAAAAAGCAATCAGTCTTGGCATCCATATTCTGGCCATTGCTTATGTGAAAGTTGCTACATCTATATTTTGCACATTTATGAAATTCTTTTTGCTATAGCTAGTCTTCTAGAGAATGGTAATCTTCAAAATAAGATCTGTTTATCAGTTAACAGTTTCTGCAGAGGTGGCATAGTAATTACAGGAGTTGGATTTTTGCATCAGTAAATCTATGAAATAGTATTGTCTCATCATATCATAAATTGCTATTATATGGAATAATAAAGCTGCAGTGTTTGTAATGAATTATTAGATGCTGTGAAATGTAAACCCAAGATCACACCATCAATGTTTGCACAAGTCTATCATGAGTTTTTGTTAAACATGTCCATAATCAGAGAAAGCTGTCTAGAACTGCTTTTGCTTCCCATTTTATAAAATGGATTCATGACTGATTTTTATATAGATACACTTCAGGATACTTATTTAAGATCTTTCCAAGAAGTGAATGAGTTTGACAGGGTTGGTATGGGCCTATGAAAAATCTTAATAGAGTATGAGTAAAGAATAGCTCTATCCAGCTAGGTAGCATCCCCTAGCTGGCCTTGACTGACCTCAAAAAGCTAAGCAAGTGTGATGGAATGTGGTGCAGAATTGCAGGGCTGTGTGTGGATCTTTCCCAAGGAGTGAGGCAAATCAGCCTGGTACACAGGAAGATGCCCAGAGTAGACCCTCCCTAACCTTTCATAAGGTATATCTAATGGTTATGCAGATTGTGCTTTAGTCTGGTGAGATTCCTCTCTATAGGCAAGCAAAAATAAAGAAACTGCTCTATGTAAACCCTCGTGACATTCCTGGTTCCTTGCACCTGACAACAGAGTTAGCACTGGAACTGTTAATATCTGGATGGGAGACCACCAGGGCTTTTTTTTCTCATAGAATGCTCAGAATGGAGTTCCGGCACCTTTTTTGGATGGAACCTTGTAGGGAGGGCAAGGAGGGTTGTATGACACATGTGAGTTCCGGCACCTTTTTCTTTTACAAAAAAAGCACTGGAGACCACCATAAAGTACCAAAACTATAAGTTAGATTAAGAAATTGAAAAAAGCATCCTGGAAGAAGGCATCAACAAATCATTTTTGTTTAGCTGCTAAGGAAACAACATGGGTGAAGTCTTAATTCATAACGTCATCAGTCACTGAGCTGATTTAGAGACTTTGCCTTTAAAAAGAAAAATAGAACTAATTTAACCCAGAGATTTCCCTTAATCAAAAAGTTACAGAGCAGGCAAATTTATTTCTGGGTCAATTGAGGTGTCACCGTGCAAGCAGCAGTGAACAGCATAACATCCCATATGTACCCTTTAATGTTGCTTAACAAGCAGATACCCATCTTTGCAATATAGAGGACTTCATTGGAAAGATTAAAAAATAATTCTGAAGTCTTCTGAGGACCAGAAGAAAGTTCCTAATGTTATATTTATAATTGGAAGAACAAATACATCTTGTTAATTGCAATACAAAAGACTCCAAATGAAAGGAGAAGTGTTCAGGCTAGAAATGTTCCAACTTCAGAAAACCATTTTGAGTGTTTCAAGTTCAGAACCAGACCCCCTTTTGGGCATTAGGTTTTATAATACATATGTTTTATGTTAAAAAATTGAGATCCAGGATAATGGAAACCAGGCATTTTCTAAATTAACCAGTGAAGACAACAAGATAATCTAATACTTGGCCGGATCAACTCTGAAATGTCCAGAATTTTCATATTATCTTGTTACAGCAGTTCTGTTTATGCATTATGTGTTTCATTAAAGAAAAGCCTGCCCTTATGGGAATATTTATTTAATATATTCATTTATCATATTCAAGAACTGCCCATCTAACAGAGGGATTCTGGGTGATATACAACAAAAGATTAAAAGCATAAAAACAGTATGTAAAACTTAAAAGTGGCAAGGAATGTTAAAAATGGATTAAAAGGCAGGGAGGCCTTTAGGGCCTAACCAGCCCCATGGCTCTGTGTTCCTTTGTGTGGCCCAAGCAAGGCCGCAGATGTCTCTTAATGCTTCACACGTTGACAGAAGGCCAAGAGAGTGACAGCCCTCCTCATCTCCAGGGGCAGAGTGTTCCATGGGTTGGGGGCAACTGCAGAGAAGGCTGTCTTCCTGGACTCTGCCAGTTGGAATTCTTTGGAATTTGTAGCCTAATGGCTTAACCACTACACTAAGTTGACAGTATTTGGGATGAAAAATTGGGGGTTTGATTTCCCTTTTCTGAGTTTTGTTTTCTTACGAATTCAATCCGATCCCATTTCAGAGTAAGCAGTCACTGGGAACCTATGACAGAAGGGCGTTAGGAGCATAGGATCAGATTATAAATACCTTCACACCTGAACTGGGTTGCAGACATTTTAAAATCAATTGATTAGCCTTGTTATGTGTGATTTCAATTGGAAAAAAAATTGAACATAATCATGTATAGATTGTGGTCAATAATTTAAAGCTATTCTTTTTAAAATATTGAAATGTTTCCAATTGGAGGAATAATAGAGAATGAATGAGAGCCGGTATGGTATAGTAACTAATGTGTTGGATTAGGAATAGGGGAACCCAGTTTCTAATTCTTTCTTAAGCATCTGAGTCATCTGGGTGTTTTGGGGCCAGTCCAGCTCTCTCGGACGTGGTGGCTCAGTGGGTTAGGACTCTGAGCTTGTTGATCAGGAGGTCGGCAGTTTGGCGGGTCGAATCTCGAGTGCCACGTAACAGAGTGAGCACCTGTTACTCATCCCAGCTTCTGCCAACCTAGCAGTTCGAAAGCACGTAAAAATGCAAGTAGAAAAATAGGGACCACTACGGTGGGAAGGTAACAGCGTTCCGTGCGCCTTTGGTGTCTAGTCATGCCGGCCACATGACCACGGAGACGTCCTCGGACAAGTGCTGGCTCTTCGACTTTGAAACGAAGATGAGCACCAGCCTCTAGAGTCGGAAACGACTAGCACGCATGTGTGGGGGAACCTTTACCTTTACCTTTACCTTTACCAGCTCTCTCAGCCTCAAATAAGAAGTGAAAAGAATATCAGTTTCACTGGACTTATGTAGTAGATTATGGTTCATAAACTTCAATGAAGACTTTATCCTGCAGTGAGTTTTTTTGAATTGTTCATCATGAACTGACATGTGTCTAATATTTGATCCTTTCTTTGCAGGTGAGTACAAGATTATTCTTCTGTGAATACAGGGCTCTAGGTTTTGGTAAGTATATTTTACCAAATGTATTTTAGGGAATATCAATTTCGGATCTTTTGAACTGATCATATGTCATGATCATCTGCAATGCAGGTTTTGAATGACATCTGTAGTACTTCCTTGTAACAAATGACCAGATGAAACAAATTTGCTTTTTTTGTCTTGCTATATAGTGAATTTTCAATTTTCTTAAATTGGTAAATGTGGGGATTTCCAAATTTGTTTTCTAAATAAGAGGCATTCATATTTATAGTCTTTTTAGTTTGTGTTGTTTACCCTAGCAGTTTTTTAACCATAGTGGTTGAATATTTATCGAAAAACTGAAAGCACTGATTTTATTGCTAGCATTGTAAAATTAACGGAGAATCCATATATATGTTTATTTAGAACTCCTACTAAGTTTAATCAAGCATGTTTTTTTAAGAAATGTATTTCAAGGAAGGGAGGTTCAACTGATGAACTGAAATGTTAATAATTATTATGCATTAATATGTATTAATATTAGCAAATTGGTATAAATATTAATTTGTATAAATACCAGCCTGATTCAGATAATTTTTTCTCAAAATAATAAGCAGAAATATGCATGAGAATTCTGATTGCTGAAGTTGCCTTTTTTTGAAGGTTTTAAAACACTGTATAAAACATCCGGTACAAAAAACATCAAATTAATAATTGTTTCCTGCTTTGTATGAACTGGAAGTATAAGGTTATTTATTTCAGAATAAATCAAGTTATGAAAACATGGTTCTAAGGTGGTTTAAAGCTTTACCTCTCCCAAAGCTAATAATGATAATTTCTGTTTCTGATGAAGTATGGTTACCATGTTGACAGATTATATGGTTTAATGGTATCTCATATAAAGTGAGCAACTTGTGAATGTTTTTACTAAATCAGTGAAGTTCTGATAATCCATCCTTGCCTATTGATTAGTTGAGACAGATTTTTTTTTACTTGTTTAACAATATGTACTTCTACTCTGATTCAAATTCTGTTAGAAGCAGTTTTTTTTCTTTTTTTATTAATTAATGTCACTGCAGAATGCATATTAGTTGAAACTGTGAGGCCTACGTGTCCAATTTTCAGGACTTTAACAATGATCAAGGGAGTTGTAATGTTATGAGTACTATACACCTATTGTGTGTATTTGGCTTCCTTAGTTTAATAGCCAGGATTTCTAGGTGCTGCTTTTCCAGGTGGAAGTTGCATCATGATTTCAGCCTCTTTAGAATTCAGAACTGAGTTTGATCTCGTTAAACTAAATCCAAGATATATCTGATGGCAACATTTTCTGAAGCTTTTTAATAGACAAAAATCTCCTGACTTGCCTATATAAACTAAAAGGCACAAGCAAAACATGGACCAAAAAAAGTTGTTAAAACAAGGGAAATATTTTCATGTAGAACCAAGCCCCAAGTTTGTTAAAACAAAAAGTCACTCAGAGCCACTTTGTATGTACACATGCTGCTTAATTATTTATCTTTGTTCTATGAATAGGACATTGTGTAAACCGGTGCCTCATAGATATCCTTGTGAAATAACCATCAGACTGTTTTTGTTCTAATGTGTCAGACTGGTTTTACCATTCTCATCTTAAAATGGTGTTGCTCTGAAGTTTTAATGGGGCATAAGACTTAATCCTCTCAGGAGTGTTTTTGTAGTCTTTAGATTTTATCTTGCTTCCATATCTTACATAGCCTGAGCCTGAGCAAAGCTATGAATCACGTCTAATTCCATGTAATTTTATTTATCTTTTAGCTTTTTCCTCCCTCATTAAGTTTTTTGGTTCCTTTTTTGACCTAGTTGGAAAACAATAGATTAATTCTTATAGACTCTGTTTACTTTAAAATGGGGAATTCATTGAGAATGCCCTGAGGAGTGATATGTATCATAACAATAGCAATAATGAATTGATGGAAGGAAAACTCCATTGAGTATTGCTCCTGTGCAAGTGCCATTAATTTTAATGAGATCTGTTGGTAGCAACATCTGGTGTTGTGCCCTCAAATGTTGACAGAATACCAACACTTTCAAGTGCATTTGATTTTCATGACACATACTGCATTTCTTAGGTTGCACCATACAGTATGATCTTTATTTTATTTTATTATCACTCCCTTCTTTCTACACATATACACAAACACACAGTATTTAATTAAAGAACCCATTTGAGCCTTCTTTTGTTTTTATATTTCTAGAGGAAATTTAAATTTTCAAGGTTAATATTTTGTGTTTATTGTGCATAGGCTGTTTTGTGACGCAGTTGCAAAGGGGAGACAGAAAGTAGGTGACAGAAAGTCTGAGAATACCTTTTACATGTTATTTTTATTTCCTTTCATTTAAGGTTCTTCATTTAATCCATCATGCGTTTGTAATGGAAAATACTGGTGGAATTTAAGACTTGTTGATTATGGTGATATTAGAATAGAGGTCAGCATCCTCTGTAAGTATCCTGTTCAATCAAATTGAAACTTTAAATATTTTTCTGCATGTGATGAGAGTAAAATTGTATTTTTCATCAATTACTTAATGATTCCAATTACTGTCCTCTCTAATATCGCTAGAGACTGGTAATTATTGTAGATTTTTTCAAAACAGTGTTTTTCTTAATTTTCAGTAATTTCATTAAACAGAACTTAAGAAACAGTTGAAGCATTCCTAACTAATACAGAATGCTTATTGCAAGCATCTATATCAACAGAATCAATGGTAACTTTCATTTTGTATAATAAAAGGCAAGTCAGAAAAAGAATTTGTTAAAATTTATTTTTATTAAGCTTTTTTAGTACAAAATCCAAAGAAAAAAGGAACAAAAAGAAGGAATTGTACAGCAAAAGACAAATTAAAATGAAAGAAAGAGAAAGAAAGAAAGAAAGAAAGAAAGAAAGAAAGAAAGAAAGAAAGAAAGAAAGAAGTACCGTATATACTTGAGTATAAGCCGACTCGAGTATAAGCCGAGACCCCTAATTTTACCCCCAAAAACTGGGAAAAGTTCTTGACTCAAGTATAAGCCGAGGGTGGGATCCGCCGAGTGGCTTTCAGCACTGGAGAAAATGCAAAATCGCTCGAGACCAAACTCGAAGGAATCAGCTGCCGGTGGGAGCGAGGCGATCCGTGCGGTCCCGTGACAGCCAGTCGGGCAAGCAACGGGGCAAGCAACGCGAAGAGCGGCAGGGCTTTATTTTTGCACCATGGAGCTCCCCCTCCCCCTCCTCTCAAACTCCCCCTCTCTCCCCCTTCCCCCCACTTCCCAGAGCTGAATACAGGGTATTAACCGGCGGCGGAGGCTTGCAGAATGGCGGATCGAGCCTCTGTCGCCGGCGGTTGGATCCGTGCTCCACAAGCCTCTGCCGCCGGCTGGATCCGCGCTCCGCAAGCCTCTGCCACCGGCGGAGGCTGGATCCGTGCTCCACAAGCCTCTGCCGCTGGCTGGATCCGCGCCCTGCCGCCGGCAGAGGCTTGCGGAGCGCGGATCCAGTGGGGGGGGAAAAGCCCTTTAGCAGGATTCGCCTGCATGCCGGCGGAGGCTGGATCCGTGCTCCACAAGCCTCTGCCGCCGGCTGGATCCGCGCCCTGCCGCCGGCAGAGGCTTGCGGAGCGCGGATCCAGTGGGGGGGAAAAAGCCCTTTACCAGGATTTGCCTGCATGCCGGCGGAGGCTGGATCCGTGCTCCAAAAGCCTCTGCCGCCGGCTGGATCCGCGCCCTGCCGCCGGCAGAGGCTTGCGGAGCGCGGATCCAGTGGGGGGGGGAAAAAGCCCTTTACCAGGATTTGCCTGCATGCCGGCGGAGGCTGGATCCGTGCTCCAAAAGCCTCTGCCGCCGGCTGGATCCGCACCCTGCCGCCGGCAGAGGCTTGCGGAGCGCGGATCCAGTGGGGGGGAAAAAAGCCCTTTACCAGGATTTGCCTGCATGCCGGCGGAGGCTGGATCCGTGCTCCAAAAGCCTCTGCCGCCGGCTGGATCCGTGCCCTGCCGCCGGCAGAGGCTTGCGGAGCGCGGATCCAGTGGGGGGGGGAAAGCCCTTTAGCAGGATTTGCCTGCATGTCTCAAGTGCTACCTAATGTGCTTTCAGCCTCAGTCGGCCACTCCACATTGTAATCACGAAGGTAGCTCTCTAACGGAAAGGAAAGGGAAGGGAAGGGAAGGAAAGGGAAGGGAAGGAAAGGAAAGGAAAGGAAAGGCAAGGCAAGGCCACCATCTCTCCTCTGCCGCTCGCTCTCGCCGCTCCAGCCCTGGCGAGCCAAAGAGACGAAAGGCCCCAAGCGATAGGAAGGGGATCTCTGCCCTAGAGTGGGAGGGGGGAGGGAAAGGGGGGGGAAGAAAGGCCCGATCGCTTTGTGTTGAGCTGGTTCAGCTCAGCCGGACTAGGCGGGGCTGCGGCTCCCAGCTGATGCCGCTGCCGCCATCCAAGTCCGGCCGGCAAGAACTTTTTTTCTCCCCG
Source organism: Vipera berus (assembly GCF_964194415.1). Taxonomy (NCBI): domain Eukaryota; kingdom Metazoa; phylum Chordata; class Lepidosauria; order Squamata; family Viperidae; genus Vipera; species Vipera berus. The sequence continues at coordinate 291,962,954 of NC_138202.1, read as the reverse complement.
CCCCGCAGTGACGAGTAAAGCGCGACTTACTTCCTCCTCCATGCCCACGTCGCCTTCTCGCCCAACAATCCCAAGTAAGGGGCGGCCTGAGAAAGGGGCTCTAACTTTCCCCTACCGCTCGAACTTATCTTGGAGAGGAAGGCAAAATCGGGAGAGGGAAGAAGAGCGAGGACTGGAGCAGCGCTTGCCCGGCTTCTCTCCCCTGCAGGGAGCGGCGGGGTCGGTTCCGCCTCCACCATGTTCTCTCTCGAGAGCCTTGTCCCACCCGCAAAACGCCAGCGCCGCCGCCGCCCCCTTCCTAGCCAGCCCTCAGCCGCTTCACAAGCACCCGTTGCCGGCCCAGTTCTATCAGACCCGTGCGGCGCCGCACGTACTCCGTTTACATGGCCCCTGTACTTCCCCCACACATCCCTTCTCCCGCCTCCTTCCCATAACGGCCTCTACCTACCGGACGGCGCCTCAGCTCCCCGTGTCCGCCGCCGCCGCCACCCTGACCAAACCCTCTCTGCCTGCGTGCGCCCTCCCTCCTTCCTCTCTGTCTAAAGCAGCGCGCCGAGTCCCGGCCGAGGCGACGCTTTTGTTCTCCTCGCCTGGATGCGCTTCCAAAAGTGAAAGGAAAGAGGCTTCACCCAAAACTTGCTTCCCGTTTTCCTCCCCCTCCCCCCTTTTCCCTTTCTCCCTCCTCCCAGCGCGGCGCTTTGAGTAGTAGCCCTTCCACTCCCCGGCTCCCATCCCGGGTTCTTGAAAGCCCCGGTTTTCGTCCTTGGGTACGGGAAGAGGACTCCCGGCGCCCACCCGGCCGAATTGCGAGGGGAGATCGTTCTCCGCGCCTGTCAAAGGGGACCCAAACAAAGAGGTGCATTTGCCGGAAACAACGATCGGAGGGATTCTCCTTGCCTCCTCCGCCTCCATGAAGATTTGTTTTTCTGGGAGGCTCACTTAGAGGGAAGTTTTGAACTGGAAGCCAGGGATGAGGCGAAAAAGCAACAGCCTGCGTCCGTCTCTCTCTTTATGTATATTTCTGTATATATCTTATCTCGGGATCTAGACCTTTCGAAGGAGAAGGGGCGGCTGGAGTTCGTGAGTTGCTGTGGGACCCAAGGGTTGGGGGAAGAGAGATGGGAGGGAAAAGGGGAGAAACCTGCCGCTGGCTAGTTCTTTGTCTGATCGGGGAGCCTGAACAAAAGAGGAAACTCGGTTGAACTCTTCATCTCCCTGTCTGCCTTATCTGGTCTTTCAAGAGGAGGGTATTCCTTTCACTTCTTGAACTTTCCCAAAGACTTGCAAACTTTTCCAACCATTACTTCCAAGGATCTTTGATTTTTATTTTTCCCCTTGCAACCTAGAGGAAAAGGAAGGTGAGCTGTTGATCTAAGTTTCTCTCTTCTTCCTTTGTAATTAAACTGGAAGTTTTACGTGTGGAAGGGGTAATCTGATTTTTCCTTCTCCAGGCCTCTGCCGCCCAGAGCGTTGTTTCTCCCCCTCGTGCGTGTGTGTGTGTGTGTGTGTGTGTGTCAGACAGAAACGGGCGGCAGAGGCCTGGAGAAGGAAAAATCGGCCGCAGCCTCGGGGTAGGCTTCTCCAGGGGCGCCGCCGCGATTCTGCAGGGGCCAGGTAGGGAAAACTCGCCGGGGAAAACGGGTGCCGTTGCAGCGCCCGGGGAAGCGTAGCCTGCTTGACCCACGGCCTCTGAAATGTTCAAAATCCAACTTTTCTGCTTTTTGAAACGCACCACCGGCTGCTCCGTCCAGAAGCCCAGATTCGGGAGGGCTGCTTGGCTTCCACTTGAGCCCATCTATGTCCGCGACCCCCCCCCCACTACCCCTAGACCTCAGCCTCGGTCCCCTGTCCGACCCGGAGGAGTATTTTTTTAAAAAAAACTTCCATCGGGATTTGTTCCTGGAGTTTAAATCCTTGCAGTCCAAAGCAAGAGAGAAAGCCGCGACCTCCTCCTGCGGGAGATTCTCTGCCGGCTCCGAAGAGCTCGACCACCAACGCCGGGGCGGCAGAGGCTTGCAGGGCTGGCGGCAGTCCAGCGTTGTTTCTCCCCCTCGTGCTCCCCCTCGTGCGTGTGTGTGTGTGTTTGTGTGTGTGTGTGTGTGTGTGTGTGTGTCAGACCCGCAGGAATGGCTAGTAAAGGTGGCGGCAGTCCGGCATTTGCGTTTCTCTGTGTGTCAAGCCCCGTGGGCTCGACACACAGGAAGGGGGGGAATGCCGGAATGCCGCTTCCCTACCAGCCATTCCCATGGGTCTGACACACACACGCACGCACGAGGGGGAGAAACAACGCTGGACTGCCGCCAGCTCTGCAAGGTTCTGCCGCTCCCTTCTCTCAGCAGCCTGTTCCGAACGAAGGGACAGTTCTTTTTTTTTGTTGACTGGAGTATAAGCCGAAGTGGAGTTTTTCAGCCCGAAAAGTGGGCTGAAAAATTCGGCTTATACTCAAGTATATACGGTAAATAGCTGATACAGAAGCCATTTGTTTTGGAAATTTCACAGACCATAGAGCAGGGGTGTCAAACTGTCGGCTCACGGGCCGGATACGTCATGCCGAATCCAGGCCCACCCCATTGCCAGCAATGGGGAAAAAGTCGTGATACGTCGCAACACGTTACGTGATGTTTCAAGTTTGACACCCGTGCCATAGTTATTTGTTTGATTATGACATCACACATAGCTTATCATTTTGGTTTCATTGTGTTTTGATGTGGATTCTGCTGAAATTATGCCATCATCTAAAGTAAGGTAAGATAAAAATGCTATTTTGTACATCATTTCCCCCCCCCCTTTGAGTAAGGTATGACTTTCAGATCTTTGACCTTGCTGCTGGTCATTCTCTTCTCTTTCTTTTCACCTTTACCAGCATTAGAGCGTTTTCTAGAGAACTGTATCTTTGCATCTGTCCAAAGCAGGATAATTGGGGCTTGGTCATTTTGGCCTCTCTTTTTTTGCCTCATTTTTAGCTTACTGATCTGTGAATAAGTTTTGCACGAGTGCAATGAAATGTTCTGAAATTTCTATTTTTCTAAGCACATTTCCCAGCTTGACGTGATACATACAATTGACACATTTTCTGTAATCAGAATTTTTGGTATTTCCTGGCTGTTTATTTATTTAAGAAATTAATGTGGCTGCCCACAATAAAAAACTGCACACATCCTGCTGTAAAATACATACTGGTAGATAATAAACATAGAATACTAAAATGTAGCATAATTAATGCTACAAATTATAGATATTATAACCGTAGAAAGCAAAATATGAAATACAAATTGGCATTTTCTCAGTTATCCAGCAGGCATTAGCAATAAAGTCTCATGTTCCTCAGCCTTTCTTAAAGCCAGCTTGAACATCTGGCGTTTTCCTTTCCTTTTTCCTAATCTGCATTGAATGGTCTTTAGCATTATTTTGCTAGTATATGAAATTAATGTTGGTATTGGTATGTAAGTTAATTTCTCCCAATGTATTGGCCACTGTTATTCTCTAGATTTGCTGGTACAGTATGGATAAACCTTTACAGATCCTTGCTGTGACTCTGCTTATTAGTTTATAGTATAAAATACGAAAACAAATAGTAGGAAAAATAGGGGAGGGAAAAGGGAAGGGAAGAATGTAGAAAAGAAGGGAAAAAGAAATGCTGTTAAATGAGATAGTAACATCAAACCTCAACCTTTTACTTTTACATAACAGTATAAACTAGCCATTTCTGAATAAACACATCCAATTGGTAAAACCCAAAATCAAAGACCAGAAGTAGTTTCCAAGTAGAAACAAAAGTAGTTATGTTGTTTTTTTCTTTTATCAAAGCAGTCAATTTAGCCATCTCTGCTAACTCCATCAACTTTTACAGCCATTCGTCCATTGTAGGGATTGAGGTGTCCTTCCATTTTTGTTCATAAAGTTATCTTGCTGCCATTTTCCAAGTCTTTTTCCATTAAACTCAAAAGAAAAGTTTCAGGTTTTATTTTATATTCAGTTTTAAGAATCTTTTGTATTAGACTATGAATCCTACTCCAATATTTCTTTGCTTTATCATAGATCCTTTTGTTGCTTGCCAGATTTCTGTAGCCAGTGTTTAATGTTGTCCTGTAATTTGTTTGGATTTTGTTTTATGCAGTGTGTGGATGTGTAGTTATAAAAAATTGATAGTTTAATATTAGTGTACCAGATCACTTGTTTGATAGAAGTAAGTGTTACTCTATTATTAGAATCCTGCAGCAATTTAAAATAAAACCAAAGTATTAAAATGTAAATTTTAAATTTCAAAATGGTATGCTTTTTAAAACCTTTCTGAATAAACGAACAACAGATCCTTTCAAATTCAAAACCCTAGACAGCCACAGAAAGAGTTCAGTGCTAAACTGCTCCCAGATGAGCCTGTGGCATATGTTCTGTAGACCAAAACTTGATATTCCACCTAAAGGACTGTTTGCAATTTCTGTACAGTTTTCTACACAAGAGTAATTTGATTTCTGTGAGTGTTTCCAAAGACCAGTCTGGCTGCCAAGTTCTCAGTCAAGTAAAATTTCTGGACTAGATGTAAAGAAATTTATACATACATTGCAATAATTGGGCTTGAAGATTACCCATGTGTTTGCCCATTTTGCCTTTTCACAAGAGGAATCAAAGTATCTCTCCTCCATGGCTGGTTGCAAGCTATGGAGAAAAGAAACCTCAGTCTTTCAAAACCAAGTTTGAATATTTGTCACTTGTCTTCCTCTAGTAAACCATTGGCAAAGAAGGCTTTTTTTGATTAAAGGTATTGGTGGCATCACTACCTAGTAGGCTGTTCTCAGGGAGGGTGTAAAAGGAGTGTTTGGGGCCCAGTCTGTGTACATTTATGTGCCACCATTACACAGTCAAAACTAGTAAGATAACTTCTGGTTGTTGCCTCAGTTTAGAGGTCAACTCCACACAGGGTAAACGTACCCAGTAGATTTCTCCTGAAGATGTTCTTCAGCTGTTTCATGGTGATGCGGGAAATCACTGGAAAGAGAAATTTTGAAAAATAATTCCTATTTCAAAGAGCTCATTCTGTAAATTCTCATTTGAAATCTATATGACAAAGAAAATTGAAATCATTGCAAAACAATGCTTTCTATTTGCAAAATAATGTGGAAGTTTATCATTGCAAAGAACAAAAGCTGTTGTTGAGAAGAAGAAACAATAGGATCACATTCCCAGCATTAAACTCCAAGCTAAGATATCCGTCTGTTCAACAAGGCAATGACAACCTTATAATTCCATTCTGAAGTTTGTGTTATGCTTCTTCAGCATATAGTTGGTTAACAACAGTATTTATTAATGTGTTATAGGAACCATAGGCATGAGTATAGTGTGCATATTTGGTTTATGAACTGCAAAATGAAATCATGCAGCCCTATAACAGCTATATTAGATCATTACTCATGCTCTTAGATATAAAACTACATGAAACATGATTCTCATTCTTCATTTATATTAACCTTTATTCACCATGTGTTAGTGCAGCATAATCTTATTTGATATCAGTATCCTAATGAACTCAAACAGGTTTTTTGTCTCAGTAAAATTTAGAATTTTGACAGTCTGAAGGTCTTTTCTAATCATGCATGAAGAAGTTTAGCTTATTGTTGTCAAGTTAAATTTCCTTTGGTCGCATTACATACATAGGGGTTTTTTTTATCCTGTTTATAATATATTCTTAATGATGCCTTCAGACACAGACAGCCCAATTTTATTTGAAGGTGAGTGATTTCACCCTGCATTTTTGCTTGATTGTTTTGAAATGACAGTGATGCCTTTGTCCTTTGTGCCTTTCTGGGTGTTTTTTTTCCTAGATGGGCATATAAAGTTCAGTTCCTCATCATCATCCTGTCTGATACATTTAGGATGTGTTTTGTCAGAACAGCAAAAACCTCAAGCTGAATGATTTCATACCTAGGATCACAGCATGCTAAATCATGCCTTACCTCAGTAAATCGGGCAGATTATAAAAGTTTAAATTGATAGTAAGAAAACCAGCTCATCGTTGCTTTCTTCACCCTTTTAATACATTTTACACAGTTCATATCTTTGGTAGCCCTTTCTTTGCTGCATTAACTGAAATGATAATGCAATAGGGGGATTCATAAAATCACAGTGCTAGGGTTTCATTTCCAACCTACCCATGCTTAGTATTTCTTTTACTTACTTGGCTAGAAATGCATGTAAAATAAATGACCTACCAAAATCTCAGGCCTTTGTTTCTCTCTGGCTACACAAGGGGCATAGAAAGATAAGGAAGCCAATCTCCTGCTCAAGAAGCTGCTTCATCAAGGCATTGTTTCTTCCTCGCCAGTCCCCATTCTGTCTACCTGAGATGGAAGGGGAGAGAATAAGAGAGAATAATAAGAGAATTCCATTGGCTTGGCTGAGGGCAACAGAGATGGAGCTCCTTCTCTGTTCCAGTTGTCACAAGAAGGCCAACAATGTATTACTATATTACTGGCTACGTATATATTACTCTTATTAAACATAGCTGCATTAAATTGGGTTGTAGTAAAAACCAATTCTTGACTTATATTGCTTCAACCAAATACTGTTTTATCTTAAGTAAGCTGCTCTGGGACTTTTTGTGCTGAAGTAAATAAATACTGGTCTATCATTTATTTTTATTTATTTTATTTATTTTATTGGATTTGTATACCGCCCTATTCCCATAGGACTCAGGGCGGTTTACAGGGCAGTTAAAACCATGAATACAAAAAATAAAAACAATTAAAACAAATTAAATTCAAGCCCCAAGAGTAAATCTAAAACCCAGTTAAATTAACAACCCCACAGTCTGGACCAAATAGATCGAAGAGCCAAGTTTTCAGGTCCCGGCGAAATGAGCGAAGGTCGGGGGCAGTCCTAAGTTCTGTGGGTAGTTGGTTCCATAGGGCAGGCGCACCCACAGAGAACGCCCTTCCCCTGGGAATAACCCGCCGGCATTCATTAACCGGCGGTACCCTGAGAAGGCCCTCCCTGTGGGGGCGCACAGGACGATGGGAAGATGATGCCGGCAGCAGGTGTTCCCTTAGATATTCCGGACCCAAGCCATTTAGGGCTTTATAGGTCATTACCAGCACCTTGAATCTCACCCGGAGGGCAACCGGAAGCCAATGCAGCTCACGGAGAAGAGGTGTTTTATTTAGCGTGGTTTATTAGCTATTTCATCAATAAATGTATTTGTTAAGTTAGTTAGTGTATGGTTACATCAGCCAGGAGACTACAGTGTTAATACAAAGAAGTTGTTTGGCTGCCAACGATTCCTAGTTTGTTCAGTACGTGCTCCCATACAATACTTATCCAGAGTGCACCACAAGGGGCAAACTAGTTACACACTCAAAAGGCTTGATAGTGTTCTGCAGGGATTTCTGGGGCTTTTCCTACCCCCAATCTCATCTCATATTTGGGCATCACATTCAGGCAGGTCCAGCACCGGTTAAAGTCATGCTGCTGCTCAAAGTACTGGTTCCCCCCCTGCCCCCACTGAAGTGGTACCTATTTATTTATTTGCGTGAAACATGCTTTCGAACTGCTAGGTTGGCAG